>NW_026056225.1:0-313366 GCF_023757985.1 Alternaria ethzedia
ATATAGTATATAGCTATATTTCTTAAAGTTTTATAGAAGAGCGCGTAATTATATATAAAGAAGTTTAGAGCTTTCTTCTTCTATATATAAAGCTTTTTTAGTATTATACTTTTAGAAACTTTAAAATAAATAAGAAACTAGGTAATCTATTTAGATTATTTAGTATACTTATACTTAAGTACCTAGAATACTCTAATAGATAGTAGCTCTTCTTCTATACTTCTAATTATATAGTTAATAAACTTCTTAAGATTATTTTTAAGTTCTTCTAGTAGAACCTAATTATTAGACTTAAAGTAGTAAAAGAAAGTATCTATAATAACGTTTTTCTTTCTAGAGATATAGATAATATTAAAGTTCTAAAAAAAAAATAGTAAAGATCTACTAATTTATAACTAATTCTAGGTTATTAGTAGAAGAGTAATTAAGCTAGATAATAAGTATTATAGTATTAGTTTTAATAGTAAAGTGTATTCTATATAGATATATATAAAACTTCTTTAAAGTCTAAAGTACTACTTTATATTCTAACTTAGTAGAATACTAAAGATATTCTCTTACTAACTAGAGTATAATTTTAAATTAAATAAAATAGTATTTACTATTAGACTATAGCTATTTAAGATAAGCTTCTTCTCTATTCTAACTAGCGTTAGTTATAAGAAAAACCTTATACTTTAAAGTATTAGAGTAGTTAAGGCTTACTAGCACTAGTGCTAAGTATATAGTATACTTAAGTATATATATTACTTAATTCTAATCTAGACTCTACTTATACTTTATATCTCTATAAAGAAGATAGAAAAGAGACTTAGTAATAGTAGTAAATTCTTTTACCTAGATATAGTAGTAGATATATAGCCTAAAAAAAAAGTAAATATTATATATTATATAGTAAAATAGCTAGTCTAAAAGCTTCTAGACCTTCTTACTATTAAAATAGTATTCTTTAAAGCTAATCTTATAGCTAATAACTTCTAGGCGCTCTATAAGAAAGTAGTACTTCTTACTAAAGACTATCTCTTCTATACGCTTAATATCTATAAAAATATAGTTAAGTTAGAGAATATATTTATAGATATAGTAATAAAAACTAGATATAGCTATTTCTCTACTATAGTTTATTTTAGAACTTCTATAAGTAATATTATTAATAAATACTATAGTGTTTAGCTAATAGTCTTTAAGAATCTTTATTATAACGCGCTAGAATACTATAACTAAGTTAGTTACTTCTATAACTATAGTATATAAATAAAGAAGACTAATAGATATCTAGAAAGCTATTATATTCTAGCTTATAGTATAAAAAGTAATCTAATTATAACTAGAATAGAGATCTATAAAAGAATTAATAAGATATCTAGTAAAGTATTTAGAGAACTTATCTACTATTAAAGATAGATTTATATTATATAAACTAATAGTATTAATCTTTTATATATTAGAGATCTATTAAGCTTATTTATTCTTCTTAGAAACTAAATACTATAGATTATAATACTAACTATTATAGTGTTTCTAGGTACCTCTATTAAGATAAGTATTAGCTATATTAACTATAACCTACTTAAGCTTCTTAGAAATAGTAAAGCTTTATACTTACTAAGCTTTGTATTTAACTATATAGATCTTATATAGTAGATATATATTAGAGTATATTCTATTTAATTTAGTAAATTTCTATAATAAAGCTACTTCTCTATTATAGAGTATCTAGATAAAGAGATTTCTCTCTTTTTACGTAACTTATAATCTAATATAAAGATTAGCTAGTCTCTTTAGTATAAAGTAAGTTTCTTATAGAAATATAGTATATTATAGTTTAAAGATATTATTATATAGTTCTAGGTCTAGTTTATAAATAGATAGGTAAAGTTATTAACACTAAATAGCTTATTCTTTCTAGTTTTTCTATCTAAACTCTATAAGCTTCTCTACTTAAGAAATATTAAGAAATTAAACTTTCTTATCTATAGTCTTATATAAGGTAGTAACCTCTAGTTACTAATAAGTTCTATATATATAATTAAGTATTCTTTTATAATTAACTTTATATATAATAGTATACTTAGTAAGCTTCTATTTATACTAAATAATTAGCTTAGTATTTTTATCTACTTAAGATACCTCTACACTATTATTAAAAAGAGAGTATATCTATTTTCTCTATATCTATTAGATACTTACTAGAAATAGTATATTATATTATCTAAAACTATATATTAGGTTATACTATACTCTTTAGTATAGGTACTAAACTATAAAAGAATTCTTAGCTAGTTCTAAAGTAGAGTTAGTTATAGTACTAACTTATATATATCTAGTAGTATTATTATTATTCTTCTCTTACTTATAATCTATAGTAAAGAATAGATATATAGGCTTAGAGTCTAAGATAATAAAAGAAACTAACTTAGTTCTATCTTTAGACTAAATATAATATTATACTCTACTAAATATATTATATTATATTCTAATATATAACACTATACACTATAGCTTTCTAAGTATAGCTAAGCGTATAAGATTTATAATAATATAAAAGATAGTATAAATAACTATAGTGCTAATATATATAAAGACGTTAAATATAGTACTAATAAATAGTTTATAGCTACTATTAGTAGAAGTAATATCTTATAGTAGGTTACTAAGCTTCTATATCTAGTATTTATATAGTATCTTTAATACACGCGCTATACTAAAGTAAAAAATATTTATCTATATACTTATATTAATAAAGTATTTAATAGAATTACTATAAATATAAATCTAGACCTCTAGTAGATCTATCTAGATAAACGCGTGTCTAGCGCATCTTTATACTCTACGTACTACTTTAGTAAGTATATAGTTAAGAGTATTACTCTATAAGTTACTATAACTAGTAACTTTATATTAAGTTTTTATATTTAAGTAGTATATATTAATAGTATTCTAGAAAGTATTAGTATTATATTAATATAACTATATAGTTAGTAGAAGTTATAATAGATATTTATAGAAAGTGTAATAGTAGAGTATAGATATATAGAAGAGCGTATAGATTTTAGATAAAAATAAAGCCTATCTTAAATCTATAGTATAACTAGCTTTAAAGCTATTTACTATTCTAATACTATTTATACTAATACTATTCTTTTTTAGAAGAATATATAATTAATTAGAAATATTATTCTAACTAATTAGATTAGAAACTATTACTTCTTATACTTTCTAACTTAGAAGCGCTATTATAATATAATTAAGTTATTTTTTAATAAGCTTCTTAAGTTCTAGATTAGAAAAAGCGTCTAAGAACTTAACTATCTTCTTCTTATAGCTTTATAATAAATATCTAGAATTAGCTAATATACTATTATTAATATAGATATTAGTAAGTAGATATATAACTATAAATAGTGTATCTAGAGCTTATAGAAGAAATAGCTATTCTAACTAACTATTCTCTAGTATTATAGTAGTGTTAAATACCTATAAGTTAGAAACTTATCTAATAGTATTCTTTTTAGATAATAGCTAAGAGCTCTATAATTACTTAGAGAGTCTACTTCTTTTCTTAATATAGCTATTATAAACTTAATTAAAGTTATTAAGAATACTTTTATTTAGGCGTTTAATAGTATTACCTTTAGCGCTATAGAGAAATATATTATTCTTACTACTAATAATAATACTATTAGAATTAATATTATTAAGTAGCTAAGTCTACTTAGAGTACTTTATACCTTTCTAAAACTAAATAAACTACTATTAAGTATTTTTATAATTAGCGTAATAGTCTAAGAAAGTAATTATATTAGCTATATTTAATTACTTAAGAATATACTTAGAGTAAAAGTTTTTTTTAAACTTTTTTAGAAAGAATACTAGATATAGGCTATTCTATTATATTATTAGTAATATTAAAATACTTTTTAATCTTAGACCTAAGCTATTTAAGCTTATAGATTAATAGAAAAGTGCTAAAGATTTAGTTAAGATAATTATAGAGTAGACTAAAATTGTATATTCTTTACTTATACTTATTATTCTAATAGTAACTAATTTAACCTAGGTTATAGAGATTATTATAGAGTTTATAATTAGAAATTTTATAACTTTTTTTATTATATATATAGTAAGTGTTAGTATACTTAGTCTTTCTATACTAAATAGTTTCTCTTTTAGAAGCTACATTTCTAGATACCTACTATAGCTTTATTACTATAGTTTTAGATATATAGAAGTAGTACTATTTACTTATTACTTAGTACTTAGTACTTAGTACTTAGTACTTAGTACTTAGTACTTAGTACTTAGTACTTAGTACTTAGTACTTAGTATTTAGATTTATAATCTATTATATTATTATAATATAAGTATAACTACGTAAATACTAATAATAATAATAATAATACTAGCTTATCTCTTTCTCTTTCTTACTAATATACTCTACTAATCTACTCTTTTATATTAATATCTACTATATCTATTTCTTTAATTCTCTACTATTATTCTCTACTATATATTATTAAAGTTACTTATTATAAGCGTACGCGCACGTTTATATTAGTTAACTAATTTAATCTAAGAAAGTATTCTAGATAAATATTATACTATAGAGATTATATAATTAAAAAATAAGTTCTCTATACTTAATAGTGTTTAATTCTCTCTATCTAATAGTAGAAGCTACTTTTTAAATACCTTTATAGTTAGTATAGCTTAGTGTTTTACTTACTATAATACTCTATTAGGTTATTAGTTCTATTAAACTATAGTTCTACACTAGTATATATTCTAAATATACTTTTATAGTATTATACTAACCTAATTAGTATAGTATTTTATTCTACTTCTAATATTACTATTCTAAGTATTAGTTAAATTACTATTTCTTAGTATTTCTAAGTAGCTATCTTATCTATATAATTATTCTATCTAATATTACTTAGTAGTAAGAATATAGTTAGCCTAAACGTAACTACTATTATAGTTCTAGCTAATCTAAAGAAAAGAGCTAAGTTTATACTTATAGTATTTTAAGTAGTTATTATTACTATTTACGTTATATTAATATATACTAACTACTTCTTATACTATATAGTAGAATATATTTCTATAGGCTTTACTATTTATATAGATATTAGAGAGTATAAAGATATATTACTATAAAAATATAAAATAGTTAGTATAGATAAAAAAGTATATAAATACTAGTTTAGTAAAAAAGAGTTCTATTATAAAGAGATTCTATTATCTAAAGTAATATATAAGAGTTTAATACTAAAAAGTATAAGTAAAAAATAAAATAGTATTAGAGCTAGAGATAATTAATAATTAGAGATAATTAAGTATATTATAATTATTCTACTATAAAAGAAAGTTAGAATAAAATCTTTAGTAAAGTAAAGTAGCCTACGTAAGAAAGTTAAGTAATCTAGCTAGAAGATAAGTACTCTAGCTAGTAAGTACTCTAGTAATATAGTCTTAATAATTATTTACTCTAAGAAGCTAATTACTAAGTTTAGGTTTTCTATTTTTAGTAAAGGCTTTAAGCCTTATATACTCTTAGCTAGTATAATTCTTAATAGTAAAGCTATAGTCTACTTAGTTAATAATAAAGCTTTAATTAAGTTTAATTTCTTTATTAAAACTAATAGAGAAATAGTTAAAGTAGGTAGTAAAATCTTTTTAGTAAGTAGTATTAGTAATTATATACTTTATTTTATTTTTAGTACTTCTAAAGAATCTAAGAAGGCTAATCTTATACTTACTAGTATTAAGATTATCTCTAGTTTCTATACTAATATTATCTTAGAGAAGGTTTTTAGAAATAGTAGTATATAGTATATAGGCTATAATTATATAATTAGAATAAGTACACTAGAAGTATTTATTATTCTTATAACTCTTAAGTATAGATTTAACCTTTTATGTATTAAATATAATACTTCTATCTATTCTTCTAATTCTAGTAGAGAACTTAGTAATCTATAAGATACTAGATAGCTTTTAAAAGCTAGAATTATATATATAGCTTAACTATACGCTCTATAGATTATAAAACTCTTTACTATTATAGTATAAGAAGTTTTTAGAAATACTAAGAGCTATTAGTATAATAGCTTCTTAAGAGAAGCTCTATCTTTTCTTTAATTAAGAATATAAAATTCTTATTCTCTTCTATATTAATAATATCTTATTACTCTATTATAAAAGTATAAAGTAATACGTAATAGCTATATAGGCTAAAATCTCTAGTAAGTATAAGATCTAAGATTAGAGAGATATAGAGTAGTTTCTTAGTATTTATATAATTAGAGACTAATATCTAAAGATAATTATACTTATTTATAATATATATATAGATAAGATACTTAAGAAGTTTAAGCTTAAAGATAGATTTTTTTCTCTAATACCTCTACTATTAGAGAAGCTAATTAAGAATACTAAAAAAGTAACTAAGCCTAAGATTAAAAGATACTAGAAAATAGTTAGCTCTATACTTTATATAGTAATTATACTCTAACTAGATATAGTATATACTATTTTAAAGCTTTTATACTTTCTTATAAACTTAAGTAATAAGTATAAAAAAACTATAAAGTAAGTAATTATATATCTCTACTATATCTACTTTAATATAATTTAGTATAGTAACTATAATAGACTTAATCTAATAATTACTAGAAATATATTCTTTACTAATAATCTAGAGACTTACTAATTATTATATAGATATATTACTATATTATATAAAGAAGTAATCTTTTAGAAAGCTATAAAGTAGAGTATAGTTACTACTTCTACTATAGAAGTAGAGCTACTTACTCTTAAGTATACTACTAAAAAAGCTATAGCGCTTAGACGCTTTTTTAAAAAGCTAGTACTTAATTTTAAAGAACTCTAGATAGTCTAGTATAATAATTAGTAAACTATTAAGCTAGTTATTAGAAAGAATAAGTATATTAATACTTAGCTTAGATACGTTAATATCTAGAATATATAGCTATAGTAAAAATATACTAAAGAATTATTTAAAGTTAAGTATTTAGAGACTATAATTATACCTATAAATAGATTAACTAAATTACTTACTTAATAATAGTTTAAGAAGTTTAAATAGCTACTTAACTTATAAAATTTATAATATTTAATTTTTAAAAAGTAGATAGAGTAGAGAAATCTTTATTTAGACTACTACTATAAAAATTAATTATACCTAAGCTAGATCTTAGTTACTCTAAATAGTACTTAGTTATAGAGAAGTAATTACTAATAATTAATATAAGTATAAAGTAGCTAAATTACTAAACTTTTCTACTAAACTAATCTATATAGCTACTAACTTACTAACTACTATAGTAGTAATCTCTCTAATTATAACCTTTATAGTTATTCTTATTAAAGACTAGCTTACTATTCTAGCTATTTTTAAAATTCTTAATCTAAGTTTATAAGTAAGTAGTTTTAGTAGCTTAAGTCTATATATAAATCTTAAGCTATATCTAATTATACTTAGTATATAGTATTATCTTCTTATACTTAGCCTTAGCTAGCTAATACTAAGTATAGTAGTAAAATCTATTACTTATAATACTAGATATAGAGCTATTAGACTAATAACTATATAGCTAAGAATTATAATACTAAAAATAATTATTATATAGCTAAGACTAAGAATTATACTACTAAGACTAGTAATTACACTACTAAGACTAGTTATTACGCTACTAAAACTAATAATAACTATACTAATTCTACTACTAATTCTATAGTAGCTAATTTCTAAACTAAGAAAGCTATAGCTAGAAAGTTAGTAGTAGTAGCTACTAAGTTAAGCTCTAATAATAATATTCTAAGTATTATAATATTAGATTAAAAGCTATAAATAGATAACTCTAAGTAGAAATTATAGGTAGAGCTATTTAACTACTACTTATATTAATTTCTTTTATTCTTTTACTTAGTATTATAAACTTACTATAAGTACTATATTAATTAAACTTATAGAGAGTTATAAGTAGAGTACTTTTTAAGCTCTTCTTACTTAAGAACTTAGAAGTTCTATCTAATAGTTTAGCTAGAGTCTTAGAGCTACTCTTAGCTTCTTTTTTCTACTTTTTATAAGCGTAGAGATTTTTATAAAGCTACTTATAATACTTAATAGTATTTTTAGAGCTTTAGCACTATTATTAAGTTAGTAAAGAATTTAAAAAAGCTAAAAAAAAAAATTATAAACTTACTTAAGTACTATAGTAATTTACTATACTTATAAAGTAATTATAAAAGCTATAGTTAGCTAGATAGTAATTATAAAAGTTATAGAATAAATACTATATAACTTAGTAAAGTTACTTAAAGTAATTAAGCTCTAGAATATTATTAAGAAGCTACTAATAGATATAGTACTTATACTAAAAATATTAAAAAGCATTATAGTTAGATATTACTTTAACTTACTTACGCTAATAACTAGTATATACTAGGTATAGATAATCTAAAAAAGTTTTAGACTTAGAAGTTTTACTCTTAGACCTCTTAGAAAAGTAACTATAACTATAGTTTTTACTTAAAAATACTTTCTTCTCTTAATCTTAAGTGCCTTAGTTCTTAATATAGTTAGATTACTAAAAGTCTAAACTTTAAGTTTAGAAAGTAATATCTTTAATAAAGATACTACTTTTAGAAATAAGCTTAATAGTTTCTTAAATATTCTTATTATTAAAATTATTAAACTAAAAGCTTTTATAACCTAAGTAGATATACTTAATATATAATTCTAAGCGCTTATAATTTTTATAGAAGTTATTACTAAAGTTTCTAAATACTATAAAGCTCTAATCTAGTTAATTATTAGAATTTATAAAGCTTTAAAATAGTTAAGTATTAAGAGCTTAATTACTTTAGGTAAAGCTACTAGAGAATAGACTATTAGCTACTATTATTCTAGAAGAAAGAAGTAGAATATAATTAGTAAATACCTAGAGTTAATTAAAGTAGATAGATTAAGCGCTTAACTATAAAGTATTATTAAGTAAAGTACTATTACACTAAGCGCTATTACGCTAAGTACTTACTTATATATTATAATTACTACTACTAAGAGTATTATAATTAGAGCGTAAAATACTATTATAGTAGAAGCTAAAGCGCTAATACTTATAGCTATTATTTAAGTTAAAAGTTAAGTTATTAAACTAAATTATAATAGTTAGCTATTAATTTAGATATAAAAGTAAGAACTTACTATAGTAATAGAGAAAATAAAAAAGTAAGTAAAGTAGTATATTAAGTAGAGTAGAGAATTAAGCGTAAAGCTTAAAAGCGCTAAGACTTAAAAGCTAAGAATTTTAAGTAAATAAGTTAATTAGATAGATAGCTTATTAGCTTATTAGCTTATTAGCTTAAGTATCTTAATAATATAAAAGTAGATAATTATAGTAAAAAAGAGAAGAATTAAAAAACTTATTATTATAAAGTCTCTAATTCTAGTCTAAGTACGCACTTATATAGATAGCTAGCGTAGCTTATTAAGCTATTAATTACACTATAAATCTTACCTAAAAGAGATTAGAAACTTAGATCTTACTATTAGAATTATCTTTTACTAGTTAGATACCTAAATTTCTATAGCTATTAGCTATATTCTAGACTATTATAAAGTAATTTCTAAACTAATAGAGTTAATTTCTAAACTATTAGACTTTATTTAAATAAGTAAAAGCTTACTACTATTAGTGTTAAGTATAATTAAACGCTTAGTTAGGCTATAACCTACTACTACGCTCTAGATTCTTAAGCCTAGACTTTACTAAAGTATACTAATTATAGTAGATTTAATAGAATTAATTTTAGTAGAATAGATTAATACTTTTACTACTCTAGAAAGTATATTAAAGTTAGAGAGTAGTTATAATTATCTAATTATAAATACGTAATTACTTAGCTCTTAGGTATATAGCTAGAGATTTTATTCTAACTTTCTTAAATAGTAGAATAATTATAATATACTTAATTATCTTTAATTATTAATTATCTCTAGCTCTAATAAAATACTTTAGCTAGTAGTTAAGAAGCTTAAGAAAGCTACTTTTACTAAAAGTACTAATAGTAAATATCTAGATATTTTCTTCTTTACTAATAAAAGTAAACCTTCTACTTATAAAAGAGAGTAGTATATTTAGAATTATAATTATAGTATAAGAGATACTATTAAATATCTTATTAATAAAATTAATATAAAACTAGATATTTATTACTACTTCTATAACGCTACTAACTTTAATACTATACTTACTTCTTTCTCTCTATTTAAAACTTCTTAGGCTTATACTAGTAGTCTAGCGTCTAGTCTATTATTATCTTCTAGCTTCTTATTCTCTCTAATAATATTACTACTACTAGTTCTACTACTTTCTTTTTAGTTTAAGATACTAATACTAGCTCTATTAGCTTCTATAGCTAGTTTATTAGAACTATATTATAGTAGATAGAATATAAAGTAGACTAGATATATTAGTAACACTATTAGTATATAGATTTTAGATAAGCTTTTTATTTTATCTAAAATCTAACTACTATTTATACTATAATAGTATATTACTAATATCTCTACTTAAATATTTATTTTACTATTTACTTTCTTTCTTATATATTTTCTTTATCTTTTTTTTATATTATAAGTAAGTAATATAGTTTAGATAGTATAATAAAACTATACTATAAGAAAAAGAAGATTTATACTAGTATATAAAGTATTTTTATAAAAATAAAATCTATAATAATCTAAGAATTATTTAGAAGAAAAACGTCTTTTTATAAAAGCTTTTTAAGATTATCTTATTATAAACTATTTTATTTTTTACTTATACTTTTTAGTATTAAACTCTTATATATTACTTTAGATAATAGAATCTCTTTATAATAGAACTCTTTTCTACTAAATTAATATCTATATACTTTCTTACTTATACTAACTATTTTATATTATTATAGTAATATATCTTTATACTTTCTAATACCTATACACTATATTAATATATCTTTAGATTTCTAAGAGTAATTTATAAAATAGAAAAAGTATACTTTTACTAAGATTTTAGAATATATATTCTAATTATAAACTTTAAAATATATTACTCTATTAGTTATAAGCTAATAAGTATATATAATTATATTATAATTTTCTTAGAAATTAGTATTAAAATTTTTCTATAAAGTAGTTTAGTATTAAAATAGCTTTATAGCTAGCCTAAATTTAAAAGCTTTAACTACTTTAAAAGTAGTACTACTAAGACTCTAAGCTTTAGCTTATCTATCTCTAAAGTGCTAAAACTTTTAGTTATATATTCTTTAGTATACTAGTAATAAACCTTACTTTTTTAGAACTAGTTTATAGGCTATAGAATTATTAGTTTACTAATAAATTATAATTATATATATATAGTAAGTAATATTACTAGCTATTAGAGATATACTCTCTAATAAAAGAAGTTTATATAATACTTACGTTAGGTTACTATTATAGCTAGAAGCTAAGCCTTAGTAAGAAATATTAAAACTTTAGATAGAAGTAATACGCGTGCGCGCGCGTAGCGTAATACTTTAGATAGAAGTAAATATTACGCGTATAGCGTAAGATATAATATAATTACTTATATATATAAGTATATCTTAGCGTAAGTAAAAACTATAGCTAATAGAAGCTCTATAAAAGATAGATAGCGTAGACCTCTAGAGCTTATATAAGCTTTACATCTTAAGAAGATTTAAAATACTACTTTCTAGTATAGCTAGAAAGTAGAGTAATTCTATTTATAATTACTTCTAGCTATATTATTAGACTCTCTACGTAAGCTATAGTACACTTTCTATACTAATATATAGTTTACTTATACTCTATACTTTTTAGTAAAGTACTTTTATACTTTAATAAGTATAATCTCTTTCTAATCTTCTAAGAGTATTTTATTACTACTAGAAATCTTTTAAAAAATACTACTTATATAGTAAATATAGAAACTATAGATATATAGAAAAAGATAGAATTACTACTTTTCTAAGTAGTCTATTAAAAGGTTATAATTTTAAAGCTCTTAACATTACTATTATAAGTTATTAGATATCTTATCTTTAGTATATAAGTAGTTAGAATTTATATATAGTTAAGTGTTATATAGATAAGAGTACTTAAAACTATCTAGAATATTAAATCTATAGTAGTATATAAATATAGCTTTACTTACTATAGTAAAAGAGCTAAGTTAGTATATATTCTACATAAACTTAAAAGCTATAGACATATCTAGGTATAAATATATTATATAGTATTTTTATACTATAAAAATATACTAAATTTAAAGTTAGAGATAGCTATTATTAGTCTAGATTCTCTCTTACTAGATCTAGTATCTCTTAGTATTTAGAATAATTTTTCTTCTATTAATAAAGTATTTCTCTAACTCTTAGATAGTAAAGTCTTATATAAAGAGAATACTATACTTCTTACTAGTAGAATATTTCTTATACTAAACTCTATCTCTTAGAACACTACTCTTAGTGTTATTTATAACTTCTTTTAGATATAATACTTTCTAGTTAAATATTTACTCTAATAACACTACGTATAGAATAGAAGTAATTCTAGTAGCTACTAGTGTATAAGATTTTAGCTATTACGCCTATATTAGTAATAGATAAGTAGACTCTAAAGCTTCTTTCTCTAGTAGCTAGCTTTCTAGCTAGCGCTGTATAGACTCTATACTTTCTATAATATCTATAATAGTAGTATTAATAGTAGTAGTAAAGAAGAAGTAGTATTATTAATTAGCTATATAATATTAGAAGCGTAAGTTACTATATAGGTCTAAAGGTAAGTAAGAGGTTCTAAGCGTAATACGCTATCTTAAGTATAGTACTAAGCTATATTAGGTATTTATATCTTAGCTAAATAAAATATTAAAGCTACTTAAATTAGCTTAGCTATTATATACAGATCTATAGAGTAGTTAGTTACTATTTAATAAAATAGTTAAGAATATATATATAATATATTTAAGCTAAAGATAGTCTATAAATACTATAAACTTTTTAGATTAGTAGTAAAATATTATATATACGTAAAGTAAAGCTAGAATACGTAGAGTTTAATAGAGTCTTTATAATATAATTACTTTATAAACTTACTTTATATAGTAGAATAGCTTTTTATAGATAACTATAGTGTACCTACTAGTCTATTTTAAGAATTAAAGTGCTCTAGCGCTAGTAAGAGCTTTAGAATAGCGCTATCTTTAATAGAAAAGTTTACGCTCTTAGCGTAATAAAAAAGCATTAGTAGTAGAAGTCTCTAATAAGCGTAAGATTATACTGCGTATTAACTTAGAAGCTTATTTCTACTTAATGTATTAATTTCTACTTGTAAACCTTTTCTACACACCTAAGTAGCTAAGCTAATCTATGTTAATAGTAAGTAT
Organism: Alternaria ethzedia; assembly: GCF_023757985.1. Lineage (NCBI taxonomy): Eukaryota > Fungi > Ascomycota > Dothideomycetes > Pleosporales > Pleosporaceae > Alternaria > Alternaria ethzedia. The sequence continues at coordinate 13,467 of NW_026056225.1, forward strand.
GCGTTCTAGTCGCAATATGCGACGAGTAGAGTAACTTACACTAGGTCCTATCTATAAATTAAATTTCTTGTCTCGTCTAAGTTGCTCTTAGTCTTCGCGACACTCTCTTGTAGATTATTAGAAAGAAGCGAGACTAGGTTATATATGTTACTGCTGCGCATGCTGTATGCTATAGCGTGTGCGTAAGGGCCCGCCTAGGACTAATATGCGGGTCATCGCACTATTTTTCTCCGCCTCAATCCGCTGGCCTGATCAAGTTGAAGCACGATGCGATATGCCAGATCTCCTGTAGGTGGTTAGGGGTTCGTTCCGTCCTGGAAGAGTGACTATAAGATCGGCGCCCTAGTTCTAGCCCTCCGAGGTTGTCACGCGCGCCCTATCGCCGGTGAACGAGCCCGGATTTATAGTCGTTACTTTTGCGTTCAGTACTACGATCACGCCCAGTTCTTGCGCTCGCTTGACCATGGCCTGCTGCAGATCTACGCGATGGCAGTCGGAGAATGGCGCTTCGTACTTGCGGCGGATGTTCGCATCGAACTCTGCCTCGTGCGCAAGTATCTTGCCGCGATAGTTGTGGACAGTCAGTGCGATGGGCTCGCAGACACGATCGCGGATAGTGTCGTAAACAGACCAGTTCAGAAGGAGACGTGTAGCATTAGGTGTAAGTTGAAGGCCTGCGCCTATCTGGAATGCTGGTTAGTATAGACACCGATTGCAACCATCTGGTGTCGTAGACGTGAGCACATACTTCAGCCAGCTCCCTTGCGCCCTCCAATACCGTCACCGAGTGTCCTGACAAGGCACATTGTATCGCTGCGGCGAGTCCAGAGAGCCCAGCGCCCACGACTAAGATGTCGAGCTTGTGTGGCATAGCTGGCGTTGGTTCAAGTCGTGGCGGAAAAGGCAAGACAAAAGTCAAGCTGCGAAGACGAGTCGACCCAGCGGAACTGACGTGTGCAGGCGCGTCGTCGCCGTACTCGACTAACGTTCTATCGGACACGCATCTATCGCCGGCCGCAGCGCGTTTCGATGCGTGCAGGATAATGTCTCTTCCGGAGTGGTGTGGGGGATGCGGGGTTGCTTTAAGCCACCCTTGCAGTGCTTGCAGCACCCGGGCGTGCGCGCAGGTCGGTAACGCTTGGCGTGGGATAACAATGGTGGCAGCACACAGAACAACGGAGCATAATCCCAGGTGGCACGTCGAAAGATTGATGCTTTGTCGCTTTGGAGGTGTCGGTATCATTTGCGATGGGCCATTCGAAAAGCATGCCAACTAGCCTGTATCGCAGCACCTCCCCAATGCGAGATTGGTATTGTACGGCAGCTTGCTCGACCGTCGTCATGACGCTAATACTGCAACGATCACGGCCAGACGCTCGCTTGTACATCCCGTGGCATTCAAAGATTCCCGTTGCTCGATAGCTACGGAGATGCGCCGCGCCTCACGTCATGGGGTGGGGTAATGGAAAGACGTTCCGCCCTACCGTTGTTCAAGATATATTCCACGTCACTACGCGTCTGCAACAACATTCCACGCTGTTCGAACAAATACCATTCAACAACCATGGTCTCTCTCGACAAGCCAATCGTGCTCCATTACGAAGGCTCCATCTTCTCGCACCGGGTATTATGGTATCTATGGCTTCGCGGTATACCCTATGATGAATGTGTACATCATTTCCGTCTCTTTCAGTTGCGTCAGCTAAGAAGTCATCTAGATCCAGCCGGCATTCATGCCGCGTGAAGACCTTGAACTGCTGGGCGTCGGCTACAGAAAGATACCCGTCGTGATCATCGGAAAGGACATATACTGCGATTCTCGATTCATCATCTCCAAGCTAGAGTCTCTGTACCCCAACAGCGCTCTCTCACCTTCCACGCCAATGGATGTTGGTATCAGAAAGCTCTTCGAAAACTGGACAATCGACGGCGGCATCTTCGCCAACGCCGTGAGGATGATACCATACTGGCAGGAGACAAGCTTCCTATCGAATGAAGCCTTTGTAGATGATCGTCAGAAGCTCATGGGAAGGCGCTTCACCGCCGATGATATGGAGATGGGGCGGCCCGATGGCACGCAGCATTTGCAGCTCGCTTTTGACATGTTGGAGTCTACTTTCCTTGCCGATGGCAGGGCGTGGATTTTGAACACACAAGAACCCTCGCTAGCAGATATTGATTGTGTGTGGCCGTTCAAGTGGTTGATGTCGGAGCCCACTATGAAGGACAGTCTTCCCGCGCGTTACTTCAACGCTGAGACGTATCCGAGAGTATTTTCGTGGGTAGAGAGATTTGTGGCACAACTGGAAAAGAAAAGGAAGAGAATGCCAATGCTCAAAACGCTGGATGGAAATACTATGGCACAACGAACTCTTGGCACTTCTACCTCACCAGAAAACGTCACATTCATCGATGACAATTCACATAAGCTCAAATACGGCGACGAGGTCGAGATATTTCCTTCCGATTACGGACATATGGGAAAGACTGTTGGGAATCTCGTTGGTCTTACAATTGACGAGGTCACTATCTGTAACAGCAAAAGCATCCGTGTACATTTTCCGCGCTGGAACTTCAGTGTCGTCAAAATCGCGTCTAAGTCCATGATCTAGACAACTGATAGATCCGATTTCCGTTCATCTTTCTCGCTACGGTTAGTGAATTTAGTGAGCTCGTTCCAAGGCAATAGTTGCTGTCTCATCGCTTTTCATCACCGAAGCGTTTTCCTATCGGTCACTGTAGCTGCTGTAACATTGCGTTATAGAACACCAGCGGACTAGATGTTTAGCAATTCGCACTTTAGTTTGTAGTCATTGCAGGTAAGCTGGGACATTTGAAACATAACGCTACGATGGAGATGAGCATATGAGCCCATGCAAAATGGTACGTCCGTGTCATAAGCCTTTTGTTATCGAATTAAATTAATCGTGGTTGGTAAAACTTTGCAGGACGGTATACATCGACCTCTGACGCAACACGACGACAGCAAAGTCACTGCTGTTCACGAAAGCTATTCTTCCTTGTCCGCAGCTTATGAGGCTAATGAATTGCCAGCGCCATTCTCCTTGCAGTAATAGTTCAACTCATCACCACCGATGTGATTCCCTAGCGATTGACAAAGGTTGAGCTTGCCGACTTCGGTCTGCACAATGTTAGCATGCGAAGGGTTCATGGAGGGATTCTTGTATGTCTCACCATCTTGCAATCGGCACATGTATCCCATTGCTGGTCGCCAGTGTTGCGATTCAGATATGCGTCGCATGCCTTTGTTGTTGCGTCGGCGTTGTACACGTATTGTCCGCCGACTTCATCGACACAAAGACCTTCCCTGTGGAGGTCGGCGTTGACGAAGGAGCCCACGAGGATGGGAAGTGCGGAGAGGACGACTGAGAAATGCATGACGGCTTCAGGTTTCGAAATAGCTCAGACAGAGCGAAGGTAACGACAGAATTGACTGTAAAAGCCAGGTGCACCAAAGGATTAAAGAGCGGAAGTTGGGTACTGCTCAGAACCGGATGTGGAAACAAGATAAATAAGTAAGAACTGATGATAGAACGGATCCTCGTTCATGCTTTCATGGCCATCACTACAATTGTCCTTTGTCCATTCTCGGCGCAATTGTGGCGAGCGCGCCCCTTCTTCCAAGGTTTTGAAACGTGGTTGAGCCACCGCGGTATCGAGGGACCGCACAGCAATGCCCCAATCCCACATTCCCTCGGCAGGTGAACCGAGTGCACTATTAGAGCGGTGTCCTATTAGAAGTCGGGAATTCTATGCCTTGTATTATTAAGGGTAGATGCCGAGAACCCGGAAAGGGTTTGCACTTCATGCGCTTCGGCCCGAAAGAACGATGCGGGCGTGCTTTTGTTACAGTGATACTCGAGGAGCCACTCGACTCATGTTGCGCCTAGCGAGACCCACTCAGAATAAGTAATCCTACGGCGAGCCTTTGGGTAGGCATGGAAGAACTATTCGTACTTCGAGACAGCAAATCACCGGACAACCATGAAACCAATCAGCCGCGCACCTGAACACGTTACCTAGGTTCGTATACTCCACCACTATTGATCCTTCATAAATCCCTGCCAAGAAATGTATTGACGTACCTGTTTACCAAGATAGCTGGAATGTTAAAATTGCGTCTCAGAACCCATGTTACGATCAGTCATACAGCCGACGCTGCCAATGCGGTGCTAACTTGCTCGCATTTCTTGACGATAAGTAGAGCACGCCTCCCTGATCATGAATTCTTCTCACCACCTTACCTGCCCTGTCACTCTTTTCGTAAAGTTCTACACATTCGTTTCACCTCATATATGTACTCGCTATAATGCACTCCACTTCCTTCATCACCCTCATTTTTGGCGCCGCTCTCGTCGCGGCTGCTCCCGCACCCGTCAAAATCGGACTGGATGACGTTATCCTCCACGGCAAAGGCCACTTCACCGTTATGAAACGATCTGCCTTTGAAGAGCTGGAAGCTGCACGCAAGGCCAGTGCTGTACCTCCGAAGCCTGCCTACCTTGCTGAGATTCACTTCTCCGGCAACGAGACCAAAACACCAGACAAGCAGCACTTGAAACGCGACACCAGCATTATCATTCCAAACCCCAACTCTCGTTTCTTGGGCTGGGATGTTCAAATGAGCCAAGTCACCAAGGGCGCACCGACTACTATCTCCGTCGCCTCGGGTTTCTCCATTAGTAACAGCATTTCGGTTGGGGCGAGCAGCACTTTGACACTAGTCAAGGACTTCCTCCAAGTCTCCATGTCAATCGACTACAGCCAGACGTGGCAAACGACTCAGACGCAAACCTTCACCGCCGAGGTCCCCAAGGACAAGTATGGCGCTTTTGTCAGTAACCCTTGGACCAACCGTGCGAGTGGAAGTGTCTGGACGGGTACCATCGGTGGTTATGGAGAGCTATCCGACTACCAGGCTGACTCGTTCGAGTCAAAGCAGTTTGACAATATGGAATGGGTTGATGGTGTTATCAGTCTTTGTACAGGCGACGAGTTTCCTCTCAAGAGATGCTTGGGCGAGGGTACACTATGAGGCTGGACAGCACATACTGACTTGACTGCGTGTCGGAATCGAGGATGCATGGAGGATCAAGACGGCTTCATAGATCCAGTACAGCTAATAATGTTCAAGTGCTGTTTTGTAGAGGAGAGCGTTTGTTGTGAGACCCATCGAGCATGAGGCAATCGCATGTCAAACACCCAGCACTAGGCCGAGAGCCTGGTTGATCATGCCTCTATACCTGCATCGTTCTGTCCATCCAAGGCTTCAGCGCCGCAAGGCCGATGACAACAGCCTCCTCTGTTCTAATTGTCCTGCTGCCCTGTCCCGGAACCAAATTAACCCAAGCATCAAAAAGCTCGCTAGCCATCGATTTGCCCAATCCTCTTGCCGCGAGAACCGGGTCGTTGGCAATAGCCGGTTCTATGCCGGCCTGGCCTCCGAACACAATAAGGAGGTGTTTAAAGGGTTTGTGAGCTTTGGCTTTGGCTGCAAACGTAGCAGACTCATTGCTGGTGTCAGTAAATAGTGAATAGACGGACTGGCCGCGTTCCGATGTTCCTATAGACATGTCATAGCCATCTGGGTATTCGCAATCGGAGAAGACGGCGCTGAGTGATGGAGCGCGTCGGACCGTGTAACCCCAGTAGTAGCCGCCTTCCTCACGTGGAAGACTGGCCGCGCATGCCGTAGCATTTAGTAGATTACATTCCTGCTGAGATAGGTGGGGCCAGTTGGGAGGTGCATCGGCGTTGGTGAAGCGAACGGTTGTGCGCATGCCTTGCTCAGGAGGGGCTTCTTTGGGGACAGGGACGCGGATGGGATGCGGCAGACCGCATTTGACGTATGCATACTCTGAGTCATGAGACAGAGATGTCCCTGAGCTGTTGTTCTTGGGTATCAATGATGCGGGCAAATGGGCTGGGCCGACAAAGACACCCTCGCGGTACCGACACCACTCGTGGCTTCGAAGATGGTGCGGCATATCCATACTTGGGAGATTACCAACCCATTTGAGATTCTGATGTTCCTTGAAGATGCTCAATCGGGGATCCTCGGCGTCGTATCGTAGATGAGGTGGGCATTCGGCATAAGACAATAAATGGCAAAGGAACTGGTCTGGGCTCTGCCATGCCTCATCGTGCTCCAGGATAGAGTCGAGGACTTGTTGCTTGGACCGTCCTCTGCGGATGTATCTTGGATCAACGACTCTGGGATCGACATTGGTAGGATCTTCATCGAATACGACGATTTCATCGACACAGTAGATGGCAGCTGCGCGTGCGATTCGTCCGACTTGGATAGTCTTGTGATCGGGCTTCTTGGCATTGAGAGTCCAGCTTCCGGGCAAAGCGATGGTGACGGTCCAGTCGCGACCTTTGGTTGGTGCGAAAAGAGCGGTAGGTTTAGAAGTATCAACGTCGTCTATTTGTTGCTCTTGGGTGTCGCGTTTGCGTTTCTTGGCAGGACTGACGTTATCATGTGGAGGCTTATGCACGGCCATGGTCAGTCTTGGACTTGAGCTGGAGCCCTTCGAAGTCACGATGTCGTGGACAAAGATGGCGCAACGTGCTCTCGGGTAGCGGGTGCGGTCGCGGGAAAATGTGAACCGGTCGGTAGGTAGCATGTTGCTACTTGAAGGTTGCAACTTTTCGGCCTGTCTTGGCGCGCCCACCCCTGTCGCACCGCGGCTTGCGGACTTAACTGCGATGTCTCTTTCCCACCATGACAGTGGTACAAGCGCCTCACAATATGGACGCGCACAGGTATGCCTAGCCACCGCCCCCTTCCTTGCTCGCAGACAAAACTGACAACCCCGTCCAGGCCCACGGCGTCGCCTGCGACGCCCACCGGCACGCTCTTGGCCTTCCTCGCCCTCTACCTCACTACGCTCTTCTCCCTCGATACGTGGGCCGCCGCACGAGGCTCCCCCTACCGCGCACCAGGCATCGACAACTCGACGCATCGTCCTCCCGTCACGGCACCGGCACGAGGCAGCTACCAGGGCGGCATGCATGGTCGCGGTCGTGCTGGACCCGGGCCTGGTAGTCAAGCGCGGGGCCGTGGACACGCCGGGAGCGTCGCGCAGACGGGCGACTCGAGACCGCCGATTCAGATGGGTGGCACAGCTGGGTGCGGCGCTTGTTTGACCTAGGGCAGGCGACGCGAGGCGGTGGGCACAGCACTTGCATGGCTGACGATGAGTGGCGGCCTAGTCTTGAGCCTATCTTGACATCTTCATTGCTCCCTTTCGCGCCAAGCGACTCGGTGATGCTAACGATACTAACTACGCTCCCCTCCGCACATTCGTACTCATCAACGTGATCTTTTTGCCCTTCTTCTTCTTTCCGCCGGCCGGCTTCTTCGCACCTTCCTCGCCTCCTTCTAAAGACATGGCTTGCGCTCGGGCAAGCATGTCCTCCTCGGCAAGCAAATCCTTCTCCCAGCCCTGCAGCCATCCATCGTCGCCATCATGATGATCCTGCGGCCCAAACACTGGAGACGCGCCTGCCACTATCGCCGTACCCCATACGGTCCGTGGCGCTGACGGGCTTGACGAAGGAGAAGCCAGCGGAGCGAAGCCATCGCCACGCCGCCGTGGCCAGGGTGGCGACGTCGAAGAGTTGTCTCCATCCATGACGGGCTGCGCGTCCGGCATGCTGCCTGATGCTAGAGGCTGGAAGTCGTCGGCGGAGAATCTCTCCGTCATGCTTGGACGCCTTCTGCGCGCAGATGCAAACTCGGCGTACTCGGCCTTTTCCGCACGCTGTCGTGCCTTCTCTTCTTTGCTCTCTTTCTCAACATGCCTCTTTCGCCTCCTCTCAATATCGGGTCGGAAGCGGTCCAGGACTTCTGGGGCAACAGTATCGGTCCAATCACATTCAAGGAAAGCAACCTCACAGCCGTGTGGTAGATGCGCCAGGTATTTTGTGCGCTTGCGCAATTCGTCATCGACTACGTGTCCCGTAGATACGTGCTCGACACGGGGAAGGATCGTTGAGGGGAACGAGGCGAAATTTCCGAAAGCCGCTTTCAAAATGCGGATGTCTAACGGAGATAAGTAGTAATGCAATAGTGCTTGGTAGAAGAAATATTCCGCGGGCGTCTGGTGGTGCTCGTGGTGCTGTCGATTGCGAAGCTCTGCAAGCGTCAGAGACATGCCGTGGCTTGCTGCTGAAGAGTGCGAAGAGACAGACATGGCCCTGTCCTTGCCATAAGCAGTCCCGACCTGGGAATGGTCCTGTACAGTGTTCATGTCTGGCGCCGTCGTCTCGTTGAATACCATGGGCGCTCTCTTCATCTTGGGTTCCGCGGGCTTGCAGGCCTCGTCTGGGGGGTTTCCGATTCCTCTAAGTTTCTCCTTGGCCTCTCGGATATTCCGTATCGCCTTGTTGGTCCATTCCATGCTGTCTTCGGCAAACATGACTTCATCCTCTTTGCCTTGGTGCTCCAGCTTCACAATCTCTTGATCATGTTGGTCCAGCATGTAGTCCTCACCGCCGCGCATTATGCGGGCATAGTCGGTCACCTCGGCGGCATGATACCAGGGGATATCTTCGTCTTTGGTCATAGCGTAGGCGCCATCGCGGGGCATAGCCAGGGTGCTTCCCGCGGATCTGACAGCCAAGCGGAGAACTACATCGCCTCCCTCGCGGGGAGGCTCGCCCTCCTGGCCTGTGTACCAGCGCACTGGCCTCGTTTCAGAGGCGTATATGGTGTCGAAGCACAGCGGGCATTTGCTCGAACGCGCCCGCTTGTCTCGGGCCTTGGCGTCGTCTTCGGAATGCATGTAGCGGATGAGACATGGGAGACAGAAGATGTGGCCACACCTCGCCATCCTGGGGGCTAGGGGTGTGCCAAGGCAGATGGGACACGAGGCATCTTGCGAAATCTCGGAAGCCAGTATCTGCAGGACGTTGTTCCAATCGAGGTGGACATCGGCATCGACACTTTGGGCGCGGTAGTCGCCGCGGGGGTCTACGATGAAGCGGTAGTTGGCGTGCACGTATCTGCATGGTGTTAGCGGAATGGTCGACACGGTGCTGCTCCGGCTGGGACTCTCACCTTGCCTTGTCTACGGCGTGGTAGCCCGAGCCAAGGCCCCACGTCGGGTTGCGCCGATAGCTCCTTGCGTGGCCATGGGCGGCATGGTTGGTTGGGCGGGGCGGCAAGCTGAAGTTCATGAGGTGGGTAATGGACGTCTGGCCCTTGCGGTTCTGGAAGGGACGCATGGCGAGAGACTCGGCAATGGCATCCTCGTCCGTCTGCCTGAAGCGCTTCGACGCCTTGTGCTGTTTCTTCTGCTGCTGCGAGTTGCGGGGAGTCGGCAATGACCGCGCGGGCGCGCCACTACCCCGCGGCTGCGTGGAGAAGCTGCTGGTGCTGGCGGAGGGCGTCTGCGTCTGGGCGGGTGAAGCGGGCCCCGAGGGAGCGGAGGCCTTGGACGAGGCGGCGGCGGTGGGCGGATTGCTGGACATGACGCCCAGCTAAGGGTTCACGAGCAGGACAAGGGCGAATAATGCGAGTGCGGTGGTATGTAGCTGCGAGGGTTGGCGTCCCCAAGAGGTGGCTTGGAGACGACGAGAGTCGCAAGACCGAGTGGCGATGGTGCTCTGACGACAGCGTCTCCGCACAGACGGCTGCGATTGCCCTTTCGGATCACGTTGGCGCGGCTTCTTGTACAACCTCATCGATTCCGACCCCAACAGCAATCCACCCCGACCTCTAGTCGTCCTGATACCATGACCCCGCAGTCCCACTAGACACTCCCCTCGACCCGTTGCCGCGCACGCTGGCTGCGACGGCTCCCGCCAGCGCCCACGGTCGAGGCAACACGGCCTCCAGCGCCCACGATGCCCGGCCCGTACCTGCCTGGCAGCAGAAGGCACGAGCAGCAGTACTACCACCACGCGATGCCGCCCCAGACACACTCGCCCGTCCACCACAATCCCTATGCCGCGCCCTACCACCACCAGCAACACCACCACCAGCAACATCACCACCAGCACCACCAGCACCACCAGCAGGCACCGCACCATGGCCCTCTCCACGCCTATGCCCAGCAGCCGCCGCCGTGGTACTCTTACCAGCAGCCGCCGCTCCAGTACGCCATGCCTCCGCGCCCGTTCCAGCCTCAACCCCATGCCTCGCCCGTCGTCGTCTCTTCGCAGCTGCACACGCTTCCCCCGCGCATGCCCACGCCGGCGCCGCACTCGCCCGCTGCCATGACTGTCGACGCCCCGCCGCCCTCGCCCCATTCCGTCACATTCAGGCCTTTCTACCCGCCTCTGCCCTGGCTGTCCGCCCCCGACTCCGTCTTCCCGCCACGCGCGACACCCCGCCGGCGAAGGCGCAGGGCTCCCGTTCACATCGAGGACCAGGCTCTGGCCCTACCCTCGCGTGACGCCACGTACCTCGACCAAGGCACCCACGGCCAGCTGACCCCGTCCGAGGAGCCCGACGACTCGCAGGCTTCTACCATACCGGCACCCTCTGACGCTGATGTCGATACTCCGTCCACCTCACACCCGCCTTCGGAAGTCGATCTGGCGCAATCTGCCCCGCCGTCTGCTGCAACACCATTGCCCGTACAATCGCCAGCCCAGCCTTCAGCCACTGTCAAGCAACACGCCCGCAACCCCACGATCCCAGCCGTGCCCCGCGTTCCTGTCAAACCAATACAGGCTCCCAGTGCACCTTCGATGACGCAACAGTCGGTTAAATCGCCCGCCGGCACTCATCAGGAACACACCCAGAATGGAGACACTACAGCAACAACACCCCACACAGGCCCAAACTCCGAAGAGACTCCAAAGGCATCTCCGCCTCGGCCGGCAGCACCAAAATCCTGGGCAGAGCTGTTGAGGGCAAAGAACACTCCCGCCGTCGCGCAGCCAGCTCCCTCTCCCAACAATACCTTGGCTATTTCCAACGGCCCTGTAGTACCTAGCAACACCACGCTTGCACACGTTCTGGCGTCTTTCTCAGTTGACGCCGAGACAAAGGCTTCCTTTATCGAGCCTCGAGGGCTTGTAAACACGGGCAACTTGTGCTACATGAACTCGGTGCGACCTAACCCGCTACTCTACTCTGTGCCACGCTGACTTGTCTTGCAGATTCTCCAAGTACTACTGTTCTGCGTTCCCTTTTACGACTTCCTTGATCAGGTGGCAAAGCGCGCTGCGCACAGCTTCAAGTCCGAAACTCCTCTCGTGGATGCCATGATCATGTTCCTGCGCGACTTCCGACTCATCGACTCTGCCGACACCGTCGACCAACTCCGTCTTCGGCTAAAAGGCAACGAGCTCGAGCAGTACGGCGACCCGCTCACACCAGAGTACGTATACGACGTCATAAAGCGTCTACCTCGATTCGACAATATGAAGAGGGGTCAGCAAGAAGACGCCGAGGAGTTTCTGGGCTTCTTGCTTGCTGGACTGCACGACGAGTGCGTCCACATCATCAAGAGTGGCAAGCAGAGCCAGTCCGCAGACGCCGTCGCATCCCCCGGGACCGCACGATCAGGCTCCATTGATGGTGGTTGGGAAGAGGTTGGGCACAAGCAAAAAACTTCTATTACACAAAATTCTGGGGCGATTGATGTTGAAAGTCCCATCACCAAGATCTTCGGTGGCAAGCTGCGGTCGGAATACAAGAGGCCAGGCGAGAAGGCCTCGGTCACACTTGAGCCGTACCAACCCCTCCAGCTCGATATCGGTGAGCCCAACACTAACAACATCTCTGATGCTCTCAAGAATCTTACGCGTCTCGAGACGTTGGATGGTGCGGCTCGGGGTTCCAAAGCTTCCACCAAACAAGTGCATATTGAGACCCTCCCACCAGTCCTCATTCTTCACCTGAAGCGTTTTCACTACGACGAAAAGGGACCACAAAAGATTTGGAAGAAGATTGGGTACCCCTTGGAGTTGGAGCTACCGAAAGAGGTTTTTCCCCCGCATAAACGAAGCAGCTACCACATCCAAGGATGCTTCCCGCGTTATCGCCTCATTGGGGTCGTGTACCACCACGGTAAGAACGCAAGTGGTGGCCACTACACCGTCGACCTCCGGCGCCAGGAGGGCAAGGAATGGATCCGAATGGACGATACCATCATCCGCCGCATCCGCGCCGAGGATGTCGCTGAAGGCGGCGCTGAAGAGGATCCCAAGGTCCTCGCGGCCGGACTCGAGCAACACCAGAGCGATATGGGGATGAGCAAGAACTACTTTGCCCGGATTGACCTGGATGAGCAAGGGACGGACAAAGGAGGCTGGAACCAAGTCAGTGGAGCCGAGAAGCAAAAGGATAGCATCAAGAAATGGACTGGTGCTGTCAATGGCACGACAACCCCCATCTCACCGGGCAAGAGGACGCCACTGCCCAGCGAGAATGTGCGCGACAACAAGGTGGCCTACATCCTGTTCTATCAGCGCATGGAGAATTGAAGAAGTATGAAGTAAATGGGCCAGGCCGAAAGTGACGAACCGGCCTCTATCCTAGCCGCTTTATGCACGTCACCTCAGAGCTCTACTACAGCATGTACGACTGAGTAAAAATGTCACGATATGCATACCAATGAAGCGTGCAACAGATCTGCCGGGTCTGCATGGTTTACCGCGCAGCAGCGTGGTAGCGCCTTCAGGTCAATGTGATAGCCTGTGGCGGTTGTTGAGCACGCGACAAATAATAAAACGATCCAATGTTCACTCCTGCCCCATTCGTACATGCTCTGCTAACAACCACGGTACCTAGGTACTGATGTAACCCATTAGGTTAGCTGCTTAGCCCACCACCCAAGGCTCACGGTCGTGACGTGCGGGGAAGAACGCACACATGATAAGAGACAGTGCAAAGCTTCAATGTAACGCACAGCAATGTTCGATTCCAACAACCAAAGTACACTCCAATTTTCTTGATTCTACGTGAACTAAGGCTACCTGTCTGATTGCGTCTGCATCAATCGATGCAGTTCGATATTGTATCAAGGTGCGCTCGTCATTCTCTCAAATTCCATCACACACCGGCGCTCATGTGTTACCACTTATCGTGTCTACCTGTTCTTCACGGCTACCTTGTCCGCCCCCTTCTTCGCCACCTTGGTTCGCTTGTTCGTCTTTTGTTGCGCATTCCTGGCTGGCTTGTCCTTCTGTTTTTGAGCATCCCTGGCTGCATACAGTGCCGCCTTCGCTGCCGCCTTGACTCGGTCGTCCTCCTCTTTGCGCTCGGCTTTGAGTTGCTCTTCTGCCTCCTCAGCGATACGCTTCTCTGCTCTCTTCCTCGCCGTCTTCGCTCTTTCCGTCGCCAGGCGGCGCTGTTCGTCGTCGAAAACCTTGTACAATTTCTCCTGCATAACTCGGCCGACTTCGCAGGTACTTGGGCAGTTCAAATGCCCGAAGCATTGCAAGCCTTCTGGGCCATGATCGCAAATGTAATCGCCAGCGTCTGATTGGCAGCTACCCGGACACAATATCCGTTGCATGTTGAAGCAACGCAACTCGCACACGAAGTGCAAGGGATTGTCGCACGAACTGTGCCCACACAAGTGGGACGCCTGCACGTCCTTGTTCCACATCAAATCCTCAAATCCAATGACCTTCAAGACGAGGAGATTGAATTGGAATCTCCGGGTCATACCACCTGCTGTGATGCTGACCTGCCCATATCTGTGTCGCTCCCCGAATGGGTCTGCGGGGGTTGAAGCCTCCTTCGGTATCCAGCATCCGTTGTGACCAACGGCAATTCGGCCGGCAGAGAGGTGGTTCAGGAGCGTCTTGGGGTTTGACTGGCGCATGACATACTCTCGGTCGGGGTGCACTTTCGATTTGACTCCGGAGGATGTGGCGGCAAGGTCGTGATAGATCATTTCGTTGTCTTTGCGGAGCTTGTCGAGTTGGGCTCTGATATCAGGGATTGGATCTCTACGTACGTCAGGCGTAGGAGGCATCGAGGAACGGATGGACTTCAGAACCTTGGCGAGATAGCGTTTTCGCGTTCGGGGTGTCTTGTCGCCGAGTTTACGTTGGACACGTATAAGAGGGGGAGCTGTCGGGGAACGCGTTGAGGCAACAGTCCGACGCGGTTGCTTGGCGCGTGGCTTCCTGCTCGTTTTACGACTTGGAGCCATGGTTGGTTTCTGAGATGAAAGATACAATAATAATGTAGAGAAGACTTAAGTGCAGAATAATAAAGATAAAGGTTAATTGTTGTTGCTTGCACAGCTACGCTACGCTACTTAAGTAGTAATGTTTGCTGCCTTAAATGCTAGACGCTTTAACTTCTGCAAGCCTTAGACCGCTAGACGCTTAGAGCCTACCTATAACGCGGACAATCTCGCTGCAGACAAGGTAATAAAACTAGACCCTACTATCTGCATGCAAGGGGTTCTAAAAAAGTGCTGGCAATAACTAGAGAACTGACCTAATTGTCATACACTAGCATCCTCCGACCACCAGGTTATTTTCAGCCTAATATATATCGTATCCGCAATATCGGTCCTCCTGCAATGACAATCTCTATGCCATCGAATCAGCGACAACTTTCAGTAGCAAACCTAGGCACGTCGCGCGTGCTTACGTGTGGATGCTGACAGCGTCTTGAAAACGACCCTGCCGCTGGCGAAAAAGGAGATGGTAGAAGAGGTATCAATCGCAATGTGATTTGAAGCTGTTGGCACAATTGTCGAGGCACTGAACCGAGCGACATGGGCACACTGGTGACAGACGAGCCAAACATTACCGAATTAGCGTCGTGCGGGGAAGACACCTCGGCTCCAGCACTCGCAGGCTTACCCATCTTCGTTCTATCGGCAATTAGGTAGCTTCTCTCAGAAACTTGGGCTGTCTATACCTTTGAATACTTCTAGCGAAAGCAGTCGCAAATGTGGCCTCACACAAACGGTTCATACCTAGATAGTGACCGTCTCGTCCGTCCTGCCCGGCCCTGCCCAACATGACATCCGTCAACTGCCAAACAACGCCACCTCCCACCTCCCACGTCGTCCTCTCTTATCCAGCCGACTATGTCCTCCTCGTTACAATCAACCGCGAAAGACAAATGAACTCCATACCGTTCGAAGGACACCTTGAAATGGGCCAAGTATTCGATTGGTTCGACCACGAGCCCAACCTCCGCGTTGCCATTGTCACAGGAGCAGGCAAGAAGAGCTTTTGCGCCGGGCAAGATCTCATTCAACTCGGAAAGATAAGGAGCGGGGAGCTGAAAGCAAGTCCTGGTATGATGCGACACCCTGTGAGTGGGTTTGGGGGGCTGAGCAGAAGGATGGGAAAGAAGCCGGTTATCGCTGCTGTCAATGGGTTTGCGCTGGGTGGAGGATTCGAGATTGTTCTGGGCTGGTACGTCGCGCTTCGCTATGACTTTGAGAACGAGACAGGCTGCTAATCAGCGGCTTCACAGCGACATGGTGGTAGCGGCACCTCACGCAACCTTTGGTCTCCCAGAAGCTCTCCGTGGCATCTTCGCCGGCGCAGGAGGCCCACCACGTCTAGTCCGCAACGTAGGCCTACCCATCGCATCCGAGATGGCATTGACAGGCCGATCCATTACCGCACACCGAGCCAAAGAGCTTAACCTCGTCAATCGCATATCTCCATCCCAAGACGCGGTAGTGGAAGAGGCGTTGAACCTGGCAAATGAAATCGCAGCCATTTCACCCGATTCAGCAATTGTCACACGAGCGGCGCTGAAGGAAGCTTGGGAAACTGGGAGCGTGGAGCGGGCTACTCAACTGACGATTGAGCAGTATAACCACGGCTTGAACGCGGGGGATAATGCGCTAGAGGGGCTCAATGCTTTTGCAGAGAAGCGGAAACCGAATTGGCGACCTTCCAAGCTGTAGACGTGACTGCAATATGGAGCTTGCTATTTTGAATAGTCAACTCCCGTGCACTGTTCTGGTATAATTAGTTTTTCTTACCTATCGGTTCGTTCTGGTAATTGAACAAGTCTTCATTCTACGTGGGTGAATGTTACCCATCGTGCATATGTTGGCAAGCTTCGGTGATGCTTTTCCTAGCACACGGTGTGCTCGGCCAATAGCTTCGCACCAAATTTTACGAGGCTGCTGAACCAAGCCAGGTAGAGTAAGCACAGTACCTAGGTATGTGGGAAGAGGTAGTCATCGCATGCATCCTACATGCGCCCCATAACCCCACCTCTCCCCGCATGACAGCGCTCGGGTAGCGCTAGCTCGACATGATGTCAAAGGAAACTCCCGAGGCAGGCGCTACTAAAGCGGTTTATAATGGAGTATCTAGTCCGGAAAGATTGTTGACTCAAAGACGTTGACATTCTACTAACTTGAACTGCACGATCCAATAGAGAACTGAATACCCTGCTTTGACATCATACCCGATATCTTGCCATGGTGAACCGACGAGCTAGCGATGCAGCGGCTCCCCTAACTCAACCACCCGTTGCAACCGTCGCCAAGCGAAAACGACGTGCTTCCTGCCTAGGAGAACAAGAGCGTCGCGAACGGAAAAGAGCTATTGACCGTGAAGCTCAACGCTCACTGCGAGAAAAGACCAAAACGCACATCGCGGAATTGGAACGAACAATCCAGATACTTCGCGATCAAGATCGTAACGGGGCTACGTCGAGTCTGCTCTCCGAGATTGATAATCTACGAGCGGAAAATGAGCAGTTGAGGGATGTCATCGATAGCGTCAAGAGTGTGGTGGGGCTGGACCTTGGGGTGTCGAGCAAGACCGCTGCGGCGATCGTACCACCATACCTCGCTGATGATGGTGACGATGAGGACACTCCTCTCGCTGCGACGAGTGCCGGTACGCATAAATCTCTAGCACTGACCCTTGACTCACTTTTGATGCTAGGGCAGCAATCGCCTAAGCCAAGCATTGTCTCGTCTAGCAGTGTGACGAGACCACCTGCATCTCTGCCGGCGCCCATCGACCAGCCCACCACCCATAGTTCTTCTGAAACAATGCGCTCGCTCGATCTTGATGGTATGACAGTAATGCCAGATCTATTTCCGCCGCCTGTGGGGTCGAATCAACCACTTAGCTTGGAGCCCGTTCTCCCGCCTGTACACAAGAGCTCAGCAGAAGAAAAGGGAGGAGGCCAGCACTGGGCCCATGCATCAGCTACAGCAACATGGGCGCCCATGATGGAAGAAGTATGTTAATCATCGCCTTCTTTCCCTGGCTGACTCAGAACTACCTACAGATTTTCGGCCCAAACTGGCGTTGTCCCTCTCCAACAATCCTCCACATTGGCAACCCAGACAACCCCACCCCCCTAGCCTCATCCTCCATTTGCCCTATTTGGAAAAAGAGCAACGAACTCTTTGGCAAAGTCTTTACCTACAATCGTCGTTACTCAGGCAATTCTGACAAGTATTCATCTTCCTGCCACAATCTAGTGCCGGTCGATATCGCAGAAGCAGGACTTCTATACGCTGGCATAAAGCAGGGTTGGAACAGCTTAGCCTCGTTGGAATGGAAGAAAAGTCCAGCGCTTACTATTCTGAAACAGGTCGACGAGTTGCTGTTTGTTCATTTACCCAATGTAGAGAGGCTGGCTGTGGCGTATAAGAGCTTCAAACTGCTCAAGGTACGTCGACGCCAGCTCACCATGCATGAAGCATGCAAATCAGGAAGCTAACCTGCGTACGGTAGTATTATCTGAACGCAAGAAAAGAAGAATTAGACAGAGTACCCGACTGGCTCCGTCCAAGGTAACCTTCTCACCTAGCTACCCACCCGCATGCATTCCCTTATGCCATGCGAGCCGAGTTCACTCCTTCGTCTGTCCGTCCGTCCGTCTGACACTACGATCAGTTTCTCACAGTCATCCACGGCCCACCCCATCGCCCTTGACTTCTTCGCCTGGCCCACCCTCCGCTCCCGCCTCTTGAATAACCATGCCACGATCTTCCAAAACACCGATCTCTCATGTTGTTACTCGCGCTATCTGCGCTTCGACTGGCCTTTTCCCATTGAAGACGCTTTCTTCCTCGATGATAGCAGTGGAAACCACTACCCCAGTCCTCTGTTTGAGCGATACCACGGGGATCTGAAGTATTGGTCGGTAGACGAAAGATTCTTTGACACGTTTCCGGAGATGAAGGGGGATATTGAGGGGGACCGGTGCAGGGGAGGATGACTGTATGTTGAATCAGCCAAGGTAATTGCGTTGTCCATTTGATGCTATATTAGAGATTGACCATGATGGAGAAATATGCCATGTTCGCTATCTATGCTGTACCAGTACATTGCCACCCTGTCCGTTCCACTAGTACTGGCCAGCCGCCGCTTGACACGCCTTGAGCTGGTCCAAGTACCAACCACAGATAGTCAGACTACCTTGGTTCTCATCCATACATTTGCGAAAGGTCTGAACATCGTTTGCGCAAGGACCGGACTGCGCCATTTGGGCGGATGCGGTGTCGGCGGGCTGGTGCTGGGCAGAGAACTCGGTGTTCTGAGGCGAAGCTTCGGCGGGGGCAGATGAACCGCCTCCGAACCAGCCTCCGACAGCGTGGCCGATAGAGGAACCTACTGCGACACCGCTGTTGCGAAGGTCAGCGACGAAAACGCATGTTGGTGCATTGGGCCGGGTTGGGATGCAGAGAGTATCCGCGTAGTGGCAAACAGGTAGCGCAAAGGTGGGTGCTCAGGATCTACTTACGCAGCAGTGCTGGCCATTTGCCCAAACAGACCGGGTCCCTGCGGCGTGGGAGCTTGCGCCTGTTGCTGGGGAGGCGCATGAGCGCTGGCTGGTGCGTGTGGGGGAGCTGCCGCCGTAGAATGAGGGCGCGAAGGAGCGGGCGCACGGGCAGTGGTTGCTTGCTTCGCGGCTGGGACCTGCGGGCGACGAGGAGGAGCGGTCCCAGAGCGTTGACGAGGCATGTTGAGCGATTTGGTGGTGGGTTGTGCGTTGCAGGTAGACTCGGGTGTGGTGGCAGGCAATGGGGATTCAAGGCATCGACATGGCGATTTCAAGCCGTTTTTTAGAGCAGCATTCGGGCTTGGCGCGGGTGGGCACGTCGCCGGCTTCCGCATTGGCTTATTGGCTCGTCGTCCATCAATTTGTACCCTGACAGGAACATCACAACATGGTGTGCCACGTCCGTTTGCCCGATCCATTCTAACAAATATCTTCGACCTCGACGTCACCACCACTCCTTGGCCCGAGGTCAGTTCGCAGCGTCCGATCGAAAAGCTCCTTGAGCATCTCAAAGCAGATCCCCGCCAACGCAGCATCGTACCGGCCCTTACTAAGTTCGTCGCGAATGAAAGCGTCTATAGCGTATGAGTGTTGTTTCCATAATCGCGCCGATACAGAACTCACGTTGTGCCCAAGCTGGTTCGTAGAATGAAAATGTTACTCCAGCCTCTTGAAGCGTCTGTCTTATCAAATCCCTACCCTCGGCTGGGACATGAGTATCCATCTTACCAAAGATCATGACCAGTTCTCCTTTGATGTCCTTGGTGCGAGCGAGTGAGTCATCCTTTTTGCCCTTACCCAACGTGGAGCTGTGGATATCGGTTGCGAAATAGCAAATTGCACTGGAGATGCGGAGATCGAAAGCGCAACGATAGGCTAGATGACCGCCTAGACACATGCCTGTTTACGGTTAGCCTGGATTGATGGGAACGCTGAAGTTGAGTGGGAAAGGGGTATAATGGAGATGGGACTGAATAAGGACAAGATACAAGATGGCGGCAACGTACCGGTAGCGCCAACACGGCCATTACACGTTGGCAGTTCAAGCAGGGCGTCAATGGAAAGCGTGGCATCTTCGTCATATGCTTCGACTGTCTTGGTGATTTTCCATTCGTTCCCAGCATCTGTACCCGGACCGTCGTACGCTAGAGGCTCGGGGCCGGTAAACTCGTGGTAGGAGGACGGTGCTGCGACGATATAGCCTCGGGATGCTATTTGACGGGCAAAGCGAGCAACAGGCCCAGTGACTTATCAAAGCTCAATTAGTAGATGAAATAGGTAGCGCAGATGGATGATGGGGACACATAGGTGGTTGTTGAAGAGTAAAAAGATGAATGATAAAGTTCATGTGGTGAGCGAGGTAGACGAGAAGATTTGACGTCGTGCAAGCAGGCGACTATATGTACCTTGGTATATCTCGGAGAACACAACAACAGCCGGAAATTTGGCCTTTGGGTAGTTGGCAATAGTAGGGTGGAAGATGAAGACCCCTGGACGGCGAGCATACAAATTAGCCTCCGTGTAACAACCTTCTCGTGACACCCATGGACGGCACACCTGGGCACGCAGTAACATACTCATATCACCACCTGCCTTGGTGGGTACATCTTTGTGTGTCTCTACAACGAGCATTGCGTGTTTCTTGTCTTGTTTGACCTGAGCGTTGTTTGGCTATTGGTAAGGCTGCGGCGTACGTGTTTGTGAAGGTGGTTTCGAGGTGGGGTGGTGGGGTAATGTTATGCGCACGGTCCAGGCGACATTGAAGCACATGCGATGCAGAGACAACCAGCGTCTCTATTATGCCACGAGGGGTTTGAGAAATTAAATGTCAGAACTGTGCTGATGCAAATGCCGCGAGTGTGATGAAAACATCTGCCATGCCATTTTTTATTATTGGGGTTGGCTTTTGCAGTTCATTCGACCTTCGCCGCGGTGGTTTCTACCTGACATGACCTCGGGATGCTGAGAGTGACAGATCGCAGAGTTGGTTTGCGGCTATGAGTACATGGTAGTCTGGGAGAAAGATATCAAGTCCATGTGACGACGTGCATTGCTGGAGGGCCATATCAGGGATCTGATAACATTTTCATGCGAGTTGGAATATCTACAAAAGCTTGTCCCAAACTACGGGTACCCAGTGGGTCAGTTCAGTAGTGTTGGTGGAGGCCGTCTAGGGGACACATGCGAGGTGATGTCAATCCCGAGCTAGACGGGGAAGGAGAAAAGAATAGCGACTTGAGGGACGGAGAGGTACGGGCTTGGTACGCTGCACCGAGAGGTGACGAAACGGTCGAGTGGGATTCATGAGGCCTCACCGCCAATGGCGCCAGTTCGGCGGCAGACTTGCGACGGTCGTGATGTGACTAGAGGAGAATAGCGAAGGGTTGCAGAGCAGACATGGACTAGCTGCACCGACAGTCGAGCATGCGATAGTGCAAGCACTGCGACGTGTGCGCGAGGTTCTTGAGAGTAGTCATGCGGGAATCCCGTGGCTGGGATGCTTGGGCACCTAGTGTTCGAAGGGTATGAGGCCCAAAAACACCCAATGGTTCTGTGCGTACGTCGATGCCACGAAACGGGCCGGGCGGTGTGCTTGGCCTCCTGCTCGATGTGTGCGCGGACGTCACGCACATCTGGCCGTGTCTTGACTGCTGGATCCCGCATGTCGCACGGCGTTGGGGACGATTGACGGCAGCCACATCTCGCGAGATTCCTCCAGGGTGCGCGGCGCGAGCCAATCACGTGTCTACCAGCTCTTGACTTGACTTTTGATGCCAAACTCGACCCTCGAAGCTTGCACTCCAACAAGGCCGCTCCCCGGCGCTTTCACCGTCGTCTCTTGCTTGCTTCTTCCCGCAGACTCAACGCCCCCCTCGACAGCACCGGGCGTTCCAAGGCGGCAAGCCGTGTTGGGGAAGCCATCCAATTTCCCAGGTGCTCGCTCGACTGCCCGAGCCCCACCCAAGCCCATTGTCGAGCACCGTTGTGCTCGTCCCCAACGCGAAGCAGCGCTGGTTTGGTCGGTTCCTGTTGTTGCACACGCCCGTCCCGCGCCTCCGCTGCCGCAGTCGCCGCGCCAGTCTTTGGCTCGCCGCCAGTACTCGCCGCCTGGCCTGGCCGCGCTGTGTGTGCTGCGGATTTGGAAGCCCTGGGCAGCTCTGTCCTGCGCCGCTGCATATCGTGCTGCCTGTCCGCAGTTCCTTGCTTCTACCTCGCGCTCCGTAGGTCGAGTCCAACCCCCGCCGCCAAGACTTTCTTCGCCAGCATCCCAACCATGACTGACTCTCACTCTACTCTACCCTCCTCTGTGTCCCCAGTGCCTCGCTGACTGGCGCAGTACCTAGGTCGCCGCTACCGCCCCGGAGGCACCTCGTCCCCTCCCTCCACGGCCCTCGCACCGCGCCTTCCCTCCCAGTAAACGTCGTGTTTTGCTACGACAGCCCCGGCGCCCTACATGCAGCCGTCGTTGTCTGCGGCTTTCTCATCATGGATACCGAGGATGGCCACGTCTTCATAAGGGTGCGGTTCTCAATGACTGGCCTTGCTCGGAACATGCGTTGACACGGCTCTAGAACCTGGCTTACTTTGTACGAACCCACGAAAAGGCCCTCGCCAACGCCCTGCAACTGCAGCGGCAGATGCCCAAGAATGGCCAGGCCATTATCTCACCCTCGTCTCCCAACGGCCCCGCTAGTCCGCCCTCATCCTCGTCGTCAAGCGTCTGGGCCGCCGCCCTGTCTTTGCCGTCCCTGACCTTCACCTCACAGTCCATCAAGCCAGCCAAGCTCACATTGACGCCCCACCATCTCTTCTACATCCTTTCTCGATTCGAGGAGCTCGGCATACCTGTTGGTCCCATGAATGTGCGACTGGAGAACATCCACACGGACGCTTCACCCGCAAACTATGTCTCGTTCCTCGGCAGCGCTCAGCGCAGCAAAACAAAGTCTTCCGACCGCGACTCCATACATTCAGTGTCGAGCGTTCGCAGTGTCATGTCAGGCATGTCCTCGCTTTGGTCCACCTTTCGCATTGGATCAAACAGTGAAGCCAAGGCAGAGAAACAGAAAGTTCAACTCCAAGAAGACTTGCGATATCTCTACTCTGCATTTACTAAGATTCCCTGCCTGAGGCTGTCTCCTGACCACAAAGCCCGTCTCATTGCGGGTTATGAAGAATTTCCCTTCGACACTGCCGTCCCTTTGTTCGCTTTCAAGAATGTCACTGCGCTTGAGATTCACGATGTAGACTTTCGGCAATTCTATGGCTGGGACCGCCTGGCCGAAAACCTTCGCAGTCTTACTGTCAAGCGAGCAGGTGTTGACGATCCCGCTGACCTTCTTATCAATGTCGTCTTGGACGACATGGACAAGCGTCGTAGACGGTCGGCAAAGACACACGCTTCTTCCGCGCCTTGGTCTACCGCAAGCCCGTCCGCCAAGGTTGGTCAGTTGGCGCCATCAGAATCTCCACCACTTTCCCCTACCTCCGCCAGTAAACAGAGCACAAGCCCAAGAAGCGCGGTCGTGGCGCCGGAGAATTCGTCCAAGACGCGCCAGCGACAGCGCAGTACCTCTCCCACGCGGCCCCCAAGCTCTCGTCATGGTTCGTCCCATGCCTATGGTCGAAGCACTACAAATGCACCCAACATCCGCCGCTCGTCTGGGAGTTCTAGTTCTAGCGTGCGCTCTACCACCCCAAGAGGCAGCTCCTCTAACCTCCTCTCCATGGGCTGGTTTCCTGCAACCAAGTGGCGCTTCTTGCGACATCTGAGCTTGGCCGACAATGCTCTGACCAACATATCAGTTGCAAGTCTGGCTCCCTTGGCAAACACATTACAGTCTCTTGATATTTCTGCCAATTTATTTGCTGAGATTCCTGACAGTCTTGCCAGCCTGACCTGTTTGCGCGCACTGAACCTGTCCAATTGCATGATTGACAGCTTGCACTCTTTGGGTCGTAACCCGCTGCCAGCCATCACGACGCTCAACCTTCGTTCCAACCGCTTGACATCGTTGGCTGGTGTTGAGCGACTGCTATCTCTGGAGCGGGTCGATTTCCGTGATAACAGGTTGACTGATCCTACAGAAGTTGCGCGACTGACTGGTGTTCCCGACATAACTGATATCTATGTCAATCGCAATCCGTTTTGCAAGACGCACTCCACCTACAGAGTGACCATTTTCAATCTGTTCCGCAAGACGCCAGGCTATACGGAAGATATTGTCATCGATTCTGTAGGACCTAGCAATGCCGAGAAGAAGCAACTCGTTGACCGAGTTCCCGAACGCCATGGTGTTCCCATCGTTAAGCCGCCACCCGAGGATGACTCGCAACCCCCGCGACACGTACCACCAAAGGTTGTCAAATCTGTCGATACTTCCTCCGACATAACAGGTGTGCTTCAGCGTACCGGTTCCCTGCAACGTACCAAGAGTGGGCGCAGTGCACAAGGTTCCCAAAAGAAGAAGAAGGGCCCTAAAAGGAGAATTGTCGAGCTCTCTCAGACCGACTCGCTGCAGTCGTCATCGCACTCTAGTTTGACAGGGTTGGCATACGAGGATACTGTCGTCGGACAAGCCCCTAAGATCACGAAGACAGCAAGCAACACATTGGCCACGGATACGCCCCGGCTTGTAGAGCCGTCTAAGGGACAAGTTTCTGGGGATCCTACCAAGAAGAGTATTTTAGAGGAGCGTACAGTCGCACACGAACCTCACACAAGCCACCAACAGTTGCCCTCAATCGATACCGCACCCCCGACCAAAACCGCGGATCCGGAATCAACGGAATTCGACGTCGGTGAGGACTTGTACAAGAAGAAGATCGAAGCCCTTCGGCAAGACTTCGGTAACACATGGCTTAGCGCGCTAGGAGACGAGAGCTGGGACAATACGTCGGTCACTAGTTTTCCTTCGGATCGTGGGTATAGCTCCCCTACCATGCGGCCAACACTACCTCGTACACCGAGCCAAAGCATCGTTTCTGGTCGTACACTTGGCTGACCTAATTTCCCCCGATCTGTCCACTTGCGATACCCAAAACAATTTGTTCGCTTTGCCAGACTCGCACTGCAGCTTCCGGAAGCGGACGCTTTTGTCTATACAGTTTGTTCATCAATTTATTCACGGGACTTCGGGCAAGGCGTTGGATAGATGTAAGTCGAATTTGAGCGTCGCAGTTTGTCACGCTCGTGGGACCGATCGAGACCATTTTCCGAGGGTGTTTCGACCTTACCGGCGGGATCTCTTCCTCTCCCTTGTCAACAGGCGGTCGTGTTGCATTTCTGCGTGTTCTCCTCTGGGAGCATAACGGCCATATTCCTGGTTGAATGGATAGTGTAAGATAACTTCTATGCCGGCGCACTGTAGGTTGGTTGCCCGTTACCTTTGGCGATGAGTGCGTAGCTTCTTGTTCCCTTTGTGTTGCTTGTTAGCGTCGTCTACGTTCTGGTGAGGGAGCCCAAGGAAGAAGGCAGGCGTTGGTTGATCTATTGCATCATGAAGCGCGCATTAGCAGTGAATGCTCACATGACTACAAATACAATAGCAGTTTCCTCGCAGATGGTGCACACGTTCAGCATGTATTGTTGACTACTGCGACATGTAAGATGTATGTAACGCGTGAGGTGCTGCCGGCGCTCAAGTGGGACATTGATTGGAGACGGCAAACACAGGCAAAGACTGGGTTGGAAACGGGGTGAGAGTGAAGGGCTTCGGCAATAGCTGGAGGAGTAGATACACCCTCTACAGTTGATTCCGCAAGGCAGTCGAGACGTCTGCAACCTCTCCCAGGTCCGACGCGCGTCTGTGTTGGGCTAGCACGCTCTGGTGCCAAGGCAGCCCCAGCCTAGGACTAACTGAAACGCTGCAAAACTACTACTCGGGCGGCGCGATCCTCTCACCACCGCAACCCAACCCGGCCTACAAATCAGCGTATACAAACACTTCGCGCGCGATCCCATAGGTACACTGTGTTGAGCAGTCGCACGCCGTTCGCCCCCAGTGTCCTCGCAGCCAGACCGTCCCCGCTTGCTACAGGCGGTGAAGTTACTCTTAGCATCCCACTCGACAGGCTTCCGGTCACAACAACGCCTCAGCGGCCCCCCCACCCACTGCACCGCACTCGCCTGCCCACGACGCAGCAGCAGCCCGCACAGGTATCGCCGTCTCAACAAGCACAATTGACCAGCGCACATCGCAGCCGCCCCACTCGTCGCGTGATCCCAGCTCTGCCGCCAGGCGCTTTTGAGGGGCTTTGAGCCATACTCCACCCGCCCATAGCGTCGACCACCCACGACCCGATCCGGCCGACTCTTTGAGATCAGAGGTACGTCGGCGTTCCCATTGGAGCCCCCAAGGCATAGGGCACTGCTAACACGCCCGGTGCAGGAGAATTACCGCCAGTGCTACGCGCAGCCCTCTGCCACCCACCCGCGCGAGGTCTTCCCTTGCACCTTCAGCCACCCACACCAGTGCCAGTAGCAAGTCCCAGCTATGGCCGAGAACGAGGTGGACCTGGACTCCATCATAGACCGTCTGCTCGAGGTCCGTGGCAGCCGGCCTGGCAAACAGGTACAGCTGCTCGAGACGGAGATCCGCTATCTATGCACCAAGGCACGCGAAATCTTCATCTCACAGCCTATCCTGCTCGAGCTCGAGGCACCGATAAAGGTCAGTCACAACGCGCAGTGCTGCGAAGCCCGAGATCTGGCTTCTGAGCACCTACTGACTGCTTTGCCTTCCAGATTTGCGGAGACATCCACGGCCAGTACTATGATCTGCTGCGGCTCTTCGAGTACGGCGGCTTCCCTCCAGAGGCCAACTACCTCTTCCTAGGCGACTACGTCGACCGTGGCAAGCAGTCTCTCGAGACGATATGCCTTCTGCTGGCGTACAAGATCAAGTACCCCGAGAACTTCTTCGTCCTCCGTGGCAACCACGAGTGCGCCTCCATCAACCGCATCTACGGCTTCTACGACGAGTGCAAACGAAGATACAACATCAAGCTGTGGAAGACGTTTACCGACTGCTTCAACTGCCTACCCATTGCCGCCATCATCGACGAGAAGATCTTCACTATGCACGGCGGTCTCAGCCCAGACCTTAACTCGATGGAACAGATCAGGCGCGTCATGCGACCCACGGACGTGAGTCAGGCTCAGATTGCAACTGCAACTGCAACTGCAGTGTCCATGAAGCGCACAGGCTAACAAGGACAGATTCCCGACTGCGGTCTCCTCTGCGACCTTCTCTGGTCCGACCCAGACAAGGACATTACCGGATGGAGCGAGAATGACCGAGGTGTGAGCTTCACATTCGGGCCCGACGTAGTATCGCGCTTCCTGCAAAAGCATGACATGGACCTTATCTGCCGTGCGCACCAAGTTGTCGAAGACGGTTACGAGTTCTTTTCCAAGCGCCAGCTCGTCACACTGTTCAGCGCACCCAACTACTGCGGTGAATTTGACAACGCTGGCGCGATGATGAGCGTTGACGAGAGTCTGCTGTGTTCCTTCCAGGTAAGCTCTAGGCGCACAAGGTTACGTCGAACAGGTACTAATGGGGTATGCAGATTCTCAAGCCTGCAGAGAAGAAACAAAAGTACGTCCCCAGCCTTGGCAGCGGCAGAGCAGCGTCTCCTCGCACCAAGAAAAGCTAGAAGTAGCCATGACCACACTCATTCAGAATCAATACGAACTTCTCTTACAGCAGGTTTGGGCGTCGTTAGACGATGGCAATCGTTAGCCCACCCCCGAGACCCGATGCCGAACGACGCGAAACACGCTCCATCTCGATTTCCTTACCCCCTTTCAGCCATGGGCTTGCGGACGGCCGTTGGCATTTGTACACAATCCTGTCGTTGATTCTTGCCATTCCAGTACCGTTACACGCACACGACGACAAAGGACACGACGGTCGGCCCTCTCTTTCCCGGACGATTCAACGACGACGACGGTGGCTAGCCTTGGCGTTTGGCATGGTTGGCGGCGACACAAGAGGGCGGATATCAGAGCATTGTTTTATGTGGACGTCACAGGCAACAGCACTGGAGAAAGCGCGGAAAGGTCGAAGGGGGGAAAGACATGGTGGACAACATGGGGGAATTCACCGCTGGCTCGCGGCTTGTCATGACGGGGTGCGAGACGTCGATGCGATAATGTCAGTCGTTTTCTTTTCTCTTTGTGTCGCGTTTGAACAAGCAGCCTTTTGGGGATGAAGCATGTAAGCTAGTGTGGAATGGAGTATGCGTATCCCTTGCTCGTGGTTGGCGTGTTTGCCATGGTGACCAAAGTGGATTGGATCAGCGTGCGACAGTGTCCGTGTCAGCCACTTGGGTGTGGCGGTGCAGAAAAGCAGGCCTGCAGCAGGCAAGGGCGGGCGCGGGCGGCGGGATGGCCTGTGTGTGATTGGCGGCGGCGCGCGCGGGGGCTTGGGAGGCGATCTGAGCGTAGGCGCCCGACGCGAGCGTCGTCGTCGTCGTCGTCGTTGTTTGAAGGTCCATCACGCAGTGTTTGTCAGACGCTCTTCGTCACGTCACTCCTTGTCCACCCCGTCGGCCGGCCGCGCCCTCGTGCTGTTTCGCTCGGTTGGATTCTGTCATGCCTGCGACGACATAGCACATTGCCTGCATCGCCATCTGCCATGGCCGAGTACTCGTACGTCCACGTTGGCCGAGCGAGGCGCTGCGTGGGCCATCGCTAACGTCCATTCTCCCACCAGCTTCATAGCCCACTCGGCCCCCTGGGTCCACGGCTCAGGTGCAATGACGCCCTCGCGACTGCGCTCTCTGTCGCCCATGCCCAAGAGCCATGTCACACGATCCATGTCGACACCACAGCTCGCCAAAACCGCCCAGTCGCAATCGCAGTCCGACAGCGACGGCATCAACACCATCCCCGACCCGCGCTCGGCCACTCCACAGCCGCCTCTGTCGCGCCACGACTCGACCGACTCGCACCCCGACCTCAGCCAGGAAGTCTCGACCCTCAGCACCAAGCTCATCAACGCCATCAATCACTCCACCATGCTCGACGATGCACTGCAGCAGACGAGACACGAGCTCGACGCCGCGCGCGAGAAGCTGGCCCACCTCGAGGCCCAGGTCAAGGCCCATGAGGCCAAGCTCTCCACGGGGCTGCTGGTGGACAAGGTCGTCTACGACAAGATGGAGAAGCAGCTGTCCACGGAGCTGCGCGAGGAGCGCAAACGCAGAGCCCACGCAGAAGCTGCCAAGCGCAAGACGGACAGCGAAGTCGAGGCCCTGACGGCTGCCCTGTTCGAAGAGGCCAACGTCATGGTTGCAGCTGCGCGCAAAGAGACGGAGGCTTCGGAGAAACGCGGCGAGCAACTCAAGCAGCAGTTGGGCGACGCTGACGTCCTGCAACACTCCCTCCAGGACCAGCTGCACGATCTCAAGGCCGTTGTCGAGAGGATGAGCTCTCATGGCGACGACAACGAAAGCCACGCTCTCACTGCAACCACCGCTCCGTCAACACCAGGCATCGCTCCGGCCGACAAGATGAGCAAGCTGTTCGAGGCCATGAACCTGACACCCACCACGCCGGGAACCGACGACATCAGCCCCGATCATCCCCTCCACTTTTCCCATCTTATCCATCCCGTACTACGCTCCGATCTTGCCGCTTTCAACGAGTTTCAGGACATGCTCAAGATCAGCGCCCGTTCCTCTGCCCCAGCAAGTCGCGCATCCAGCGGCAACTACAGCAGCCTGAATGTGCTGGGACTGGCATCACTGACCAACAGCTCCACCACGTCGCTGCCCTCCAAGTCGCCCACTTCGGCTACCAACTCACCTCGCGAATCTGTAGCCACTGCTGGTATGCCCAACCTCAAGGACGAGAAGTTCTATAAACGTGCTCTGGTCGAGGACATAGAGCCAACACTGCGTCTGGATATCGCCCCCGGTCTCTCATGGATGGCACGCCGCACGGTACTGAACAGCATCACTTCTGGTTCCCTGGTCGTAGAGCCGAACCCTGCTCCTCCATCCAAATTTCGGGTTCCCATCTTTCCATGCTCGCTTTGTGGCGAAGCAAGGAATGGTGATCAGTACGCCCGAAAATTTCGATTCAAGCCCTCCGATACTGAAGACTCTCAGCGCTACCCCTTGTGTGACTGGTGTCTGGGTCGCGTTCGGGCAACGTGCGACTACATTGGTTTCCTACGCATGGTAGCAGCGGGGCACTGGCGCGCAGAGACGGATGAAGAGAAGAAGTCGTCCTGGGAAGAGAGTGTGCGACTTCGCGAACGCATGTTCTGGACTCGCGTTGGTGGCGGTGTGGTTCCTTCCTTCGTTCCTTTGCGAGATGGCCCACGCAGTCCCCCATTCACGAACAGCGATGTGAAGTTTGAGGAGAGGATGAGTGAAGAGAGCATCATGTCGTTTGAGCCTCGAGACATCACAGCAGGTGGTTCTGCTGCGTCGATGGCGAATGAGCCAAGGAAGAGCGATGAAGACCCTTTTCGGAGCAAAAGCGGTGATAAGGTCAAGAGAATTTCCATTGGCAAGACGGTCCTTTTGAAGCACAACGACGCTTTGACCTCAGAGTCCAAGACAATCGCCAATCCGGAAGCCGAAACATCGTCAGCCGAAGCTCACCACGGTAGTCAGAATGAGTCTGTCACTGCAGCCCCGTCAATACCCTCATTGACAGTGGAAGAGGAAAAGGACATTGAACAGCAAGCTGAAGCTCAACTCCAAGACGAAGTGAACAAGTCTCTCGATACCAGGAAAGCAACAGCGGTCTCTGAACAGGAACAGGAAATGACGAAGCTGGAGGATCCACGCCTACAGCGTCAACGCTCCTCTTCGAACCCTGCACCTGCTTTGCCGAGCAGAGAGAAGGATGCCAGTGGCAGTAGACTTAGTTTGAGGATGCCCGGTACGAGTATGCCTGGTGCTTTCGACTGAGCCATACATGATGCAGTAACTGGCTGATTCTTGTTGGGTAACTCGCTATTTGCCGGTCTTGTGCTTGGAGTTTTACACGACCATTACTCTTTTATTCAATCATGTTACACTATCCTAGTTGACGTTTGTATACGGCGAGTAAGAGGCGAATGCTTTGGTTGTTTTTCTTTACTTGCTGAGCATCTTCAGTGGCTTGTTAGAGGGGTAGGTTTACGGACCCGTTACTGTCGGATATACACATAGCAAGAGAGGTATCTTCGCTGCTAGTTCTCGTCTCGGGATGGTGGGAACTTGAGTTTGATGGATACCGGGAGTTGTTCTGGTAGTCTTTTGTTCTGGTTAAGAAGCTTTGGGGGAAGGGTTTGCGGTGGGCAGGAGTATTATTGGTCTGGTTGACTAAACATGTTGGATGTGTGTCTTTACACATAATGTACTATAGCTTTATCTAATACTAGCTCTTGGAAGATAGGACAAGAAAGAGAAACGATGAAGAGTAGGAGAAGAAATATACACATTGACCATGTCCATCGCCTGCAGTTCTACTAATCGCAATCTGTCGTTTACTTCTTTGGTATCGAGAGAATTACAAGGACGCTACTATTCTTTCGGTTGCTCTACTGTTATGCCTACCGGCTCTTGGGTGGACATGTGCATCATCAGAAGCCGGGATATAAGCAGATCTACGCTCTAGGGACATGGACATGGCGACTGATGGCGCATTCTGCTCTGCGGATTGTATCTAGTATTGATTCTGATAGCCCGTGGAGCGCTGTGTAGTCGAACTGTGCAAAAGGTTTGGCCGTAGCGTCAAAGACGAATGCCGTCTCACGGTGTGCCTTTCTTATGGGCTTCCGCGCCATCCCTCTTAACCACCAAGTCCGCCTCCGCCCTCCCCCCTTTCTTACTCCCTACCAGGGGAAGCTCTTCTTCCATGTCATGCTGCACCACCATGCTCTTGCCCTTGATCAACTGCATAACCATATAGTTCATGGCACATCGAATACCCAATTCCTCGCCTCGCCTCACAATCCAGCCGTTGAGATAGTCAATCTCGGTGTGCGCACCCTGACGCGTATCGGCTAGCATACTGCTCACGTTGTCGCTGGTGCGGTGTGCAACGGCCACAACCACGGTCTCAAGGCGGCCTGGGTCGAAGCGCTGGGACACGTTGGGAATGTATTGGAGTTCGGGGAGGGAGCGAATGACGAGGCTTATCTCGGATAGGAGGAGGCGCATTGTGCGGGTCAAGGCGTAGTTGTTCAGAATGGCGCCGTTGCGCGCGTCGAGGAGGGCGGTTAGGGGGTTTATGATGCAATTGACGGCCAACTTGTCGAGTTGGATTTGCAAGAGATCGGGGGGCGAGAAGGAGGCTGCGCTGAGTACTGGAGTGCGGAGGAGGGTGCGGAGTAGATAGCGTTGGTTAGGCGTGAAGGGGAATTTGGCGCTCCTTGGGGGTGGGTACTCTGGATTGAGTTTGTCGGGAGGGTGCGGGTAGACGGGCTTGCCATGTCTTGATGCGGAGAATCTTAAGTCGGGGGTGTAGGGCTCGTTGGCATGGCCGTCTCGTTGGTGGGGTAGGATGCCCAGCGAGAGGGTGCCGAAACCAGCGTGGACAGTAGTGAAGCGACTGTGTGGCGAGGCGTGCATGCCATGAGAGTTGATGCCGAGCATATAGTGTGGCCGGTGGTCGGGGTCCGGGAAGACGGCCGCGTTGACTTGGTCGATGACGCCCATGCCGTTGTGCAGGAAGCAGACGACCGAGTGGTTGTGCAGCCGGTGCTTTACGGCGGAGATGGCCTGCAGGACATGGGGGGCTTTGGAGCAGACGATGAGCGAGCTGATGGGCTCAGCAGACTCGCCAGGCAGCATCTGAGGGCCTTGGGTCGTGTCTAGCGAGGAGGGATTCAGGCCGACCTCGTGGCCATGGTAGCGAAGACGGGGGATGGCTAGCTCGGCATCGTAGCCGTCTCTGGTGTCGACACGGCCGTCGGTGACGAGGGCCAGGCGGCGTTGCGAGTCGTTCCATTCGTTCAACTTTTGCCAGCCCCCGAAGACCAGCGTTACTGGAGGAGGGTTGGGTATGCCGCGCAGGGCGTGGGCGATGAATTTGCCCACGTTGCCGACACCGATGATGTGAATGCGTCGGTCGAGTACAGGCTGTCTGCGATAGAAGCCGGCCGTGTGGAGGAAGGCTCTCGTCTGAGCCGAAGCCGCGGCGCATCGTGACGCTGCGTGTGGTATCCGAGGCCGGAGCCTGGGGAGAAAGGGTGAAACGGAGGAGAACGACAGCTTGAACGACTTGGGATTCCCATGGGCTTCGGGGCCGAGGCGAGTTAGTGAGTGAGGCTGTCTGCTGTGAGCGATCCGACCTCGGGACGCTTGCACGTCGGAGCGCTCGGCCCGCTGCTTTTCTTTGGCGTGCGCATGCGACCGCCGCTTGACCTCCATCACCACCATGGACCCGCAGACCGACCTCCCCGACCTCGTCGAGGACCTCGAAGTCAACATCGATGAGCTCACCGCCGCGCTCGACCCTCTGCTGGCCGCGCCTCTTCACACGACCGCGTCCTCTCTCCCGCTCCTCGACAAGGCAGAGTTCTACTGCATGTCCGCATACGCCATCGAAGCTATTCTCTTCTCCGTGCTCAAGGCGTCGGGCGTCAATGCCACGCAACACCATGTCTTCAAGGAAATTGCCCGTCTCAAGCAGTACAACAGCAAGATCAAGCACATCAAGGACCGCGGCGTCATGGGCAGCGCCGAGGGCAGAGCGCGACTAGACCTTGGCGCCGCCCAACGCTTCATCAAGCACGGCCTGGCTGGCAACGACAGGTACGACTTGGAGCGGCAGGAGCGCATGGCCAAGGAGAAGGCCCGCGCCCACCTCAAGGCTCAAAACATCAACAAGAAATTCGACTCCGACGGCAACGCCCTCGAGTCTACTGACGCCACGTCCAGCAAGAGGGCTGTCGACGAGCTCAATGCTCAGGAGGACTATTCGGACAGCCACGTCCTGCAAGGCTCCGACCAAGCAGAGCCGGCTCCCAAGAAAGCTCGCGTCGACGCAGCTGCCGAATCGCAACAAGAACCCGCGCCAGATACCGGCACACCGCAGCCCAAAAAGCGCCGTCGCCCCGCAAAGAGAGACAACAAGACAACAAAGACCAGGCAGGACTTGGACACAGTCAGCCTTGCAACACCCTCAAGAGCAGAGGAGCGCGTAACGAGGACGAGGAACAAGAGGCTTTCGACGCAAAACTCACAGGAAGACGAGCCTGTAGTGCCGACCCCAGATCGCGCGCCCAAGACGCGGAGTGAGACTTTTAGCGCGCTTCTTGATGGCTCGTTGAACCAAACCAAGAAGAAAGGGATTGGTGGTAAAGGAAACAGGAAGGGGGGCAAGGGAAAAGCCAAGTGATTTCATGGCCATGGGTTTTCACAGAGTCCATTGGGCTGTGCGACACATCTCGAAACCTCTGAATATTTGAGTTCACTCCCGACATATGGCGAGCGAGTGGTCGCAGTATGCATTGGCAAGTTTGTGCAAAAAGTAATGATACCCCCTAATCAAACTTCTTATAATTTCGACACCATTGCACGGAGTATATACACTTGATCTGAGTGCACTGACGAGAATATACCCCATGTGCGAGTACATGCGAAATCACAGATCTATGTCAACAGCATCATGGATGCATATAACAGACAAGTATAACATTGCTCATCAAGAGCGAGCACTGCGGCAGAACCAAATTGACAGGGAGATTACTATTCATTGAGCTACTACGCTACTTGGGGGTATTCATGCAAATCACACCATCAAAACCACCATGTGACTTGCTCTCGCAACACACTACGAGTGAGATGGCAAAAAGACGACGACAAATCTAGTCCATGATGCCAGTCTTGCCGTCGTGGTCAGCGTCCTTCTTGGGGTCTAGAGTGTCTTGTCAGCGTCAATCCAACTTTCAACCGCATGGGGAAGACGTACTCAGCTTGTCCATCATGGATGGCTTGCCGTGAACATCAGTGGTACCATGAGTGCCGGGAGCGCCACCTGAAACGTGTTGGTCATGTTGCAGAGAAGAGTGAGGCTCAGCGTGGGAAACAGGCTCGGTGAGGGCCTTGGGAAGATCGCCACTCTCGTTATTGCGGTGAGAGAGGTTGTCACGGCCTGTTCCCTCGACCTCCCCTGGGACGGTCTTGACGTGCTCACCTGTGGTGTATCCTCCTTGGCCCATGTTGCCTGAGCCGATGCCGCCAGCGTTGCTGCCGTAGGCTCCTGTGTTTGTACTGCCTACACCCCCAACACGCGGGTCGGCCGAGTTGGCCATGTGAGAGCTGTGAGGGCCAGTGGGGTCATTGTGAGAGTGGCCAAGACCGCCAGTGCTACCTACACCCCCAACACGCGGGTCGGCAGAGTTGGCCATGTGGGAGCCGTGGGGGCCGGTAGGGTCGTTGTGGGAGTGTCCAAGACCACCGGTAGTGCTATGGCCGGTGAGACCGGTTCCAGTAGTGTTGTATGCGCCAGCTCCAGTGCTACCAACACCACCGACGCGGGGGTCAGCCTGGTTGGCCATGCGTGAGCTGTGGGGACCAGTTGGGTCGTTGAAATCGGCAGTGCCGTGACCACCAGTCAGTCCACTGCTGTTACCTGAGCTGTAAGCTCCAGTAGTCGAAGAGCCGAGCCCTGTGCCGGTGAGGCCGCTGCCAGTAGTACCATGGGTGCCGTGGGACTCAGTATACTGTCCAGCACCATAACCGCCTGCGCCAGCAGTGTTACCGGCGTTTCCAAGACGGTCGGAGTCGACCCGGGGGTCAGCCTTGTTCATCGTGTGGGAGCCGTGAGGACCGGTAGGGTCATTGTGAGAGGTAGAGCCGTGGGTAGTTGAGGACCCGAGACCAGTGCTCCCATGAGTGGCTGATGACCCAAGACCCGTAGAACCATGGGTAGAAGATGTGTACTCGGGGTTGCGCTCGCCATGGCTACCAGAAGTACCGAGGCCAGTGCTTACACCAGAGCCATGGTGGGTACCGGAGAAGCCCCCAGTGCCAGTGGTAGCATTGGAAGTATTAGGTACAGTAGGATCGGCAGTGTTGGCAGTATGAGAGCTGTGAGGACCGGTGGGATCATCTAGAGAAGTGTGAGTAGCTGACGGTGGTCTTCAGGCCCTCGGCAGTCTGCAGGAAGTGCTTACCATGGGTCTTGTCCTTGTGCATCACCTGGTCGACCTTGGCCTTAACTTTGTCCATCACTCCTGACATGATCGCGGTGTGAAGTTTAAATAAGAGGTGGTATAGATAGCTGATTGGGCTTGAATGAAGTTGATTAGAGTGTTGCGTGGGTGTGGTGGTCGTCGTTGCGTAGATGGTCACCAAAAGCAAGCGCTGGTGGTCCAATATATACACTACAGGCGAGGGCCAAAGTCAGAGAGACCCATGGTCCTACGTCATGCCTTTGCATCAGCACACGTCGTACAAACGGCACCTGGGCAGTCACTGCTCACATCCCTGTTTCCTACTTTGGTCTTGGCACCTTGATCGAGGGAAGTGCTGACCACGCTGAAGCCTACATTGACGCTACACTTTCTAAATTGCTGATTTTATCCCAACGTAGGCTGCACATCCGCGCAGCTTTTTCGAGTATACGAGGCGTTTGGCTCTATCCCCTAGCACAGCCACTGGTGAATACCTGGCTCAACTCGTGTCGGACGTCATGCACGATGTGCCTGTTGTTTTCAAACGTGGCCATTGCAAGCCCCAACCGGCCATGGGTCGGTATTCTTTCCCTAATCCCTCAGCTTATACCTGCCGTGGCGTTCTCTCCTGTCTGCCGCTGCCACAAGATTTGGCTAATTACATCAGCCACTCCAGCGCTGGACCCTCGATGAGGGGCTTCGCGACGGATGCAGCTAGCCAATGTCCGGTTCGGTTGTGGTGGGGGCTAGCACGCGGCTGGCGCTGCGTCATTTTGCGATCCGGTGCATGGAAAGTGGGGAAGAGGAAAGCTTAGCCACGTCTTCAATTCCTGATTTACCCTGTCTTGCATCGGATTTTTGGTCCTTGACGCGTGTTTGTAGCAGATCTTCTGTAAAATCTTGATAACACCGCCACATTTACCTGGCACAATGGCCACGGTGGGGACTTTGTCAAGGGCCTAGAAGCGTGCGAATCCGGCATGGACTCACTCCTGAACTTGTGCCTTGGAAATGCATTCCTGAGCCATCGCCCATAGGTGGACTATTCTAAACTATTGCAGCATCAGCGGGACAGCAAATTGCCCTGACATTGCAATTACGCAGGATTCCCTGCACCTCAAAGCAAATGCGCAAAACCAGCACTGTATGACGTGCCTTGCACTGATCCGCTACCGTCCCAGCTTGCCTTATTGGCATTTTATACAATCAACATGTACCATCTCTCGGGTTTCTTCTCTCCTGCGGTAACAAGTTATCTGCTCAAACGACGTAGTTGGCGCAGGGACAGAGTCCGCGTTGTTAGGATTGGAGCTTGGGCCAAGTACGCGATTATGACGTAGTTTTCCACATTCCACAGCTTCACCCCACCAACACCTGGGCAAGGGAACACCACTTGTCTTCCATCACGACTCAGACGCCTTTCCCTACTTCCTAATCTTCTTAACCTTTCCGATCTATCCGTTGCAACCATGTCAGAGTCCAGAGTGAGAGTACCCGACAAGGTCAAGGAAGTCGCCAAGGAAGACTTCAACCAAGCTAGACAGCTTGCCTCAGAAGCTGTCCGCTCGGCCGCATATCTCTACCCTTTCAAGGTACGCGTCTGAATCCTTGCTACCTACATTGCATCGACGTTTGCCTGGAGAGGCCGGTCTGGGAGTGCTTTTCGGCCCTCTCGACCACACTAGGGGATTGCATTCAAAGCACAACACTGACATGACCCAAGGGCATTGCGTACTTCTTCACACACCGTGCTCTATGGAAGCCTCTCGCTGCGAAACTGGTCCCTACTGTCTCGCTCGGTCTTGGTGTCACCGTGCTCATGTTTGCCGTCACATACATTCCCCAAGTCGCACTTCTCACCCTTTTCAACGGACCACTCGCAGTCTTCACCACGGTTCTGCTCGTACTCAGCGAGTCGTCCACTATCTTCTCGGTTCTCAGCAAGAACTTCCTCATTGACGAAGCGCTTATTGATACCTTTGATTCAACCTTGGTCAGCCGCAACCAGACCACATTAGTTTCCAAAGAGCGCCAGGTAAAGTCGGGAACTGACCCTGTTGCGAAACTGGGCAAGCTCGTCTCGAAGCCTTTCGCAAAATTCGCCCCCAGCGCCATCATCCGATACTTCATGTACCTTCCGCTCAACTTCATCCCGGTCGTGGGCACCGTACTATTCGTCATCCTCCAAGGACGCAAGTTTGGTCCCACCGCACATGCCCGCTACTTCCAACTCAAGCAGATGAAGAAGCAGGAGAAGGAGCGCTTCATTGACGAGCGCAAGGCCGCATATGCTAGGTCGGTCCGTCTACGTGTAGTCATACTCAGACCACTAACCTTCCATAGTTTCGGCATCCCAGCTGTCCTCCTCGAACTCGTCCCGATTGCCGGAATCTTCTTTTCCTTCACAAACACCGTTGGCGCTGCGTTGTGGGCTGCCGATATGGAGCAGGGCGTTCAAAGCGGCGAGGCTAGCACCACGGCGCCGAACCTACGCCAACAAGCTGAACTGGCCAAGAATAGGCGGGAGTTGTGAGAATACACTGCTCTCGGTGTGAGGATGGATTCTTATCAAGTGGTGCTAATGATTTCGTCCAAGTGAAGTCGAGCCTTACGTTCGTTACGGAACTGATGGACGCTACCGATACCCGTGGAAACCTTAGTAGGCGCGAGGCAATCTGCTTGGTTGGCCGTGACATTCGCAGGAACTGTGTTGTTAGGGTGCTGTTGCCATGAACTGTGATAGCATTTGGCTCCACAGTGGCTTTCCTAGTGACAACAAAAACCAAAGACCTTCTCAGGATATTGGTTACATAACAACACTGTGACGCTTTCATGCAGCACCCGTCTGTTCATGTTCCCCCCCAACACGTAAAAACTAATGAATGATCAAATTCTGATAACTATGGCAATCGCGAAAAGCAACTAAAGACTTTTTCACATCACTTTCCGTGGCAGCTTTTTCCTGCGATGAAGATGTGTGAACACACTTTAGGCTCGAACCAAGGACAACTCAAATGTTGCACGAAGTAATATCATCACCAAGAATACATTACAACTACCCTAGAGCAGACGTAATTTTAGTATTACCACAACATCATCATCGTCCACGTGGTCATGAACCCTGCACCGTCCTTCTCTCTTCGACATTCCACCTAAAAAGATGCTCTACTCTTCAGCACTTGGCTTGCCTCTTCCTAGGCCAAAGCAAGTCGCCATGTTGTAGAAGATATCAATGCTGTTGTATGTCCCTTGGAAGAGCTCCTGGCATGGGCCCATGGCATAGACAGGCACATCCGTCAACGAATGCACACCTTGGTCGTTCTCGACAGGCAGCGTACCATTGATCAAGATACCGCCCTCGCCATCCTCGGGGTTTGCGTAGTTGTCGTCGCTATCTTCTTCGATTTCGGCTGCGGGCTCGCGGGGACCGCTCTTGCGGACGGACCAATTCTCCCGACGATCAGGATCTGCCATTAACCCCTGAAACAAACTGAATCTGGGCTCCCAAGTCGACGGGAAGTTAGAATCTGTGTACGTCAGATTGCCGGTGTTGATGTATTGGGATTCGCCAGATTGCTCGTACGTCCCCACAGCATTGCCTGTACGAAGTCAGTTAATGTCTCACAACAGTTCGTACATGGGTATTACTTGCGTTTCTTGCGGTCGACGTTTTGGGCAGCTAGATAGTGGGTGTCGACGGAGCCCATGACATCGAAGCCATGGCCGTGGTCGGCAGTGACAAGGATCAGAGTCTCCTTGAGGCAGTTGGTGGAGTTGAGGTGGTCAATAGTGGCCTTCACCGTGTCGTCGAGTTCGAGAAGTTCACCGAGTGCGCGATCATAGTCGAGAACATGCATCATCTTGTCAATGCTGGCGGCTTCTGACATAAGGAACCATCCTTTGTCGCCTGAGCGAGTTTCGAGGATGTCAATGGCCTTGAGGGTCATCTCTTTGAGACCCGGCTGATCAAGAGCGGGTGTCTCATCTCCAGTAGGGGAAAGCGATTGGTTGAGGTTGTCACGGTAGACATTGCGGTCGAGCCACTTGGCCATATTGGAGGTGGTGAAGATACCGAGAGCCTTTTCCTCATTGCTGGCAGAGAGCAGAGCAGTGCGGTTCTGAATGATCTGATAGTCCTGCGCGGCAAACTCATCATAGTAGTTCTTGTCCTGATACGTGACACCTCCAAGTTCAGACGGGTAGAACTGCTCGGCGCCACCACCGAAAATGACATCGAGAGGAACCTTTGTCCAGGTGTAATTCTGTAGACCATTGAGGTAGGTATCGACGATAGCTCCATACTGGCTACGGAGACGGGTGTGTGATACCAAGGCAGCGGGAGTAGCATCCGCAATGTATGCTGTCGATACTATTCCTACGTGACCTCCGGTAAGACGATGAAAGATCTCAGCAATGCTCTCAACCTTCGGGTCATCAAAAGGATCCTTGCTACTGTCCTATACTGTTTGTTAGTAAAATGATGATGTATACAAGTGCGCAACGAGATGGAAGACACGTACCGCATAAACGTTCAAAGAGTTGACTGTTGACTTGTGACCAGTGTTGAGCGCAGCAGCAGAGTTAGCGGAGTCGGTGATGAAGCTATCGATCGAGTGGGTCATCTGGTGGCCAACGACAGGGAATTTGTCCATGGCCATGAGAGATTGGTATTTGCCGTTGACCTGCTTATGGCCTATCAAACGAGCAGCTGTGATCATGTTTGTGGTCATCCCGTCACCGATGAAGAGAACGATGTTCTTGGCCTTGCGCTCCTCAGCCAGGTCGCGAACGAGCCAAGTAGCCTCCGTCTTGCTTCCATTGTTATAGTTGAGGGTAGCAGTGTACTCGCCAGGTTCGTAAAGAGCGATGCGGCGGTACGCTCGAGCGGCAACGTTGACTAGGGTTGGCTTTTGCGCGTCGCGTGCGAAGAGGTCTTCGTACCATGTGAAGTTCCACTTCTCCAATTTGGGTTCTTCGAGGTTGAAAAACTCTGTTACTAGCTTCGCTTCCTCGCCCTTCTTTCCAAGAGTGAAGGTAAACTGCTCATCCAGAGGTAGACCGATGAACTCGGATCCGTTCCTTGGCTGGTGAACTTCTAGACGGATGTCGAAGTACTGGCCCGCAAGAAAGTCGGCCCTGAGTTGTGTATCAGCAATTGAGCTCTCTGAGCTCGTTCAATCTGCATGCTTACTGGTCAGGAGGGAACACGCAACCGAGCGTTGGGCAAGCTCCCAGACGGCGGAATGTCTGCGCGGAGACAGACCCGACCAAAAGGGCTGCAGCCACGACAGCTGAGCATGTACACTTCATAACGAACGCGATTGAGAGATCAGTAGGTGGGCAAGACTCTCAAAAGTGCGATGAACCGACATTCTGGGAAGCTGTTGCTCCAACCTTTATAAGCTCACAGAGCTTCCCGGACCTGCATACATGCATCAAGACGAATCAGACTATGTCCCGCGTATCAATCTACTAGCGTCCACATTTCATACCCGAGGCATGCCTTCCTCTGCAGTACAAGGTGCATTAAGTGCCTTTTCCCGTCCCTCGTGCGATAACACAGCGCTCTTACTGCTCGAGAGGAAGACTCCGGCTACCTGGGCCCAGTCCCCATTCCGCTGGCCTGGTCCGCGCCGCGAGCCACTGTCATCATCGAGAATCTTAACGAGCTGCCTCATTGGGAAAGACATGCACGTTTCTGCCAGTTAATGGAAGGCTGGAGGATGAGGACTTGGCGTGGCTTGGTACATCTTGGCGTCACGTTCCGCGCAGCTATGATCTGATTCGCTATCCAATGGTTCTCTCGTGGAAGCCAAAATTGGTATCCCCGTAGATTTTCCCTTGGCGATGGGGTATTGCGGGCGGCTGGGATTTTGATGCCTACGGTGTGCTCCGGACGGGGCAATTCCATTCGCCATCGTAGTGAGGGCCAGCGACACAACACAACAAAGCTTTGCTAGCCTAGCTCGTCGACGGATATAGTGCCGACGAGCTCAAGGAAGAGAGCTTGATCGCAGTCCGAAAGACGCATCACGTGTCAGCAACTAGGCACCGTGCCCGGCTGGCATAATTCGGCTGCGGTCAATCTGTCAGACCAACAAAACTCCAACATAGAAATTATGCAACTCCTTGTCTGCGCGTTAGAGCAGAATTATGTCAGTCGCATTAACACCTCGCACTAGCAACGTAGTTTGTCGCGTGCTCACATCCATCGTCGTCGCCTGGAACCCTGAATCGAATGCAGCCCTATGCAAAGCACCAAAATCCCAGGAAGCGGCGACAGATCGCGAAACGCAGCGGGAACCAAGGGTCTCTCCAGATCTTGTATCTGAAACGCCGATAGGCATGCCTTCGATTGGTGTTCGACG
The DNA here is from genome assembly GCF_023757985.1 of Alternaria ethzedia. Classification (NCBI taxonomy): domain Eukaryota; kingdom Fungi; phylum Ascomycota; class Dothideomycetes; order Pleosporales; family Pleosporaceae; genus Alternaria; species Alternaria ethzedia. Next base: position 55,697 of record NW_026056225.1, read on the forward strand.
CCAGGTGTCCATCAGGGTAACGTCTTGATCGGCTCTAGTTGGTGTGGTTGGGTGGTCCGCCGACGTCACCACTCTGAACCTTTAGTCTAAGGTTTATCGATGATCAGGTACAAAGGTACGCCTAAGCGCAGAGCGCATGTTCAATGCCTTCCTTCGAACGCGTCTTCTTATTGCAAACTCTACCTAGGCCGGCAGCTGCTCAATTTAGATGTGTTAGTGTCAAAGTACGACAACCGATCCGCGCGTTTCAACACGCGACTCTTTTCCAAAGTAGAGCACCGCCAAAAAAGCCCGCACAGCCGAACAAATCCCAGACACATACGAACATGTCCAAAAGAACATCATACGAACGCTCCGAACTCGGGCATACGACTCTCAAACGCGCGAAACGAGTAGATGATAATCTTCCCTACGATCAAGTTCAAGAAGCCCTCGGTGCACAAGAGGAAATCAAGGTTGTGACAAAGGTAGCGCACTGGTTTCGTCCAAAAGATCTCCGCATTCAAGATAACACCGCGCTGCATCATGCTTCCGAGCTTGCCCAAAGTGCGAGGAAGCCTCTGGTATGTTTTTACGTCAATTGCGCTGCAGACGAGTCGTGGCATGGGACTAGCCCTGCAAGGGTCGACTTCATGTGCGAGGGATTGCGCATCATGCAGAAAGAGCTCAAGGAATTGAACATACCGCTAGTCTTCCTAGAGTGCGAGGATAGGAAGAAGATCGTACAGACAGCAGTGGATTGGATGAAAAAGTGGGAGATTTCACACGTGTTTGGCAACTTGGAGTACGAGATTGATGAGATGCGGAGGGATTTGAAACTCTGCCAAACAGCTGGGGATGGTATTCAAGTCTCATTGTACCATGACCAGACCGTTGTCGAGCCTGGTACAATGCTTACAGGTGCTGGGACACCCATGAAAGTCTTTACACCCTTCTTCAAAGCGTGGCTCGAGAGGCTGAAAGACGAGCCGGAATTGCTTGACACTAACCCTTCACCTACCGCAAATGCTCCCTCTGCGAAGAAGGAGCTAAAAAGTCTCTTCGATACAGCCGTGCCCCAGCCTGCAAAAGACAAGCAATTCGAGTCGGAAGAAGACAAGAAGAGGATACGGAAGCTGTGGCCTGTCGGTCACGATGCAGCAGCACAACGAATGGATGCGTTCCTAAAGCAAATTGACCACTACGCCGCTACACGCTCAAATCCTGCCGCAAATAGCACGTCACGCATGTCTGCCTACTTTAGTGCGGGCATGTTCTCCGTACGCGAAGCACTGCAGAAAGTTGTAGATTACAATCGCGGCAGTACCGATTTTACCGAAGCCAAGGCATCCAATGGCGTCTACGGCTGGGTCCGCGAGATTGTTTTCAGAGAACTCTACAGACAGACAACCATGACTACGCCACACACCTCCATGAACCTCCCACAGAATCTCAAATTCGACGCAGTAGAGTGGGAAGACGATCAAGCAGGCTGGGAGAAATGGTATGAAGGCAAAACAGGCGAACCTCTTGTAGATGCCGGCATGCTGTTGGTTAGGATCCTATCACGTGATTCACTCACTAGCGTCGCCCTAGTAGTATATATACAGGGCTTCCTCCCTCTTACATAGAACAATCATCACATCTTTCTCTTCTTGTTCTACACATGCGGCAGCTCAAAGCCGAGGCATACATGCACAATCGCTTACGTATGAACGTGTCTTCCTATCTCTACTGCAACCTCCTGCTCGACTACCGCCGCGGCGAACGCTACTTTGCCGAAACTCTGATTGACTGGGACCTTTCCAACAATACCCAAGGCTGGGAGCCTTCTTACACCGTCTTCAACCCCGTCTCTCAGGCCGAGAAGAACGATCCCGATGGTGATTATATCCGTAAATGGATCCCAGAGCTCAAAGATGTCAAGGGAAAGGCGGTATTTGCTCCTTACGCGAGGTTGTCAAAGAGCGAGTTCGAAAAGCTGGGTTATCCAAAACCGCATGTGGACTGGAAAGAGACGAAAGCTAGGGCGTTGGATAGGTTCAAACGAGGGTTGAGGAACGCGGATATCTAGGTGAGCGTGCGACTGTATATAGGGCGAGGTTCATACTACACCAATGTTGAAACCCATACGATGTGGATGCATGTAGCACTAGGCTCATGGCTACTACCTTGATGTAACCCTCTCCGGCAAGGTCCGTGAATTTGGCAATATGAATGATTGCTTTACAAGCAACAAAGGTGGCACAGCTCGCGCCACTATCTTGATCTGGCAAAGTTTTCATGATCGAAAAAGAAATCGTCCCAAGTCTAGTGGGCCTTCCCCTGCCAGCACACACGGGAATAAAACGACCAAATTATTATGCTACTCCGGCTGACCACCAATAGAGCGGAGGTGAATCATCGCATATTATACGCCCATCCAGAGCTACTCTTGTCTCCAGTCGGCATAAACCAGTGCCGAGAGTAAATATAGTGTTGCGACAACGCGTAATGCTACTGATTAGTCTAAAGTACGCGCAACAATCTGCAGCCAACCCGAGTCACGATATCGAATGCGCGCAACCCAGTGCTCATGCGCGATTTTCCCTAATATCCCCACAAGCAGCACCTGACTTGTCTCTACATTTTTTTAATCTGCTTCCTCACCCTCCCAATTTCGATCTCTTGGGCCCGTAGATCTCTCACAACGGTGGCTAATTGGGGGATTGGGCCTTCGACTGCACCTACAAATGTCGATTGCGCAGTACGTAGTGCGGGCGGAACAAGGATACCAAACCATCTGAGAGGATCTGTAGGCTTTCCGACAGATCCGGTTTCTTCTTGGTTGTCCCTTGATCCTTGGGCGGGTTCGTCATCCAAATCGGAAGTAGGGCCTGTTTCTCCTTCTCTAGCTTCTGAACCTGTGGAAGGGAGGCCCGGTCCTTGGACTTCGTTCGCTTGTTCTGTTGATCTCATGTGGTTGTCAAGGCTCGCGTCCTGGCGAGTGGTAGCGGAAGATTTGATGGAAAAATGGGGTCGATCGTTCTTCTTGGTACATCCGTGTTCGGAGACATGGCTGTGGTCTGTCAACAGAGCACATAAGGTAGATAGACATTCCAGAGGATCGTTGTAGCACCCCTGGTAGCTATGAAATCTCGAAGAAAACTGTATAACTCACACCTTGCGTACACTCTGCATACGTTCGTCATAGCAGTCCTGTCCGTACCGGATCGCTGAGGACGAATTGTAAAAGTTTGCTTGAGCAAGCGACATGTAACCCTTGTTGGCATCAACACCACGTGCCATTAACCAGACGTAAACATTGCTTACCGAGGATAGCTCTGCGGAAAGCTGCTGCATAATGTCGTGATATTCATGCAGTGTATGCAAATAGTGTTCAAGTCGAGTATCCAAAACATCAAGAAGCGCATCTTTATCCCGCCTCGCAGCCATCTCTGCTCGATCCATTGGTGGGTCCTGTGCATCCGCCATGATGTTGCAGTCTTGCATGGATGGGAGTGAAAAAAGAGTGATGTAAGAGGAGCAGTGCGATGGGAGGTCGAGATCAGCCCAGAGCCAGGCTTAGGTTGGCGGGTGCTAAGACGCGGGAACCATACCGCATCGGCGTCTAGCAGCCGGGTAGCTCGCAGCTCGCATATCCGACACGACTGAGCCATTCCCAACTTTCCATCCACCCAACCACCCGCCATGTCGAAACCAAATCCATTCCTCAATCTTTTCCGGCGATACTACTCACAGCCCGCATCGGCATTCTTCCGCACCGCCCACGCCCGTCCCCCACCCACGCGACCCCAATGTCCGCACACACGCATCCTCTTCCTCCGCTCACAAAGTCGCCGAGTGGGCGGCGGCCCCGGCCTGGACCCAAGTTTCGTCTCGATTCTCGACCGGCCGGCGAAGATGGCGCGAGTAGGAAAACAACATGGGCCCGGCCTAATCATCCTCGCGATAATCCCCGTCACAGCCTTCATACTAGGATGCTGGCAAGTGCAGCGTCTGGGCTGGAAAACCGAATTAGTCGCCCGCTTTGAAGATAGATTGACCTTCCCGCCTCTCGAACTCCCGCTACGAATCGACCCGGCTGCAATTCAGGATTTTGACTATCGCAGGGTCTATGCGAGGGGCGTGTTGAGACATGATCAGGAAATGTTGATTGGGCCGCGGATTTTGGATGGCGAAGAGGGGTACACGGTTGTTACGCCGCTCGAACGGCGGGATGCGCGCGGCAATGTGCATAAGATATTGGCGTGTAGGGGGTGGATCAAGAAGGACGCTGCGCCGCAGTGGTTTCGCAAGAAGAATGGGGCGTTGCCTGAGGGTGAGGTTACGATTGAGGGCTTGTTGAGGATACCGCCCAAGGGCAACATGTTTACGCCGAAAAACGAGCCGGAAAAGGGAAAGTGGTTCTTTCCCAGTGTCGAGGAGATGGCCGAGTATAGCGGGAGTCAGGCTGTGTGGGTGGAGGAGACGATGAGTAAGTAATCTGTCTTTCTTGGATGATGTGATTGGGGTATCTAACTATGACACAGCGCCTGATTTGCTCACAAATTATGAACGTGAACCCAAGGGCGTACCGATTGGTAGGGCGCCCACCGTGAACCTACGAAACAACCACACGCAGTACATCTTCACATGGTACGGTTCGCCGCCTCGCTCTTTTCCTGCAAGCAATCATCTAACTCCAAGTAGGTACGCGCTCAGTTTCGCGACCTCAGTCATGTTTTGGATGGTCGTCAAGAAGCCCATGTCGGGCACCCAACGGAGAGTACGCCACAGCGTTGATTGGTCGTGAGACATTACCGTGCCTTTTCAGTCGTCATCTTCGTCTTCCTCACGGACAGCATTCAATCGTTTCCGTTTATATCTCTTCAACTTGGCCGGACGCTCCATACGCAGCTGCTGAAGTAACTCCCTAGGAAGCATCCTTTGCGCCAGAGAAAACGAGGTACAGGTACCGGTGGTCTTGCGAGTCCTGCTTGAAAGTCAGTATACCGAACGTATATGTCTGCTATAAGTCTGCACGCCATGTACGCCAAACAGAGTCGAGTAGAGCAGCATACCTCTTCATAAGCGCGATGACATCGCTTTCTTCAATCGTCGTTCGTCCACCGTGCTGTGCATATGCTGCGAGATCTATGCTAATCTGCTCGAAGAAGTCGTTGGTCGTGCGTACGAGTGCGTCGAGTGTTTCCGTATTGAGTTGGGTCTTGCCTCCCTGCGACTTCAAGAAGCTCAAAGTGAGCTTCTTGACAGGCGCGGCTGGAAACGAGGGGAAGCCGATACCGTGTTCGGATACCATGTATTCTTTCGGTTTGCGAACACTCTTCATCTGGGCTACATGTGTTTGCTTGGGCGACTTGGCCTGCAGGCTTCGATCAATTGCAGATTCTTCTTCTCGATAGGCGACTAGTTCGGCGTCGTTGTCTGCAGGGGGATCTGATGCCCAACCTAACATGCCGGCGGTTACTGTTTGGTCTTTGCCGTCGAAAGCAGCAGCTATTCCGTCCTTGTCGTCGCTATTGAGTGAGTCGTAATCATCGGACTGGTGCAGAAGCTCGTCATCCGGCTCTTGTTCGTCTTCTTCCCGCTCGTCTTGAAATGCTTGTACGTCTTCTTGGGCTGGCACACGCATGCGCTCCGGTATCATAAAGCGAAAGGTAGGCTCTTCTAAATCGTCCTCTGCCTCTCCAAACACGCCCAAATCCTCCTCACTCGGCCTTGCGTCTCTTCGCCCGGTCAGTGCTTGTACTGTGGTTTCGTCTCCATCTAGAGCTTCGTCGATTGCAGGATCAAAGAGGCCATCTGCGCGCGTGTTGATGAAGGTGCCATCGACCTCGTACTCCTCCTGGACCGCCCCGAGCTCGCTTAGGTCGCCGAATCGCTCACTCTGCCTTCCCGTGAACATGAAGCGTGGATCCTCACTGATGGCTCGCCGTCCAAACTCGAGCGATTGTACGGTCCCGCCATCGACGTCGTCTGGTAGGTCTGGTAGGAGAGACTGCCGTGGTGGGGCACTGTGGAAACTATCGTCGTCGTCGTACATGTTCTCCAGGGGCATTGAAAGACGGGGCGGAGGCATGGCAGGGCCGTCTTCGACGTCTGGAAGGTCGAGGGTGGAATGGCGCGTTCGCCGAGGTAGGGCTTGTGGGGAGGGCTGGGCCGGGCGCGGTTCACGAGCGAGGGCTGCATGGACAGTTAGCTAGGTGAGAGATGGCGGCTGCAAGAGCCGTACCTCTGCTAAGATGGCGCAGTATGTCCCGCGGTGTCTCCCTCTGTACGCGGCCGCTTCGTCTCCGGGTGTTTCCTGGCGTCCTTGCCGCATTGGCTCGCTCTCTCAGGGCTCGTATCGCGTGGGGAGTAGTGGGTGCAATCCTGCGCGAAGGAAGAGGGCGAGCTGCGGGTCCGCCCCGCGGTGTCGCGCCCGATGCTGGTGTGCGAAGAGCTGGCGTCCGCCTGCTTGCTGGAGTAGGGCCCACACTAGTGGCCTGGTGGAAGGGTGTCGTGGGCTCCATGGACGCGTCGTTGTCGGGTGTCGGCTGCAAGTCGCGCCGCGGGGGAAGGCGCTGCGTTTTGCGCGCAGACTCGGCCATGGCAAGAGAGGCATGCGAGAGGCGAGGTGGGTGCCCAGGCGGGTGTTGATGGGCGTCAGGGAAACGCGTCGCTTACCAAGGTAGCGCGACTTCCCCGGCGTGCATCTGCGCTAGCCGCTTATCGATAGCAGCTGAAGCTCGATGCGCTGCAACTTTTTCCGTCGCGAACTCAGGTGTCGCGCCGTCACACAAAACACTAGTCTCACCATGTCCGACTCGGAATCAGAGGGAGGCGTGCCCCTGATGGAAGCCCAGTTCGATCTTGACGCGTCGTCGAAGAAAAGGAAACGGCAAGCCGAGCCCGAAGCCAGCAAGGACGGCAAAAAAGCAGCCAAGAAGGCCAAACGTAAAGAGAAGAAGAAGCAGAAAGCAAAGGCGATTTCTGAAGACGATCTGGACCAAGGGCTGGGAGTCAATCACGCTTTCGAGCGCATGGATGGTCAGCTTGTTGCCGACTATGTCAACGCACGAACACGGCTTTACGGGAAGGATTTGAGCAGTGTCGAGCTCGAGGACTTGTGGATTTCTGGTCAGTGTTTGAGCGCCCGAGACATGTCGTGAAATGCTGACGTCAAGCAGCGCGGACGGTGCAGGACAGCAGCAGCTGGACGGAGCCGCGAACTACAGACAAGCTGCCTGCCTTCCTCAAGAAGCAGGCAGGGACGCTGGAGGCGACGCCATGCAAGCCGCCCGGCGCTCCCCACACGCTTGTAGTGACGGGCTCTGGGATGCGAGCGGCAGACGTCTGCCGATGTCTCAAGTCTGGGCTACCTACCCAGGGAGTCGAGAAGCCCAGCGTGGCCAAGCTGTTTGCAAAGCACCTGAAGCTCGCAGACCAGGTCGCGCATTTGAGCAAGAGCAGAATCGACTACGGGGTTGGGACACCGGATCGGTTGATGGCGCTCTTGCAAGAGGGAGCCTTGTCGACGGCCAACTTGAAACGAGTCGTGGTGGACGTGTCGTACATTGACGGGAAGAAGCGCGGCATTCTCGACATGAGAGAGTTGCACGAGGCCGTGGTCAGGCTGGTGGTGTGCAAGCAGCTGGTGGGCGAGGACAGGCAAGGCGGCGAGGGACTGTTTGTGTGGTATTGAAGCATGTAGGCGTAGCACGAGCCCGTAGCTAGCTAGCACGGCGGATGGCAGGCGTGAGCAGCGTGTTGCACAAGGGTTTCAAGAGGGTACGCGCTCGTCGAGCTTGGTCGCTCCAGCTCCAGCTCGCTTCGTGACCCGCCGCCTGCCAAGCGATAAAACGCCCCCCTACGCTGCAGATAGCTCCCGCGCCTTCACAGAAGCTACCTGCTACCCGCATCGTGCTGCGCAGTCTCGCCGGTGCGTCCTCTACCTCCCACGCGCCGCCTCGCTGCATCTGCATCGTGCCCTGCCCTGTCCTGCCCTGCCTGCCTGCCTGCCTGCCGCCCTGCCTGCCCTGCCCTGCCCTGCGCCCGACTCGATCCGCTCCACCCTCGCCGCCCCGTTGCTCCGCCGAACCGGGTCCGCCAAAGCCACGCTCCCCGGGCGACACCTCGCGCACCATGGCTGCTCCCGCGACGCAATCGCTCAAGTGCGTCGTGACCGGCGACGGCGCTGTAGGCAAGGTGAGCCTCGCCGCCCCCGCGACAGCCGCGCAGCCTGCTAACCGCGCAGACATGTCTCCTCATCTCGTACACGACCAACGCCTTCCCGGGCGAGTACATCCCCACCGTGTACGCCCGCCCCTCGCTGCACCACGCGTGAGCTAACTCGCCCAGCTTCGACAACTACTCGGCAAATGTCATGGTCGACGGCAAGCCCATAAGCCTGGGGCTGTGGGACACGGCCGGCCAGGAGGACTACGACCGACTGCGCCCGCTCTCGTACCCCCAGACGGACGTGTTCCTCATCTGCTTCTCCATCGTCAGCCCCCCGTCGTTTGACAACGTCAAGGCAAAGGTACCAAGCCGCCCGCCACGCCGCGTGCGCACCCGCTAACCCCCTGCCAGTGGTACCCTGAGATAGATCACCACGCGCCCGGCGTTCCCATTATCCTCGTCGGCACCAAGCTCGATCTGAGGGACGATGAGGCGACCAAGGAGTCGTTGAGGCAGAAGAAGATGGCGCCCATCCAGTACGAGCAGGCCGTCATGGTCGCAAAGGAGATCAAGGCGCAGAAGTACCTCGAGTGCTCCGCCCTCACACAGCGCAACCTGAAGAGTGTCTTTGACGAAGCTATTCGGTACGTCCCCATGTGCTCCCTGCATGACTGTCCTAACCTGCCCCAGCGCCGTCCTCAGCCCCCGTCCCCAGCAGTCGGCGACCAAGAACAAGAAGAAGTGCACCATCCTATAAGCCGATACCAGGGCCCAGGGGCCACGGCTTTGGCCTGACTGGGAAAAGACCAACAACTTGGATATGCCACTCACTCCCGACACTGTACACGGTCGGCATCATTGGGAAGCCCAAGCGGAACGGCTGGACCAAGCAGAAGGGGCACATGCTGTGCAGCACCTTCTGGCTTGATGTTTGGATATAGAGCGAGTCTAGCATTGGCTTATTGCAGCATTACCCTTCTTCGGCGTGGAGGATTCATGGGCTTGGCATTACCGATAGAACTGTTTATTGCATCTTTTCCCTTTGCACATCTCCAACGCCGTGTGAATAAGCCACTGAATGAAGCGGGCGCTGACGGCCGCCGGCCATGCTCGTGCGTCGTCTGCCCTCGGTACCACGCGCCGAGCAGGTTCCCAGGCTAATCCCCGCGGTAGTGCAGACATGGAGCCACCACCACCACCCACCAACATGTTCCACCAAGGCAGCCTACAGAGCGGAATCGCGCTTGCCATTCAGGAGCAGAAACTCGTTGCCTGCTTCGTTCGAGGTACGTGACGGTGCACTATCGGAATCTGGGAAGCATCGTGACTGACTAGCTGCGTAGACGACGGCGCCACGAGCCACGAGTGGGAAGGCGAGTGGCTGAAGAGCGGATGGGTACGTTGGGACTCGGCCAGGTTTTCACAACACGCGCTGATGATGCATGTCTAGCTGTCGACTCTGCTCCACCAAAAAGCGGTCGTCCTGCGACTCGAAGCGGGCTCGACCGAAGCCGGTTTTCTGGCTGCCTTCTCCGATGTCTCGAGCGTGCCCACTTTCGTCGTCATCCAGAACGGCCAACTCCAAGTTCAACTCAAGAACGATGCCACGAGAGATGACTTTATCAACTCAATCCGACGCGTCCTGGGAGCGAATCCCATCCCAGCCTCCAACGCAGCACCAACCTCTCCCCCACAAGCAAGCACACCAGAACCTACGAATAGTATAGCGAATGCTGCAGCCGAAGACGACCTGTATGGCCTCCCCGAAACCTCACTACCCACCCTCACGTCCAACACACCAGGCAAGCAAAAAGCCACAGGCTCCCAGCACCCCACTCTCCCATCCACATCCGCCACCAAAGCCCAACAAGAAGCCCGCGACGCCCTGCGAAAGAAGAAACGAGAAGATGCCGAAGAGTTAGCCCGTATAAAAGCACGAATAGAAGCCGACAAAGCAGCGCGCAAAGTAGATGCCGAATTGCGCAAAGCAGAACGCGAAAAGGAGAGGAACAAGGGCGCACTACGAGCCCCCGACACATCACAGCCAGTGCCAACGTCCTCGCGAGGCACCAACTCCAAAACCGTCGCTCTCAATGTTCGTTTGTTCGATGGCCGCACCATTCGCTCTACATTCCCTCGCTCCGCCACCCTGCAGACCGACGTGCGGTCCTGGGTTGACACTGAGTTTGGGAAATTGACCCAGGATGACGAGCACATCAACAACAAACAACTGCCTCCTTACTTTTTCCGACATATACTCGCTCCATCGCCCAGTCGTGAGCTCTCTGCCGGCGACGAGGCCGTCGAGTTGGGCGATATTGATCTAGCGCCCAGTGCGACGTTGGTACTGGTGCCAGTAAAGGGTTACTCGGATGCGTATTCCGGGGGCACTGGAGGAGGTATAGCAGGAGCCGCGACGGGCATCGTTGGCGGGGCCTTTGGGCTTCTCACTTCTACTGTTGGCTACGTGGGGAGTACCATCAGTTCCGTTATAGGCTACGGGGCGCAACACGAGCAAGGTGGTGATGGTAGTAGCAGTAACAACCATGGCGGTGGTGGTCGTACCATGGGCAGCAGACCTACCCGGGATCCCAGTCACGATCCTGTGCTGGATCAGGCAACTTCGGGTGGGATGAGGGTAAGAACGCTGGCGGACCAGCGGGCAAGAGATGTACCTCAACAGTTCTATAACGGGAATCAGTTGAGTACTGAACCTAGGCCTGAGGACAACGATAAGCGAGATTGAGGCTGTGGTCTTATTCTCAAAGACATGATGCAAATAAGGTAGATGACCCTAACTCCATCGCCGAGCAGCCAAAAGACGTCTTCCTCGTGCTGGCGTAACAAGAGGAGGAGTTCGTGGTGCGTAGGATGGCTGAAAAACAAACGCTTTTGTGTCCTTTCCATCCGGGACTTGCCATCATCCCCTCATCTTCGCTACACGATTAGAGCTGCCATTCGCCATTCAAACAAAAGCCTTTTCTTCATCCACAGACTCCATGAGCCCCGCCGCCTTCAACAGTTCACTATCCACCATGGTCCCTGCAAATGGTACCTGGGGACCCTCAACCTGCGGCTTCCAATCCTCGCGCTTCTCGACCACTTCACCCGCGGCCAGTCCGCCGTGACTCAGCGCCTTGATCTCTAAAGCCTCAATCTTCGCCTCCATGCTCTTCACCTTAACTTCCAACTTCACGCGACCCTTGTCTAGCTCTGCAGCATCAGTAGGGCAGGCAGACAAGGCAACTTGTAACTCAGCGAGCCGCTCGCGAGCTTCATCTAGCTCAGCGTGCTCAGACGTCGTCTGCGGCAAGAGATTTTGCAAGTAGAGCCCAGCGTCATTCTCGTGGTCTGAAGATAGTGCAAGAGGATTTTCGGGGCTGGGCTTGGGGGCTTCGGTAAAGATTTGGAGGCCAGGTGGGTTGCGATAGTGGACCGGGTCTTGCGCGACGTCTTGGAAGAAAGAGAGAATGGCATGCTGGGTGGGAGGGTAGGTAAAGATGCATTCACCAACCGAATTGTCGCCGCCCGCGAAGGTAGGGCAGATGACAGCTTGACCCGAGGACCATTCTGTGCTTTCTTCTCCACTAGTAGAGGTTGATGTTGCGGTTGGAGTGGAAGCCCCGGCCGAAGAGGTGACGCTGAGAGCGAGGCTGTGGAAAGCCTTCGTTAGAGCCGAGACTGGGCCTGTAGGAATCGAAGCGTGCCAAGACATGTGCTTGATTGATTGCATGGTTGATGGTGTGTCTGCAGAACAAGGCCCGTTGACTTGTCGATTGTAGTCAGTCGGTAAGTCGACACAGTGCTGGGGGTTGCATGTCAGATCGCTGAATCGCCACTGACGTGTGCGCTGATGCATGAAAGCGCGAATCTGTTCATCTTTGATTTGGGAGTCGTCGATCAAGGAGTGAATGAACGCCATGGCCGTGATACGGGTACCATACTTGCCGACTATAACAATACGTTAGTGTAAACTCCTCAGGTGAAAGCAGGGCCAGGAGACGTACAGTCGTGCGTGAGCAGGTTCAAGATACTCTCCGTTCCGTCTTCAATAGCGATGACGTAGACTTCTGCGTCAGCTGCAACACGATCGGGGTTGCAGATGACTTCGTCAAAGACAGTCTTGACATGTTTCTTGGCATTTTCATGACCTGGAACACGGTTCTCGTTGTCACGGATGCGGACCATGTCGTGGGCGATTGACTTGCGTGGCATGGCGGACCAACTGCGTAGAGTCATGGCCTGGTCGTACTTGTGCGAGTACAGCAGCTGGCCCGCGTTCAAGACAATCAAAGCAGGAGTGGTAGTCTTGTCTTGGAGAACATGACCATCTTTGAAAATCTTCGCGTCCCTTTCAGCGGTGTTGTCAGTGTCGGAGCACTTGACCATCTCCTTGGCAAAGTTGACGACTGAGCCACCGTTGATGCCGAGTTCCCGCTGCAACTGTCTATACGCCAGGATGCCTAGATCTTGCATGGTGTCGTTTACCAGTACAATCAGTCGCTTTCGCGTCTTGAGGAGGTCAGGCGGTGGAGCAAGGATAGGTACATGTGGACCATTGGGCTTGGTCATGGCGAAGTCGGGAAGGTGGATGCACTCGAGGCCGAGGTAGGACAGGCGCTTCTCTGCTTCCTTGCGCTGGCAGGCTGTGACGTGTTAGCTGCGAGTGTTTCAATGGAGATTGGAATGTACTTTGCATGGCCTCGCGGCGCACCTCGTTGACGCGCTCATTGTTGGTCGCGTGGTAGACATAGGGCTTCTCGGGGGCGTCGATCATACGGATATCACCTGAGAGGTTGATGAAGAAGCCAAGTTGGTTGAGGTCGGCTGGAAATGATGGATCCGGCTCCAGAGTGTCTTCTATGCGGCGGAACATGCTGACGCAGATGCTTGAGGGCGTCTATGGACCGTAGACAGTGGCGAAGTGAGTTGCTAGAAAACGGCAGCCAGAGCTATTGCGGGAGTAGGGATTGTAGGTGTAATGGCTACGGAAGTCGGCTTTTATCACTGGCGCAGTGGGTAGCCGCTGCCGTCGTTTGTAGCGCGTGGTGAGAGCAAACCGATTAGGAAAGGGTGTCTCGCACGGTGAGAGAGCGAGGGGAGGGCAAAGTAGACAGTGAGATGGGTCAACCACGAAGATTTCGCACGCAATGTCTCACAGTGTGCGCCCGAAGAGCGGCCATGTGCAAGGCTACATGTGTAGCCAAAAGTAGGTGGGATTGTACATGGAACCAGTCGGGTTCTCGTAGAAGCACAGCTACCAACTTGCCTTCTTCACGCCCGGCAGGTTCCCCGCGAGAGCGTTTACGCGAAATTGATACTGTAGCATCGTCAGCCCTGCGTCGCGCGAAGAGAAGGCCATGGCATACTCGGCCCATTCTGAAGTCGCTGAAGACACCACGGCCCTTGCCGCCCATTATACACCTGTTCTTGATCTGGGTGTAGCGTGTGTAGCAGTGCATCTGCGAGAGCTGGAGCTGAGCCTGCGCGCGGACTCGTTGCGGAAGCGTGGTATTGCGGATCAGGTATCGCAGAGCTTGTCTGTGTCGTCGTCAGTCGTTGCGCCATGGGAGCGTTAGGTGCAGAGGCGCATGCCGTTCTGGCTCATTCTCCGAGTACACCTTCCGCTTGGTGTGGTCGCGGATATTGCGAATCTTTGCGAAACATCCAATGTCCAGCTTGGCCGCGCGGAATTGAGACATGGTGGCGGTGGGCGGAATGGGTTGGATGTCTGCGCGCACTCGACCATGAGCCACAACATTGTTCAATCCCGGTGTTCTGCCGCCCGATGCCCGCTCCCCACCAATCAGCGCAATCCAGCCTCTGACGCTTTCCCTTGCACTATATACTCCAACGCCGCCGAACCGTTCGAGCTCACAGCACTGTTCCTGAACAGTACATGTTGGCAATCTAGTCTGCAGCGCTACCCAACGTCCAGCTGGCATGTTTACCGCACATGATGTGAAGGACATCTTCGCCCTCTTCCCTCCGCAAGACACTTCCGATTTTGTTCCGCGGCTTGCGCTATCCTCCAGCGGCCATGCTTTCGTTACGCTCCAGTTTGTCCAGGCTCGTTTCAGAAGCCGCGTGACCAAAGGTGAGCGTTCGTAGTCTCTCTTGGCTACATTTACTGAAGCATGCACCAGAGACACAGCGGATACCGGTTTCCACATTGGCCAACGACCTCGACATAGGTCGATTACTTGTCCATCAACTAGTCCACAGCCACCCCAAGCTATGTTTGTTCAGCGCGGACGAGGAAAGCATTATTCCCATAGATGAGCGAGACACGATAGTCACTCGCCTGTCATCTGGGGGACTGGCATCCAAGGCCGAATTCATTGCCCAGCACCGTGTCTCTTCCAAGAGTCTTGACTTCCTCCTGTCCAGTCAAGATTATAACGTCCTGGAAACTAACGGCTACATCTACGCTAAGGCCTATGCTCACAAGATCGCGGACATAGTAAAGAGTATGATTCAAAAGACGGTCGATGATGTCCGGTAAGTGCAGGACTTGCCTTAGATGCATCGCATGCTCACTCTGTACAGGACTCTCAATATCAAACCAGCTGATTTGCCTGACAATCCCCCTACATGGTTCATTCTGCATACTCTCGAGCGACTCTTGCAGTCTGAAAATCTTACTTCCAAGGTCAACATCCAGGAAACTGACGTTAGCGTTTTGTGCACACCCAAGCGATATCTAGAATCCGAACGCGATACCACAGTCTACGATCTGCAGTCCGGCGCTCTTGCCTATCTCGATGTGCAAAGATTCGCCTCCGACTTCATCGAACTTTTCCCGTCTTCCCAAGTCGCATTGTCTTACTTCCAGCAACTCTCAGGCATTGAGGTAATAGACTCTTTCGCTGTATCACTGATCTGGATCTCCAGGTTAGAGCAAGATTGCGTACGCATCCTTGAACAAGAAGGTTGTACCCTTGATGTCACCGAAGTGATTGGCTCCCGTCTTCCACCAACTATAAGGGAGCAGGTGGCCGGCCGAGCCAAGAACTCCATTGTCGCTCACTTCTCCGAGACCACTGGAGGGCTGAAGATAGTGCGCGTCGGCACTCTGATACTCACTGAAAGGCGCCGAGACGGAGCACTCGACGAGCTCGCTGGCTACGCAAAAGAAGCTGCAAAGGCACAATGGCAAAGTCTACACGACGATCCAACCCTAGTGGAAGACGTGAAATTCACTCGAGACAAGATCAAAGACATGATTCCTCCCACAGGCCTTGTTCAGCGCCTTCTCCTCCAACAAAAACCAGTTGAGAAGTTATTAGAAGAGCGCTTCTGGTTCCACGTGTCCTCGTTCGAAACACTGAATGAAGAGGAGTTTGCCATGTACTGGACAGATCGCATGCTCACCCGATATCGGATATACAGCGCCGGTTTAGTTTCAGTCATGGACCAAAAGGTGCACAGCCAGCTTGCTCAGGTCTTTGCAACTTACGCACACAAGGACCTTATACCCGATACTATTGCCAAAGCACGAGCGCAGGGTCTAGTCCTCAGCCGCAAAACAAGAAAGAATGTTACCAAGTTCTCGAGTGTGCTGGAGTCCACGACGCCTCTGGATAATACATCACTATCTTCAGCTTTGGAGAAATTCAACAAAAAACAAGGTATCAACCATCCATCTACAGATTCGCTGGCTGCTGCCAAGCAATCGATGCTCGACGACATGCTTCGCCGAATCAAGAAACAAAAAGCTTCCGACGGCCCCGTACTCTTCTTAACGCTAGTTATCTTGCTCTTCGCAAAGCAGTACGATGGTGTCGTATATGCAACGGGAAAGTTCACACCAAAGCTGTTGAAGTTATTGAAAGGCAAGCTGGAGTATGAGCAGTATGAGCAGCTTGAGAGATGGAAGGAAGCTGCCAAGGCCAATACCTTGAGCGCGGAGGATAGGGAGGGTATGGCCAGGATGGCAGCGACGTGAGATCATTGGTTTCAATGCCTACGACAACTCCAAGATCGCGCTTGTGATCGAATCTGGTACTTTCATTTGGGGGTTACATGCAAATGCTTGTCATGGTCTTTGCGACAGGTTGGCTTGTTCATCTATACCTCAGATAACACTCGGAAGATGGTATACTGGTAGAAACCCACGCTTACCTAGCATTAGAACAATGTTTGAGTCTTTCACGCGGCATCTATAGCCTCACTTCGTCCGAACCCTCTTTTCAACTGCGCACACTGTTTGCACCAAGCGGATGGTGGTACTACTCCCATTTGCGGCTGCGATTTTATCGAACGGCACATCTGATGTTGTTCTTCTCTTGTGCTTGCTTCTTCACTAATCCACAGGTTATCATTCGTCATGATTGAGCACTAAGTAGCGAGTATTGAACAACCACCGGTAGATGGATAATAGTCACAAATCATGTACGACTTGATGCACGTCGTGAAGTTGCCATGAGAAGTCGTACCTTAGCTTTCATGCGCAAGACTACCTGCCTTACATGTCCCAGAAGCACCGCCTAATGCAACACCCAGCATCTGTGTGTGTGTCTCTCTCTCTTTGTTTACCTATCCTCGCTTCCCTATACATCCTTCATGAGTTCCTCGAGCTCATCATCATCGTCCCAGTTCCCTCCCCTCCTGTTGACAACAATCTTCTGCTCTTCCTTCTCCTGTTGCTCTGCTACAGCCCCCAGTATCTCTTTGAGCTGATCTTCTGTAACCTTCTGTCGTAATTGGCCAGTCCGCGCAAGCATTATAAGTCTGTTCTCGATGTCGGTTGCGCGCGATTCCTTGACAAGGCGGATACGGCCGAGACGGTCGGCTGCTTCGGGGAGAAGGATTTGTGAGAGAATGGAGGAACGCTGGTCGGCTGATGGGAAGGGTTAGCCCGTGGTTGCTAATGGACGGCGGGGTTTGGACGAGTGGGCGAAGGGGGAGTGTGTGGTCAAGTGATGCATGTCTGCGCCAGGAGAGATTCTGAAAACGTACCCTCTTGCTGCCTGTAACTCTGCCTTAGTAAGAAACCTTGATCTTCGTGTATAATTGTATTTACTTTCGCGAATCTTGCTCGGCGCCTTCGCCTCCTTGTCCTCCGCTTCCCCCGCCCTGTTGTTGTAACTGCTGCAGGCGCGCGCGTCTTATCTGCTCGAGATCTTCGTCGGACATTTCGGTATTATGTAGAGTATCTGAGGGCTCGACGCGAAAGGTTGTTAGAGTAACGGCCTCTGCGGCGCAAGTACTGGTCGAGCAAAAGTGTGTTTACGCGGGGAAGTTCGCGGGTTGCTAGGGCACGGTCCCAATCGCACACCCCCCACTCCCTAGGTAGCTTGTCAGACACCTCAACCAAGAAGAGAATGCGATCTTGACTAAGACTGGGGCCTGGTCTTAGTTTGAGCTGGTCATTGAAGGCGCGCTCTGGTATGCGGGATGATTGAGATAGCTTTGAGGTGCTTCGCTGGAGTGTTGCCCGGCTGGTGTGTCGCCGACGCCCCAAAGATGCTCAGGGTGACGATAAAGCTGCAGCCGTCATCTCACGATGCTTTCTTTACATGTCGATCTTGGATATACTTACGGATGCTCTAATTGCTGTACTCCAGGGTGTGATTAGGAAGACTGAGAGGTGGAACTGACGAAGCTGGCTCAATGTATCGCTGCATTACGAAATTGACGACTGAGATGGACACGCAGTTGGCGTCATCGGCCATCGCGTAGGCCATAGTTTTAGTACCAGCTGAAAAGGCAGCTCTACATAGCTAGGCTGTGGACAAAGGGCGGAATGATAGAGACGATTTGTCGCTCACGACTTGTGTTTTACGAAGAACGTGTTTAGAATGACAAACTCAAGTCACGACTGATAGCGTGCGGCTATTCTAGTATGCTTTCAAGTATTCCACTTCGATTAGCCCTCTCGTCCAATCTGATTTCGCAACATGAAGCCCCCGCGTGTTGCATTCCACATTACGAGGCGGGTATTGACGCTTCTGCGACACCTTCAGCCCGCGGCAAATTTGCTACTACTCCTTAACTTCTCCCCAAACTTCCATAGCATGAACGGCGCTGGGACACCCAAAGCCAAGGCAATAAAGCCCAGCACGCTATTTCCCCATCCAAAATCCAACTTGTCATACATGGCCGGTGCAAACAACGGAAATCCAAACCCAGCCAACGACCTGAGCACCGTCGCCGCCGCGATAGCACTCGCAGCGTAGCGTGTATAGCTGTCAACAAGATAAGTCTGTATACACTGAAACCCCACAATAACACCCGCGCAAAATATCGCAGCACCGATATTAGGCATGATCCAATGTACCTGCGCTTGTGCACTCCAACCATACCAAAAAAGGCCGATTGGAACGAGAAGAGACGCAGGGATCATGATTGGAATGCGAAATTCTGGTTTACCGATGCCGTTGTTGCGTTTCTTTAGGCGGCGGTAGAGGGCGTCATTGAGGGGTGCGGTGATCTGTGTGCCGAGGAAGAAGCCCATGCCCATGGAGATGAAGTTCAAAGAACCAATCCCTATAGTCATGCCATAGCGCGTGACCCATAAGCTGGGGAAGGTCGAGAGCATCAGATACATGAGGCCATACAGGTAGGCCGTGTAGCAAGCTAGAACTTGCACAATGGGCTGGGTGATGAGCAGCTTGAACGGCCTTCTCATGGCGATTTTAATAGTTGTTGCAAGCGTTCGATCAGGATTATCGAACTCAGTGTGTAGCTCTTCGTTGCTTGTCTCTTTACGCAGTTTGTTTCGCTTCCACTCAAGGAGCTTTGGTGCGTATGTTTCTTGCAGAAAGAAGAACCCGAGACATTGCACTATTGCTGTGAAGATCGTGGTGGCGTAGAAACACCATCTCCAAGTCGTGTTTTGAGAGATGAAACCACCGGCAATAGGCCCGATAGCCGGGCCCAGTAATGAAGCCAGTGAATAGATTGCTATGGCTCGGCCACGCTGCTCGGGAAGGAAACAATCGCTAAGAACACCCTAGTAAGTCAATTAGCGTTTTATCTTCCAACGGCATTTTTCAGGAAGAGAGTACATACACCACCAATAGCTAATGGTGCAGATCCGCCTAAACCACTGAAGAATCGGAATGCCATGAGTTGGCCAGACGTCTGAGCAAATCCACATCCCAAATTCCAAGCCAAGTAGAACAAGTTTGACAGCTGCAAGACGATGACTCGTCCATAGATCTCCGATAGTGGGCCTAGGAACAGCGGTCCAATTGCATACGCCAGAACGAAGATGGATAAGGTAAGCTGGGCTTCGACTTCATTTGTGATGCCAAATTCAGCACTGATGCTGCTCAGAGCTGGCGAGATCATGGACGAGGATATTGGCGAGACGAGGGTAAAAGAAGAGACAATGATAGTTGCTGCCCATTTCCGCTTCATGGACCCTACCAGCTGTTAGACCACAACTTATCTGTGCTTAGTTGGGGAGACCAAACCTACAGATCTTTGGATTATGTGGGTCGAACTCTGAATCCCATGTGACCTTATGTATGTTAGATGTTACAGTAGCAGTCAATATTTGTCGGGTAGACTATACCAAATTTGGGTCTTTGACGGACCGCGTAGACTTTTGCTCTTCTAAAGGTGATAGTGCCACCACATCACGCTCGTATGGAGTACCACCCCGTATCTCCTCGTAAGTCGTATTTTCCTCTTGAGCGGTATCGTCTTTTACTTCTCTCCCACCTTTGTCATCGCCGCTGTCGCCGCCGTCGTCGTTGTCACTGGACGAGTTCTCGTCTCGCCTTTCAGTCTCAGTCTTGTGCAATGAACTGGCGTCCTCGTCGACATGGGTTCCCTCGCCATCTTCATGGTGATAAACCGAATGATCGTCTGGGAATTGACTGGACAAGATACGATGTAATGGTGCGTTGTCGAGTCGCCGTTGTCGGGATACTGATCGGCACGTGGATGATCTTTGAGCTCGTGGTCGTCTTGTGCTTTCCATGGTGACGTGAGACTGAGAAGAGGCGTTCACAAAGACTGGGTATGCTGTCAAATACGTGTAGCAGACTATGATTACTAGTGTAGGGCGTGAACTTCCATGTATATAAATATAACTCGTCTGTGTTTTTCAACGATAGAGAAGGTTGTGGTGAGGGAAACAGTGTCGCTATGCCGGCGTTCAAGCTTGGAAAGTGAATAGATACAGAACTTGCATGCGGCGAACTTCGCGATTTTGATAGAGTCTGCACGCTCGGTTTTAAGCACGTGTAGGACGAATCTCCGTGGATCGCGTGCCCCACAACGTTGGTCCTTTGATTCAGAGACTGTCGGTGCATCGGTAGACATTATTTCCCGAGCGCAGACTGAAAAGGAGTGGATACGGTTAGTCGTGCAGGGTTATCTGGGTGTGGCGTAGAAGCTTGGTAATATTGTAGAGGCCGGTAGTATGGGGTGACGTCAGGGGTTGCTGATTTCCGGCGCTACTGTCGCGTCGTGTAGTGTAGACATATATCCGATGTGGTAACTCCGACCTCGAGCCGAGACGAAGGAAAGTACACAGAAGTATGTACTGAGCTGTTGGTAAACAAAGCATCATCGTGGTAAATAGATAGTAGTAAACCGGAGACTGAATTTTGTACGCATCTGATTCGATACATTTCATCCCGTGTTGTATATATGCACATATGGTGGGAGTACTCAATTCACCACTACCAAGGGACGCGGAGTCAATTTTGTGCCATGACTGAACAGGTTATCGGGGTCGTACTTGTGCTTAAGTTCCTCGAGTCGCTTCACGTTTGCGCCGAAGATCTCGTTCGCCTCAACATCGGCAGCTGCATAGTTGCCGTACTGACCTACACCACCATCCTTTGACCGTTCCGAGGCAGTTTCTGAGGCTTTTTTGAGAAGGTTTCGTGAGAACGTACGAATTTTGTCGTCAAGTGAAGGATCGAACCTGTGCTCTCTTTAATATTAACTCCTCTGTGGTGCTGATTTGGCTTACCATTTCATCATCACAGCTACATTATAGTAATCGCCACGATTTGAGAAAGCCGTCTTGTCGTTGGAAATCTCCATGACCTTCTTATAAGGAACGGCTTCAAAAAGCATCATGCTTTCGTTCATTCGCTCATGCGACGCCACAAAAGCATTGAACTCAGCGTGAAGCTGCATAGCGAAGTTTGGGTCCATGGGGAGTCTGAAAGCGCCACCACCGAAAAGCTTACGTCCATCAAAGCCGGCTCCTTGGTTAAGAAGGCTGTTGAGTTGAGGGTAGGGAATCATGGCGGTCATGTTCGCTATTGGGCCGAGTTCAAATAAGTCGGCGAAGAAGGCGTTTCCTTCTTCTTCGTTACCATTGTGAAAGATCTGGCAAATTACAACTGAAGCATTCGCTGGTGGTGGGGCAGAGAAGCCCATTAGCATCGCTTGGTTGCCGTCGTTGGTAGTATGAAACTTATTTGCGAACTGAACGACCTGTGGTAGCTTATCCGGAAGGAAAACCAGCGGCCCCGCAAACACATGGCTCCTCTGTTGATAACCCTGGAATGTGAATGCCGTCACTACTCCAAAATTCTGACCTGCGCCTCGTACAGCCCAGTATAGGTCGGGGTTTGAGGTGGCTGACGCGACAACTTGTTCACCAGAAGCGAGGACAATGTCAACGGACAAGAGATTATCTGGAAGATGTCAGTAACGCAGACTTTGTCAATACTCATTGATACTGGTTCATGCACATACCAATCGTTAAGCCGTACTTTCCTGTAAGATAACCATAGCCTCCTCCCAGAGTCAAGCCCCCCACGCCGGTATGGTTGACGGTGCCACCTACAGTTGCAAGACCAAACTTGGCAGCCTCAACGTCGACATCTTCCCAGATAGTCCCACCGTCTGCCTTGATTGTTTCGGCATCCACATCGACAATCACCTTGCGCATCTTGGAAAGATCGATGACGATGCCATCTCGGATAGACGCAGCTCCAGACGTGCTGTGGCCTCCCCCTACAGGAAGTGAGTCTTTCTCTCACATGTAACTTGGCTGTACTCTAATGTGCTTACCGCGGACTGTGAAGGGGATTCTGTGCTCGCGTATTTGAGCTAAAACCGCGGAGACGTCACGGGCGGACCGGACTAGGACTACAGCAGCCTTTGCTCGTATAAGTGCGTGAACATGATGCAGAAACATTTGTATAGAAAGACAGAACTAGGGGGACGTACAGCTCGTTTTATGCAGTGCTCACTCCACCTCTCGATGCTCTTTTCGTACTCTTCACCGTCGCCCGGAAGTAGGACTTCAGCAGTCGTGTTGTCGAGTAGCTTCTTCAGCGACGGATAGTCAAAGTCTCCAGACCCCAGGCCCATTTTCATAGTTTCGAAACAACTAAACGATGTTGTATAGTTGGTGGGAGCCATCTCTAGCGGGGCGCAGGCTGAGTAAACATGTCGGCACGCATCTGGATTGGGCAGGGCTTAGCGCGTGGACCCTGGATTCAAGATGCGGCGAACTTTGCCTCGAGCGGCCAGAATGCATTGCTCGACAAGATCAAGGTCGGCGTTCGATGATGCTGAAGACGAGAGGCTTACCGTCAGTATGTGCATCGTGCCGACTAAACATTGCCATTTCACGAGCGCGTAGCGCAAGATTACCCTCTCAGACACGGCACGCGCCGCCGCCGCTACGCTTGGTCGCCCCGGAGCCTACAACGCCCCGAAGAGCCTTCTCTACAGCCTTTGGAAGACGACAATTGCAGCAACATGCCTCACGGGATACTGAAGGCTTGCCTCCCTCGGCAGCCGACGCGGTTAGCCACGAAGTCAACGCGCGGAGAGCAAGGCAGCAGTTCGGCGATACGTTGCCGCGGGACCACTTGACCGACGACGAGTACACAATATACAAGAGGCTGTATGGCCCAGCCGTCTTCGCAGATGCTGCCGAAGAGGCGGAACGCGTTGACGGTGCAGTTGACGACGAGATTGTCGAGCAGGAGGGGCCTGATGGTTCCATCGTCTTGCTCAGGAAGGGGGTGGACGGCCAACTCGAAGAGATTGAAGTCGCGGAAGAGGTCGATGCCGAAGACGAGGCAGCTGCTGAGCCGGACCAAGAGACAATGACACCTGAAGAATGGGAAGCGCGCAGGGAGGAAGAGGCGCAGGCATACCACGACGACATCTACGAGCAGAGTCGACTGCAACAAGAGGAAGCAGAGGCCTGGGAGGACGTAGATGAAGTGCAAGAGGAAGACGGCTTTATGCGCGCACATCCATTGACCATCGAGGGCCGCTTCAAGCCATCGCCTTCGACCGTCTTTCTGCCCAAGAACTCGCTCGTCGACCCTACCGCGCTGCTTCTGACGCGCGCCAACCACAAACACCTCGCCGAGTCTGCGAACCGTATCTTTGGCGGTCGTGGTTTGCCTCACTCCGCTAGCACGACCCCTGCACGCTTGGGCCACGAGCAGAAACCAATTCCGCTCGACCCTTCGCAGTCAGATATGGGCAACATCGAGGCTGATGTTTACATGGCTTCTGTACAGCCAGGCACATACGCAAGTGTCATGAGCGCCATGGTTGAAGTCCGTCGCCGATTAGGGTCAGGATGGCTGCAACACATGCTGCAGGACAAAAAGGGTGGCACCATACTAGACGCTGGCTCTGGTGGTGTCGGCGTGCTCGCATGGCACGAGATGCTAGAGGCCGAATGGCAACGTATGCACGAGTACTCGGGAAACACGTCGCTTGGCGCTACCCCGTTGGGAAAGGCGACTGTCTTGACCGCATCTGATGCACTGCGCCACCGTGCAAGCAAGTTGCTGGACAACACAACATTTATCCCGCGACTGCCAGAGACTGTGACAGCGGCCGACGATGCAAACACGCAGCAACCGCGCAAGTTCTATGACGTCATCATTGCGCCACATACACTTTGGCCCATCCGACAAGACTATCTTCGCAGAGAGCAAGTCGAAAAATACTGGTCTCTTCTGAACCCCAAGGGTGGTGTTCTCATCCTCATTGAGAAAGGCCTACCACGAGGCTTTGAAGTTGTAGCCGCTGCCCGTTCATACCTTCTAAACAAACACATATCTTCTCCCGGCTCAGAAACTATCGAGACGCTACTCGAATCTCAGGTGTCAAAACCGGACGAAGAGACTAGATTCTCTGAGAAGGAGACGGGAATGATCGTTGCACCATGCACGAATCACAGCACGTGCCCGATGTATCAGTCTACAGGTGTGAGCCAAGGAAGGAAGGACTTTTGTTTCTTCAATCAGCGGTACATCCGCCCTCCATACCTTCAACGTATCTTGAATGCAAAAGACAAGAACCATGAGGATGTGCAGTTCAGCTACCTAGCCGTCCAGCGTGGACGCGACCAGCGCCTTCCACAATATGACATCCTCGGCAAAGGGTTCGTGCAAGGTGAAGCATCAACCGCCGCAGCTTTTGAAGGGCACGAATGGCGCCCATCATCAGACCCAGGAACCGAAGAGCCCGTCATGTCCTCATCTACCGACGTTAACCCACTCACCTTCCCACGTCTTGTGCTCCCCGCACTTAAGCGCAGAGGCCATATCATCTTAGATGTGTGCACACCTGCTGGCACGCTAGAGCGCTGGACCGTCCCACGCTCCTTCAGCAAGCAAGCTTACCGCGACGCGCGAAAAGTCCGCTGGGGCGACCTCTGGGCCCTCGGCGCAAAGACGCGGATACCACGCAACGTACGTCTAGGCCGGCCAAACGACGAATTCGACAAAAAGGGCAGGAAAGTCAAGAAGGCGAAGCAAGTCACTATCGAAATAGGTGTTGGTGAGAAAGATGGAAGGACCGTCGAGGAAGGCCCCGCAAAGGTGCTTGGCAAGGGAGGGAGGTTGTTGGTTGGTGACCGCGATGGACGGTATACTGCGGATCGGAAAATTCGGGGTAGCAAGGGAAGGAAAGGGAGGAAGCAGAGGGTTGAGCACGATGCTTATGACTTGGATGACGTATGAATGGTGACTATAGGTATGAGTGGTGTATTGTACGATATGGCTGTTTCCGCGGATTCAGAGAATTGCCGCTCAGTTCAAGTTCTCTTCCATTTCGCTTCCTGCGCGGCACAGTTCCGTTGCATTTCAACCTACCAAACGGCCAAATATCCCGATTCGCCAAGTCATGTTGATTGGTAAGTCTTCGCTTGGCACCGATTACGTCCTGTTTGTAACCCTTCATGCACGTTCCCGACGTCCTCCTTCTGGATTCGTCCTCTTGGCTTCTCACCTACTCAACGACTGGCAAAGAGCGAGAATGTATGAAAGCAAAGTCCGGGGTGATTGTGCTGACATACAGGTATGCAGCACAGATTATAAATGCAACGGGACTCTGGAAGCTGGCGGATGGATGGGAGGCTGCCTGATTGTCCGTTCCACTGCATATAAGTATCAACGGAGGGCACATGCATCTTCAATAGGACCACCAACCGCTTCTGTATCTTGGCCCCATTTGTCTCTTGTCTCATCGTACCGCCTCACGCACCTGGGCAGCATCAACCCAACATCATGCCCACCAAACCCGTCGCCCTCATTCTCGGCGCAGGCCCCAATGTAGGCTTAGCCATAAGCACCTCATTCACCATCCTGAACTACCGCGTTGCAACTGCCTCCCGATCCGGCACGAACAGCATCAACCCTGACACGGGCATCCTCACCCTGAAAGCCGATTTCACGGCGCCAACATCCATTCCCAACCTCTTCTCGCTCGTGCTAAAAGAGTACGGCACATCGCCCAGCGTTGTGGTCTGGAATGCCGCCGCGCTGACGCCTCCCCCTGTGGAAGAGAGCGTGCTATCCATATCCCAGGAACAATTTGCCAAAGACCTGAATGTCAATACCGTGAGTCCGTATGTAGCAGCGCAGGAAGCGGTCAAGAGCTGGGAAAGCATGGGGGAGGAGCATGCAGGGGATAAGAAGACGTTTATCTACACTGGCAATACGCTGAATCAGACCATTGCGCCTGTCCCGCTGTTCTTGACACTGGGTGTGGGAAAGAGCGCGAGTGCGCATTGGGTTGGCATGGCAGATGCTTTGTACAAGGAGAAGGGGTATCGGTGAGTTGTTTTTTTCCCTCTACGCAACACTTCTCTTGCTGTCAACGTGTGGGTTGGACATGGGATGTTCTGCTAATATCGGGTTATAGGTTCTTCTATGCAGACCAACGACAGCATGGTAAGAAAATGACTATACAAACCGCATATGAGAGATACACTAACTTCATAACTTTACATTTGCAGATGGTGCACCCATGCTAAACGGTGTAGATGGCCCTGCGCACGGCGCATTCTATGCGCAGTTGGTGCAGCAAGAAAGGGATGTACCGTGGTTAGCTACGTTTGTCAAGGACAAGGGCTATGTCAAGTTTTAGACGTGTCAGGATCGCGACTTTGCTTGAGAGGTGGAGCTATGGAAAGACTACATGCACGGGTCATTTCTATAGATGAATTTGATTAATGTCAGCATGGCCTATATACAGACGACCCGCTGCCGTCGACTACGACTGCTAGCCCAACGCAAACGCTCTCGTTATATGCCGTACAAAGTAAAATGGGTATATCCTCCTTCCGGCTTATGACACCAGTGCAAACTCTAAAAAGAAAAGTAGTGGTCCCTCTAAGCCGAGTGTAGGCTCGGTTGACGCCCAGTGATGCAGCAAGACATAAGAGAGTATGTGTAGATGTAATGTATGATGGATGCTCAGATCATCAAGCCGGCACCAATTGTGACGGCGCTCAGGCCTGTCTCGCGACTGTCCTCGCTCGCTCGTCGCTTTCCTAACGTCTTCAGTTGACGCGCGGTATCCATCTTTGTTTGCGACATGCCAGACGGCGATGGTGGGCCTGATGGGCCTGTAGCATCGCTGTTTGACTTGGAGCGCATAGGGCCTAGGTCTTCGCCGAAAGTGATTGAGGTGATGGAATCATCACTGACACCACGAATAGGCGAGCTGGGTCTCTCTGATGAGGCAGCAGCGGATTCAGTTTTGTCTGCGGTGGCTGTTGGTGAGCTGTGGATCGTTGTAAGCCTTGCAGAGCGTTTGGACCTCGCGAAACCATGCACGTCGTAACGGGGTGGGTGCGGGGTATAGTCGACGAGCATGTGCGCCTTGACGCTAATGCGGAAGCGTTGGCCTTTTCCAAAGACTACGTCGCTGACACGTGGAGAAGAAGCAAGCAACACTGGAGCGCAACGGCGGCGGTAACGCAGGGTCTGCGCAGGGCAAGGTCGGATCGCGGGTGCCGATTTGGAATCTGACGAGGAGTCACTCTCAGGACGCTCGTCATCGCCTTGCTCGTAATCGTGCGAAGATATGCGTGCTAGAGATTCTCTCGCATGCCGCGTCGGGAAACGAACGTCTTCGGGGTCGAAGTCGTCGAATTCTAAGTCTGGCGCGGGTGCTGCGTGACTGATGCCCGAATCGCGGGTGCCAGCCAGATGTGGGTAAAGTTGGCGGATAATCTGCTCCTGTTGTGCAATGATGCGTCGGCCGGCTTCTAGACTTGTCAGACTCTCGAGGTTTTCTCCGAACTGCGCGTTGTCCAGAATGCGTTGACGCCTGCCCCTTCGAGGAAGACTTCTGTAGCGGGGCTCGCTGCGATCTTCTAGGGGTGCACTGATGTCGATGGCGGCGCAAAACAATTCCACCCAGTCGAGCATGCCTTGCTCGGTCGACGGACAGAGCAAGAACTGCTCAAACTCCAGGCGCAGGCGGATGGCATGTTCCCGTACAGGCTCGAAAAGCTGTGGATCCGTTTCGTACAGTTTAGGCCGAGCGACAGCGGGCACCAGGTGGGCGAAAGGAGACTTTGGTATCAGCAACGTCTTCTTGAAATCAGATGCCACGCCAACTTCAGCATGCTGCAAGGAATAGGTTCGCAACAAGCGACCTGGGCATGGCTCTTTGTTCTTGCTGAGGAGACGCGGGTACTTTATGCGGTGTATGCTCAACTGCGTGCCTCGAAGTATGGCGTAGACATCATGCCATTCTCGATGTCCCGAGACCTGGAATGGCGAGGATAGTTCCTGCTTGATGCCAACAAGTCCTTCCATCTCGACGGTGCAGGTGTAGGGCGGGGGTGACTGGATACTGCGCACCGCCTCTTTCTCTCTCCTTGTCCTTTCGTCTAGGACGCGACGGGTCTGAGGATCGGTTGCGCGAGCATACGAGGGCGGCGACCCGATGGGCAGTTGGGCGTGGGTGTGGTAGGTGTTGTGGTATCCATATGTTGACGTGGCCGGCGAAGGGTTTGTCGAGCGAGGCCGTGGTGCACGTGTTTGAGCCATGGCTTCAGTGGTCGAGTCTATGGAGCAGGGCGGTGCGTTGAAGAGTAGATGGCTGCAAGGCTGCAGGGCTCTAGGCCAAGGTCAGGGCACGACTTTAGTGTAGGTATCGGCGCTGTATTTGGAAGCGGCGTGTGGTGCCAAAGCAGCTCATGGACCTATCGAGGAGAAGGCGCCATGAACGGGTGGCTTGCGGTAGTGGTTTGACGATGGAATCCCCGGACTCGATGTGTCACAGTGATTTGTTCTCGTCAGGAAAAAGTAAGTCGAGCAAACGGACAAAGTCCAGTGTCGCTGTCGAGATGACGCCACAGGAGCTGCAGAAGCGAAAGAAGCGGTGGCAGGCGCGTTGGGTATATCTAAAAGCGACGACAGGGGTGGTCCTGCTGTGGAATGAAATGCGGACGGGGCGCGTCGTATGTGACCGAGGAAGATGCGACACCAGTCTGGCGGAGAGATTGACAGCGCAGGGCAGTGCGAATGGAAGCTGACGGAGAAGAGGAGCATCACTTGTTGCTATCAGCTGCCCTGCAGTTGTTGGTGCCATGCAAGGATAACTCGTCAAGGCCTGAAGACGTTCCAGATGCCGCTAACAGGACCTAGAAACAGGCCCACCCGCCCCTTTGAGCCAAGTCGAGTCCTGCACCTCTGCAAGCGATCCGTCGTCCGCCGCACTCCACTCCACCCTGCGTGCTTTTTGCCTCAGCTGGGAATCTCGCGCACCTCCCACCGAGCCTAGAATCACCACACCATCGCTTTTCTCGCTGCTCCCACACCACGCTGACAGTCTCGGCTCCACCACCATGACACGCCCCGCGCCCTGCTAACGCAAACCGCGCCACTTTAGCTGAGTCAGGCCTCGCCCTAGGTCGGCTTTATCTTGGCTTCGACACATGACGGCTTCTTGCCCTAGGCATGCGGAAGTCATCAGCTAATTGCAATCCCACGGCTCGGGTTCGCAGTACGCTGGCGCAGGCGGCACGCGTTCGCCGCTTGTCTTTGTCCTCCGTACCTCGGACACGCTCGCCTTGTGGCCTATACTGACCGACACACGCAGGTCGCACCCTCCTGTCCGATTCCAGATATCGCCAACACCTTCTTCCTGCTCGACTATCTTCCTTTCTTCTTTGCCGCTCCTTTTCGAACATCGTCTTTTTGTCTTTCTACGTCATCTTTCCCTCACTTTCGCGTCACCTATGAGGCAATCCTGCTTGTGCCACGCCAAAGACATTTTCAATAAACAATTTCCGTGGTACGGTTTGCGTAGGGTGAAGAGCCAGATGACTATCGCTATCTCAAATTAGCCCTAGGACAATCATACATCGCATAGCGGATATCTGCAGTGATGCACTCTATGCGTGTCTCACACTCATATCCGGCATATTCGTGGCAACCGGCACCTTTGTCTCGACAGCTTCGTCTAGTATCCTGGTCTTGATTTGAAACCTATGATCCTCTCCATACCGTCATCATCCATCACCTTAAATTTCGCTCATGCCTCCGTGGCTGGTTACTCTATTCTTCAATAGCAGATCGAGAGCTACATTTGAGTAGGTCTGTCACCGAGGTAGTGCTCCAAAGAGCGCTGACTAGTATTTGGAGGCAAGTTAAGATGAACCCATTGTAAAACACAGCCACTCGTAAACCCTTCAGCCACGCATTCAGCCGCATCATAACGAAGGAAGGAGTCAAGCAGAGCAGAAAAATGATTCGCCTCTGATTTGCTTCACGTAGGGTTTGGCGCAGATCTATCTTGAGTGTAGCATGGCGGTACCAAATTTCTACTTGATGTAGAGCATCGTGGACTGTACCCATCTACGCAGCGATCTTGATAACAGCCCGTCCAGCAAGCTTCCCTGCATTCATGTCTGCACAGAACCGATCAATATCCTCCAAACCACCATGAGTCAGAATCGGATGTACGAGTCCTCGCGAAGTAAAGTCGAGTGCCTACCCGCCCAGTTAGTAGCAGTCTCCCTACCTAGCTCGCGAGAATAACACTCACCTCCTCAACGTCCTTTAGCGTTCCTGTCACGCTTCCCACAACATTCAATCTCTTGAGGCACATCAGGATTGGACTAGCTCCCGCAATGATCGACGAATCTTTCGGTAGACCTACACACACCATCGTGCCGTTGGGTCTCAGCAAGTTTGGCGCTTGTTCGTAGCCTGCTTTCGTTGCTGCGAAAACGATCACGCCATGGGCGCCATAAGTAGTAATCTTCATGATCTCGGAAGTGATGTTCGAGCATGTAGTGAAGTCGATAAACCTCTCGGCACCAAGAGAGAGGCAGAGATCGCGTTTAGCGGCGCCGCCGTCGATGGCAATAACGCGCATACCCATATGGCGAGCGTACTGAACACCAAAATGACCAAGGCCTGGGTGGTATCAGTATCATCTTATATGACGGTTTCAATTTCGTCGCTGCGAAAGACGGAAGAGGACACAAAAGCGCTATGCGCATACTCACCACCACCCGCTCCCGGAATGACAATCCACTGCCCGGGGAGTACCTTACTTCTCTTGCAAGCCACATATGCTGTAACACCACCACACATGATCGGGCCCGCCTCCTCGTCCTTGACACCATCAGGCAATCTCGTCGCATACCTCGCATCCGTTAAGCAATACTCCTGGAACGTTCCCGCAACAGTAAATCCACTGTTCAGCTGCTTCGGGCAATGACATTCGTCTTGGCCATTAGTACAAAACTCGCATCGTCGGCATACAGACGCAATCCATTTGATACCAGCGCGATTACCAGGCTGCCAGAGATCCTGCACGTTTGCGCCAACGGCTACAACGATGCCAGCGCCCTCATGGCCTGCGATGCCTTTGGTACATTCGGCCATCTTGAAGTCCCACTCATCATGGAGCAGGGATTTGTCCGAGGCACAGAGGCCACTGTAGTTTATCTTGACGAGAATCTGGTCAGGAGCTGGTTCCGGGACAGGAATCTCCTTGATGGTAATCGTAGCGTTGTCGCCGGTGCCTTGTTTGATGGCCGCCTTTTGTGTTTTGGGGAGTTGCATAATGTTACTGTATTCGGGACGATGTGAAGAAAGGGACTATGGCTGATTGAGGAACATTGAGTCACTCCGAATACACCTATATATGTATCAACACGGACACCCGGCACTCACTGTCCTATGTGCGGGGGTCGAACTTAACGGACCTTGTTCTTGGCCTTTGTACGAATAGTCGAACGTTACTGATCGGGGTCGCAAAAGCATGAGCAGTCCGAATTCGGTACACAGATAATCCCTCTACCATTGTCAAGACGTTGCGTTCATAATCTACCGTGCATCGTCACCGAAGCCCTCGTGATCCTACGGCACTGCAACTCGGGAGACCAGATCGGATAAAGCACGTTCGTGTCAAGGTCTGCGGGGAGTATCCGCTGTGTATACGAACCGAGGATGAGGGGCACGCGAGACGGTGGACGTGCGGAGACGACTAACGATTAGCGTGCAAGGCGGGGTACAGACATGAGGTAGATTGGACATGAGCGAGCCGTTTGTGACAGAGTTGAAAGATTCGGGAAAACTAAGAGGAGAGAATTATTGGGTTGTTGTTGCTGCTCTCATGCTGCAGTACTTGGTGTCTACGAGGGGTTGAACCTCAGTTCGGGACGCCCCAGGGCGCATCATACTCATGCAGCCTTCTTTCAAGGCTATACCGAAATTTGTACGCCGACCAGTGCAGTTATCCTCTGAACCCAGAACGCCGTGCCAAATTCAATGCTCCCATTCTTCTTACCATGCCGTGATATCGTCGACCTCAGCCTCACCAAACGTGCTGCTTTTGGTGGCGACCATACCAGAATCGCTTGTTGCGGTCTCTACGTTTGGTGTTCTATTCATGATCTCTGGAAGCTCGGTCTCGAGGAAGCCTAGTAAGTGTTTGTTTACCTGCTCAAATTCGAGGAGGAAGGCGTCGTGACCATCTGGAGAATCGATCGTCTTAAGTGTAGCCTTGGGAATACAAGCGGCCAATTCCTTCTGTTCGGCAAATGTGAAGAGACCGTCCGACTGTATACCTAGTACCAGTGTAGGCTGTTCAATCAAGGAAAGCGCATAATGAAGGGCCGATACTGGATCTAGTGTGTCGGGTGTCTCGCCTTCAGGATAGCGGTAGCGGGATACATCATGCGTATCCAGCTTTCTTGTGATTGCGATGTAACAATTAGCGTCAAAACGCTTGATGAACTTGTCGGCCTGGTAACGGAGGTAGGACTGTGCTGAGAAGTAGTGCGGCGCAAGAGGCTTCGATGAGCGCGGGAATTGACTGTTGCTACTTGTCGAGCTTGACCTTTCGAGGTTCGGAGTGGCTGGGTCCGATGCATCATGGAACTCGAGGTCGGCATGTGCGGCTGCAGAACCGGGTATGGCGGTACTGCTGTTTGTCCGTGACATCAGACGCGGCGAGCCAGCGTTCTTGTGACCGTGGTTGTGTATCGCCCAGTGTTCATGGGAGGGATTGGACGGAGTGGTCGGTCGCGGTACAGTATTGATGCTCTGTTTCTTGGATAGGTCTGGTGTGTTGCGCCCAAATCTTGATTCGAACGAGTCGCGGCTTCTGTAAGTCAGTAAAGCAGACATGCGTGCGGCTCCAAGCCCGGTCGATGGAGGATCTTCATATGCGTAATAGCCGTCGTCGTATTTGGGGTCACTGTAGATACTTTGCCGTTGCGCTTCGCCCCAGCTGATGCCCCATGCGCTGTAGCGAGCGGAAGTGGCTATCGGGATGATGGTCTTGACGTAGTCTTTTCCGAAGTAGGCAAACTCGAGGACAAGCATACCGCCCATGGATCCTCCAATGACGGCAGCGACCTGCTTCACACCAAGATCATCCAAGAGGAGCTTGAAGACACTGTGCCCGTTAGCAGCTTCCAAGTACGAATTCCAGATTTCGCTCGACTAACTTGACATCGTCTCTTACAGTTGTCAGTGGAAACTCGGGTCCGTACGGACCCAGCGAGACGTCGCCATCTTTTGCTGTGACCGGGCTTGCGCTCCCGTAAGGACTGCCGAGACTGTTCATACAGACGACGAAGAAGCGCGATATATCAAAAGCCTTCCCAGGCCCACCTAGCAACGGTCCCCACCAGTCTCCCACGTCAGCGCTTCCGGTGAGCGCATGGCATATCACCATGGCATTGTCTCCGCTGGGCGCGAGGGTACCGTAGGTCTTGTAGGCAACGCTGACATTGTGTAACACGACGCCGGATTCGAGCGTGACCCGGGGGATGACGGCAAAGGTCTGGTCGGGGATAAGTTTGGCGAACGGATTCTCGGGCTGCGACGACACCGTCCCTACCGCATGTCAGTTTGGATCATGCACCGCCAGAACGCGTCAAGAAAGCCCGTCTGGATTCTTCAACATTCCGCATAGCAAATTACAGCAACCAGCCGTTCTTGCTTTGCCTGTCCGAAATGCTTGCGACGGCAAGAAAAGTTCAAAATGCACCTACTGTACTTCGTCGATCCATTGGCAGATCCATAAGTATCCATAGTCGCGATGTCGTACGTGTAGTCGTAGGGAAGAGTGGAGCCTGCGTTGCAGGAAGTCTGGCGTATCGATCACATTGTGGGGAGTCATCACATTGGTGTCGAGTGCTGCTTGCAGACGCCCGCTAGACGAGGCTCGCCAAGACAATGACGTGCTTTTGGGATTTGCCTGGCCCGTATGATGCCCTCGATCTGTCAAACATCAACCATCACCCTTTGCCTAGATTGGTTTTTTGAAGTGTCTGCCCAAGCCTTGATACTCTTGACACTGCTTCCAAAGTTCCCCGCAATGCCCGAGACCAGACTCGAGGCTTCCCTCCGAGTGTTGCCTGTCCGCCATCGTCTAGGATTGTTTTCACCTACTTGGCGATATAATCACTGCTTTGCGCAAAATGGCGTTACCATACGATTTCTCCCATGAGGTTGTGCAACAACACGAAGACTGTCGCCAAACCCTCGAGTGCAATCAAGAGACAGAGTCACCGGCTGCCCGTAGGTGTTTCAAGTTAGATGATTGGACAACAACAGAAAGGTTGAGCTCTCCCGACTTTGATTGCGATGGTCATGAGCAAATTGCAGGTTGTTGTCTGGTTTTTATAGTACACAGAAATATATTGTTGGCCCAAATACGACTTGTCATCGTCGAAATAATGCATCAACCGACTGGCGCAAAGCGTACTCTGACCAGTCAACGGCTGCAAATGGAAACCAAGCTCACCGTGCACTATATAGAATTCCTGCGATGGGAGCGAAATGAAGGCATCTAAAACAACAAGGACGGACACGGCTATGTAGCACGCACCTCTCGCTAACGGACGCCACACGTGGCTTGCGCGTGACACTAGCTCTCTCTGCCCACCCAAACGCGTCCGCATCCAACATCAACCATTATTACTGACATGCGATGCGACGGGTAGTAGTAACAGGCTTAGGGCTTGTAACCCCTCTTGGACTAGGTGACGCGACGTTCACCTTGCTTTGATCCCATTTCTCCTAACGCGGATAGGTGTTCGACGAACCTGGAAGCGTCTGATCGATAGCCAGTGTGG
Organism: Alternaria ethzedia; assembly: GCF_023757985.1. Classification (NCBI taxonomy): domain Eukaryota; kingdom Fungi; phylum Ascomycota; class Dothideomycetes; order Pleosporales; family Pleosporaceae; genus Alternaria; species Alternaria ethzedia. The sequence continues at coordinate 90,642 of NW_026056225.1, forward strand.
CATCGTTTCCATCAAAGACAGAAGCCCTGAATTCGCGCTGCTACCGAGCCAAGTCGCTGGTCTGGTTCCTCAGGGTAGCAAAACCGATGGCAAATGGAATACAAAGGAGCATCTAAGCCACAGCGTATGTGCCGCCACCCAACGTTCTCGTCTTTGACAATGTTAATTTTATTACAGGATGAACGCCGTATGGCACGCTTCGCACAGTACGCCATGGTGGCGTCCGATGAAGCTCTCAATGATGCGGGATGGTTTTCGAAGGAAGAGGCCGATCTTGAAGTCACAGTACGGAGGCTCAGCATCCGCCCAGCCTGCATCTTACTCACGCCGAGATAGGGAGTGTACATGGGATCTGGTATCGGCAGTTTAGACGATGTGTATGATACCACAATTGCTTATGAGAGAGGCGTGGGTTGTCCCAGCTATCGATCGTAACTGTCAACTGATTGTGCTAGGGTTACCGAAAGGTGTCCCCGCTCTTTGTTCCACGACTGTTGATCAACCTAGCCGCAGGTCACATATCGATGCGTTATGGGTTCAAGGTGGCTATAACCTTCTGGCTATGTTTGTTGATGCTGAGCCATGATAGGGACCGAACCATGCGGCAACAACAGCATGTACGACCGGAGCACATAGCATCGGAGACGCGTCACGTTTGATTCAGTTCGGAGATGCAGATGTTATGATAGCCGGCGGAGCTGAATCATGCATTCATCCTCTCGCCATATCAGGCTTTGCTAGGGCTAGAAGCCTGGCTACTGAGTTCAATGAACGGCCCATGGAGTCCAGTCGACCATTCGACCGAGAACGGGATGGTTTTGTCATTGGAGAAGGAGCCGGAGTTGTGGTTCTCGAGGTACGCGATCGCTGTGTGCAAGGTTGCCGTACCTGTCGTATCTAATCAGGTGCAGGAACTCGAGCACGCAAGGAAGCGAGGTGCGAACATCTATGCTGAAGTCGCCGGCTACGGACTGTCCAGCGACGCACACCACATGACGGCACCTCGCGAAGATGGCCAAGGCCCACGTCTCGCAATGAAGCATGCACTACGACATGCCGGCCTCAAGCCAAGCGCTGTCGACTACGTGAACGCCCATGCGACGAGCACCCCACTAGGTGATGCTGCGGAGAACCGAGCCATCAAAGAGCTTCTGCTTGGCGAAGACGGAAAAGATAGAGCTTGTGAAATCAATGTGAGCAGTACAAAAGGTGCGGTCGGACATCTTCTGGGTGCTGCAGGGAGCGTGGAGACAATTTTCACGATTCTTGGGATGCATCACGTAAGTCAGATGTGGTTCTTGCCATAGCCTACATGTTGACGATGACCAGAACATCCTACCTCCGACTCTCAATCTTGAGAATCCAGGAGATCCGGCGGTTGACTTTAACTGCAACTACGTCGCCAATGCTGCTCAACAGCACAGAGTCAATGTGGCTCTCTCGAATAGCTTCGGTTTTGGTGGCACCAACGCATGTCTATGCTTCCGCAAAATCTGAGAGTCGACGATAGTTCACCATATACAATACGAGCTTCTGATCGTCAAAACTTGATGCCGAGGTTTTGTGGATTCGCGACTATTAGTACACCATGATGCTAATTACCCCGCCAGAGGGTCACGATAACAGCTGCTAGCCCCACTTGGCGTCATTTGCATCCCACGGTGCTCTGCGATACTTACCTTCCAAGCTTCATTATAGGTACCTCTCTAAACTTCTTTCTCTTTCTATCACACTTCGATCGCAATTTCTCGTGTCCTTTGTTACGCGCGAGAGCGAGATCTGGTAGAATGGCAACCTCCCGCCCCTCATCTGTAGTGGGTAGCGATGCAGGGAGCAAATTATCATTCTTTCGCAATGCATCCAACAAAGCATCTGCATATCATGCGCAGACACCCTACCTCAGAAGGCTCCCATTCGCGGCAATCGCAATCATCATCACCCTCGTCGCTGTAAACCTCCTTGTTTGGGCGGCAGTTGGTATAGTCTTAGTAAGTAAAGAAGGTGAATCCAAATGGCGTTGATCGCATATGCTAAACGTCGGCAGCACTGGCATACGCCACTGATCTCGACAGCAATCCTCTCGTACACTCTGGGCTTGCGCCATGCCCTGGATGCAGATCATATTTCGGCGATCGATCTCATGACTCGCCGTCTGGTTGCTGCAGGCCAGCGGCCAGTGACGGTTGGAATGTTTTTCAGTCTCGGACATTCTACCATCGTCATCATCACGTCGCTCATCGTTGCAGGAACTGCAGCGGCGGTGTCAGACAAGTTTGACAATTTCGAGCGTGTCGGTGGCATCATCGGCACTTCTGTCTCTGCTGCTTTCTTGTTGCTCCTTGGTCTTATGAACATCTACATTCTGTACAAGCTCATAGTACAGATGCGAAAGATGGTTTCGAGCGACCCTGGTAGTGAGCACGAACAGTTCAAGATACAGGGCGGCGGTTGCCTCTTCCCGATATTGCAGAAGCTCTTCAAGTTGGTCGACCGACCCTGGAAGATGTATCCTCTGGGTGTACTTTTCGGGCTAGGTTTCGACACTTCTTCCGAGATCGCTATCCTAGGAATAAGTTCGATTCAAGCCACAAAGGGGACATCAATTTGGCTGATCTTGATCTTTCCACTGCTCTTCACAGCAGGCATGTGCCTTCTCGATACCACCGATGGTGCGCTGATGATGAGTCTGTACACAAGCACGCAACTTGCGCGCGACCCGATCGCCATTTGCTACTACAGCATTGTGCTAACAGTCATTACCGTGGTTGTCGCGACCATCATCGGGATAGTGCAGTTCCTCAATCTGGTGCTCAACGTTGCCGAGCCGCATGGCAAGTTTTGGGAAGGCGTCGAAAAGCTGGGCGATGCTTGGGATATAGTTGGTGAGTTGATTGATCGCACTAAAAGAATTCGACACTAACAGGATGCAGGCGGAGCTATATGCGGTACATTTATCGTTTTCGGTGGTCTCAGTGTTCTGCTGTACAAGCCTTGGAGACGTCGCATCGATAGGAAAAGAGTCAACAATGCGCACTTTGAGCCATTACCCCAGGAAAATGATGTGCGCGGCTCCGACGAAGAGCACAACCGAGGGATCGTCCCATCGAGTACGACACAGACAAAAGCGGTGGAGGTGAACATCGAGCCAGTAGAAGCCATAGGCGCTGGTCCTGCACGTTGTTGAAAACTTTGTGTCAACAGCACCAGACGTCGACCCTTCAATTTGATATTACCTGACAACCTGCCTATATCCTTTACCTCTTCCGATCCCGAGACCATTTTCCGTCAAACTGCGGACTCATACATGTCAAGTCGAGCATTCTCCCTGCGGAATCTTTCGAATACGCTATGACGTCCTGAAGAGCACACGAGACCGCTGCAGAGATCTGTTGGAGCTGGCCGTTCGAAGTGATGGTGTATGAGTAGTCTGTCAGAGTCATATGCATCGATTGAAAAAGGCAAATCGTGTATATCTGAGGAGGTGCGATCTTTTGGACCGAAAGTCGGGTTCGTGTACGGTAGAAGCAGACTGTATATGGGTGATGACATGGACGGGCGTGGAAATGAGCGGCAGCTGCCGAACCTATGTGTCTATGATGAAAAGGCGTGTTTGGTGACCTGCAACTTGATTGGGTCTGAGTGATTGTGGATGATGGCGCTGCTGAATTGGGACCGAAGGAATGCCGCAGGAGGCTGTCCATGCTTTACAAGAAGAGGGGAAGACATTGAAGAACTCTTTGTTACGCACTCAAACCACTGTCTCTTATGATGAATCACCATGATGGGCACAGAGACGAGTTGCGCATTAGAGACAACACATGTTTGTCTTTCTACTACCGCTCACGGCGTAACTTTAGCTCTTCAAGATTGTACACAACCATGAGAACCTTGGTGCCAACTCCACCTTTTATTAGCTTGGAGTCAAGCTTGCGCGGCTTTCAAACCTCCCAGTCTGCGATCTTCAGGACAGCTTCTTGAGTGCCAAACACACGCAATGTATTGCCAAACTCGTTCCAAAACTCTGAATCAAAGGCTGGGATGAGCTCCATTGGCTGTCGCTTAACCTGCTCCAACGGCACCCATCCCGTCTTATCTTGGACGTAGACGTCATTTTCCCATGACCCGGCGACGTCTTGAACCTGTTCGTCCCATTTTGCAAGTTCACTATCTTCAGGAAGCTTAACCTCTCCGTCATCTTCAGTCGAGGAAGATTCGGCGTCAGGGCTCAGAGCTTTGAGCGTGTCGAATAGGTTCTTAGTTTCGAATCGTTGTTGTCTTGCCTCCTTTTTCCTAGCCTTGGCCCTTTGTTTCTTTGTTTTCTTGGGTTGAGGCTGCTCCACTGGGGGCAGGGGAACGGGCAGGTCGACCTTCTCGCGTCCATCTTTTAGAAAATCCTGAACATCTTCCGCCAACACTCCTTTCGTTTTGTTACTGGAACGGCTGGGCAATGGCGCCGGAACCTGTTCTCCTCGCTCCGCACCAAGCTTGGCGGCGAGCCTGATCATGATGGTGGCAGTAAGGAGGCTGTCATAGCCTGCTTCGTGGAAGGCCTCAGTCTCTTGGTACTTTGGATGGTCGGCATGCGTGACAATGTGGGGCAACGGCTGCAGACTTGAATTCTCGGCAATATCCTGTAGTGTAGGGGAGGCGTTGAGGTCGCCTTCAGCATGAGTCGCTAGATATTTAGTGTCGATGATGTTAGGGAACAGCTCATGGATAGCATCCTGGAAGCCTTGCAGGGTATCCTGTACAGAGTTAGCGCGTTAACCAGATAAGGAGATGTTGCACGTGCAGGCAGTTGGCCGACAAAAGTACGATAAAAGTAGACAATGTCAGTGAACATGTTGTGGCCGACTAGCACGGGCTGCTTGATTTTAAGTCTCTCTATGGCTCTGTCGTAGCGATCCCTTATATCATGTGCGTCGGCAGTGACAATGGTGCCAGTAGTGCGTGCGACATAGAGTGGATCTGCGCGATTGATGTCGCCGCCCTTGACTAAAGCCTCAAAGATCCAGCGGAAGCCGGTTTGTCGGACAATGGATTCTTTGACGCGGTTCTTGATCCTGCGCATGTTGTCGGCCTCACGCACAGGGTCTAGATGAAGGATACGAATACACTCTCCGCGTCCTATGGACACCAACTCTGGGAACTCTGCGCGCACGAGCTGATGCACGAGACGCTTCTCGAATCGCGTGATGACGGGTATTACGGGCGGAGTGGAAAGCCCTGTATGAGTTGTAATGTCCAAGGACGGCGAAGTGCTAGATTTCCATTTCTCAATGGCTTGCCTCACCCTGCGCATAAAGTCGAGCGACTCGACATCTGCCGAGTTAAGTTGCAGATCGGGTATGGGATTCTTGTTCTCGAGTCGATCCCAGGCCATGCGCTTTGCTCGCTCTGCTTCCTCGCGGGATAAGTACTGTACGCCTGTGGCAAATGGAGCCCCCAGGTCGAAACCATTGTTGAGGAGGAAGGTACACGCGCCGCTCTGAAACTTGATCTCACGCTCAAAGTCGATGCGCTCGTCAAAAAGCGGGCTGATGTTGATGTTGTAAGGCCTCAAGACATAGGTATTGGCAAGGTAGTCGAAGCGCGCGCAAGTGATACCTACCTGTAGGATCTGATAGCGGTCGGCGCCCATTTTGGTCTCGGCATAGCGCTCCTCCATGGTGAAGCGGGCCGGGCCATGTGCAGGTTTGTCTTGGATGCGCGATGGAATGCCGGACAGTTCGAGATCAAAAGACACAAAGTCGGCCTCGGATATGTGGATGAAGATGGCCAGCAAGTGGTGCGGGAAGGTAGCTGCGTCGACGTCCATGATGGCGAGACGCGTAGAGATGGTCGTGGAGGTTAGCAGCGATGGATCAAGCGACAAAGCGCGTGTCTAGCTCCTGCCTCTGAGCTTGACGCAGGCAAGCGCGTGTCAATACCTTGACAACGTCTGCAGACTGATGCAAACGCAGATAGCTCGGGGTGTCGGAGGCAGGTGACGCGCCAAGGCGGTTCGGGTGAGGTGAGGTCAGCCGAGGTTCGAAATGTTGACACCGGGCGCTCCGTCACCCACCGCTATGCGCTCGTGAAGCTCAGAGGACATCGAAACATGGCGACGCTCTACGACGACGTCAGCGGGTCGCGCTACCTCTCATCATCCATCTCGTCGCTCTCGACGTCACGGCAACAGTCGTCGCAGATGGCCAAAGCCTACCGACAGGCTGCCCAGCTGTTCCTGACGCGACGCCTCCCCGAGGCGCTGTCGACCATCGAGCCCATCATCAGCCCGCCGCCAATCGACGCGGCCGACGTCGTGGGCCACGCGCCCGTCGCGACGGCGTCGCGCGGCACCCGGGTCAAGGTGTGGAGCTTCTACCTCACCTTCCTCAACGCCGTGGTCGAGCTGGGCGCCGAAGAGGGCAAGCACGCCTTTGGCAGCACGCGATGGAAGCACTTGGTCTCGCAGTGTCGCGACGGCAGCATCTGGGACCACGTGGTCCGCGACGGCTATGCGGGTGTCGAGGGCGACGTCGACGCCGACGTGGTCGTCAACCTCGCCACCCTCCTCCTTACCCATGCGCCCTCGCAGCGGCTCAACCAGCAGAAGCTCGAGACGTACCTGTCCGCCACGGCCAACCCGGCCCCCGACGCCTCCGCACACCTGTCTGACACCCCGCGCGACCTGGAAAAGCGCATCAAACTCCTCGAGCTCTACACCCTGCACGTCCTGCCACGCAACGACGAATGGGACTATGCCCGCGACTTCATCGACATGTCCGAGGTGCTGGACCAAGAGCGCAAGGAAGCCTTCCTGCTCGCACTGCACTCTCTCAAGGAAGAAAAGGAAGACACGCAAGCCCGCGAAGAGAAGCTGCGCCAGCAACAACAGGAGCAAATGGACCAGCGCCGCAGAGAAACCGAGGCCCAGCGCCTCGACCAGGCGCGCGCACAAGACGAACGCCGCATACGCGAGGAACAAAACAGACGCCAACCCCGCGGCTCAGACGAGCCACAACCCACGCCATCGCAGTCTTCCCGCACCTCCCGAACGCCCGCCAAGAAACCAACCACACCACCACCCGGCCTCTACAACCGCGCGTCTACCATGTTCGCAAACATACACACCATGATTTCGGATACGGCCCATCACATGACTTCCAATCCCATGGCTTTCTTCCGTACTTTACTTTTCTTATTGGCGTTTGGCTTGGCGTTTGGCAGGCGCCATCTTAGAGAGAGGATACTACGCATCATACGGAGTGCGTGGGACAAGGTGAGACGTACCGTAGGAATGGGCGTCAAGGTTTCCTACATCTAACCTGTCTGCCATATGTGGGTCCGGTTCTTATGGTTATATATTCTTCTTTCTAAACATTACTACCGTCGGCCATGCTAACCTCTTGCAATACTATCATGCTCTTCGTCTTCGTCCTTGGTGTCGGTCCTGTCATATCACATACGCTAGCCTTCATTGCAGCCTTGGCCTGTCCCGGGCTAATGCCATTGCGCGTGTCTTCCCACATTCCAGACATTAGCCGTTACGGAGACAGAGCTGTTCAAAAAGACTGCCCATCCTTTGCATATGACTACGTTCGTGCTGGAACGCAACCAAATCCATGCGCTTACTGGACCTTGTGTCTGGAACCCAGTGTCTTCCTTCTTTGCTTGATCATGTAGGTGTACATGGTGTAGGAACCTAATAAGATGTGAATTTCGAGTATAAACAGGCCGCCATAAAAGAGTACATACCTGGAATGTAGAGCATCAAACAGAAGTAAAAGACGGGCGGTATGACTGGGTTGACCTTCGCTCCAGGAGCAATAGACCGGTACAGTAACCACCACTCAGCCCCGATACCGACCGGATAGAGTGGGTAGAACATGGTATACCTGGGACAGTCAGCTACCTAGGTAGGACCAAGTAGCGGATGAGGTGGCTTGAGAACATACCGGAGCCATACCAGTCCTTTCGGAGCTTTCCCGTGCATGTTGACCGCAAGATACAGGTACCGGACGGTGTCTGCGACCGACCAAGCAAGGAGCAAGGCAAGATAAGCATGCGAAGTTGCCGTGCTTTGCGGAAAGCTGTACCACACCACCCAAACCTGTATGACGCGTGTAACAACTTGAAGTGCGGTTGTGCTGACTGGAGATTTGATGACACCTGGTATCGTTCTCAATGAGATGCACAAGAAGAGGTAGGAATGATGAACATACCAAACGCCGCATGTAAGACTTCTATCAACGAAGCGGTCTGTATCCATCGCGCATATGGCTCTGTTGCATCAAAGAGCTCGAATTTGCTATTTCGAGCATTAGACACGGCTCGAACGAAGACCGATGCCCATAGCGATGCGAAGAGGACGTTGTATGCAGTAAGGTAAATCGTGCGAAATTGCCATGTCACTGCTGGCGTAGTAAGCTCCATACGTTGGTTAGCCATTCTCGCTCCTGCCGCTCAGGATTTAGTTGGTGACACTTCGAGGCATGAGTGAACACATTGCGCAAGCAGAAATTGTCGTCGTGGTTTCCATCGGCCACCAAGTCAAATGTAGGCGATGAGCCGAGGCTAACTCGGTGTAACTCCGCTACTGAAGAGCACTCGTAACCTCTCGTTTCGAACTTTGAAACACTCTGTGTAAGGATATCTATGATTTTAGCTTCTAGCTTCCGCTTTTCTTCCTCCAATTCTTAGGCGCAAGCGCGAACTTCAGGTGCCATCTGCTGCATTGGCTAGGGTCGGTTGGGCACTGGCCAATCGGAAACACGTAATGACTGATTGCAGGCTGCCACTGGGAACTGCTCACCATCAAACAGAAAGCGTATCAAGCAGCACCTATACCCAAATGTGTACTACGGCCACAAAGAGTAAGGCGTGCACAAGCTCGCATCGCATCCCAGTTTCTTACTTCAAATCCTTACAAGCATTGCAGACGCCTGGCTGAATTGCTCACCTAGACAGCTGTTTGGAAAGCTTGCGACAGCCACTTACATACCTACCCAATGTATCAGTCTACACTCTTGAGTGTACGCCCCCATGGTCGCGTTGAGCCGACTGTTCGTGTGACACAAGCTCATGCGTGCGTCTACTAGTCTGCGCTACCCGAATGAATATCAGGGAAAGCGGGTGAACTCAAAGATATGGTCCCTCTATATCTGTTGTAAGCTTCCAAAGCAAAAGGAAGTAGTGCGACCATGTCCACAAATTCTGCATGCATCACTAAAGCGGCCTCTGTTGTTGCAACTTCAAAGCAGGTACATGTAATGGCGAAATAGCTTTCTTGGGCGGCATCCATGTTATTGATCTTTCCTCTTTTGCTTTTATGAATAGGGGTGTTGGCGAAGTATGGACTTTTGAGACGCTGAGTCGTCCAACCCCGGCGACGGAGATTCGCCAACAATAGTAGGAAATTGTTCTTCCACGCGCTGAGTCCATCGAATCTCCCCTTCTTGTCCATCCTGTTCCCCATCATTCAATGCGTTCGCGTGAGTTGGCGAGTTTATCGCACATAGCTCTACGACTGTGCCATCATTCTCGGCATCCACGATTGCGGATAGGCGATATGGATCCTTTGTATCGCGAGATGAGGCTTTGCCTCGCTGTTGTGCTGTATTAGAGGCATTATTTTTGTCCTGCAATGACTTGTAGCTTCGTTTGCTCGTAGAGTTGTAAGTGCTGCGGTCCGTGGTGTAGCTTGAAGGAATATTCGTGGGCATCTTGAACCCGTTCTGGCAGTATCGTATCAGGTTTCTGATTGTGGGGACGGCAGCGCATATATGTGCAACTCCACTGGAGGTGAATCCAGTAATCGATGTGCCAGTCACTGTGTAGGTTGGGTCGATAGTGTCGACAACCCCTGGTAAAAATGGCAAGCGTACGATGGACATGATAATAACACTTCGGAAGGGTTAGATTACACAAATCGAACAAGACCAAGACAAGACGTACCAGATACCAAGGCTAAAGAAGATGAGTAGCTGTATCTTCTTTGCAGTCTTCATCTGCAGCTTCCATACAATCGGGATAGGAAGACTGAATAGGATAGTCTCAGCGATGATCTCGTATACAACCGTCAGTCTCAAGACGGCAATATAGTCGATGCATTTCGCGGTTTCTTGCTCTTGAAGATTCCAGATAGCGCGGACTGGAATACATTGGAACGCAGCCAGGAAAAGTAGGGGCAGGGTGAACAGAGCCGTAAAAGCCATGAAGGCGAAGACCGCGCGCTTCAACCAGACGTTCGGAAAAATGCGAATATACAAGCAGAGAATGCTGTACTTTATGAGAAGCAATTCGACACCCCACAAGATGGTAGCAATATAGGCTGTCTGTAGTCAGTACTTATGTATCAGAGCTAGCAGATGGAAGCGTACTCCATTTGCCGATTGCGACGACACGTGGATATGTCAGGTCCCATATATGATGGCCGAGTCCCGCTTTGAGGTTCAATAATAGGGCAACAGTCATAGGGATGACCAGGACCTGCACAATCGTAAGTAAGATGACACTGATTTGTCCATCGAACACCTACCACCGCTGCTAGATGGAGCCAATCGTCCCACCAGAGCTTATTGCTGCCCACATATCGAGAAGCAAAGCGCATTACAATCACAATGATTGGTATGATTCCAGTCACGTATGCCACTATCCGGATGGAGTTCGATAGGTTATCGTGCGGCTTGTCGCAAATAGAGGCTTGAATGCGGAGCGTAGCTACAAACACATCAGTGATACCGCTTCCGATCACTGCGACGAACATACCAAAGGTCTCGTTGTAGTTGCACTGCTTTTCCAAGCACGGTTGCAAAATCTTGGTCGAGTTTTTGGAACTACATTGGCACTCTATGTCGAGGAGCGTACAGCCAATGGCAGGCAGGTTTTCGTTGATACAATCTAGCTTTGCAACAGTCAGCTGCAACAATCGTCCTCTTGTGCCATGTATATCTTACGGCGCATGGCGGAATCTGGCTCAATGCATCCAGTGCCGCATCGTCTAATGAGACAGCATTCGTCGTGGGGCAACAGGCGCTGACCAACAGCACAAAGGTAAACGCTAGGTGCGGGAACAGAAGGAGCATTTTGACAAGGTAGTTTACGACGATGTGCACGGGTAGTAATAATTGCTTTTCGTGCTGGTGTAGAATGCAGAGTCCGCTGTAAAAGCCACAACACATGAGCGCACGGGCGAGGCCATGTAACCTCGCCGAATCTACCCAATTCCTAAACTGACTCAGTTATCATATGCTATGTGCCGTTGGTGTCAACTTCAATTTGCCGGTGGCGGGTGGATTAGGGCTCGTCACGAAACGGGTTCGACGCAGTTAGTGGAGCTTTGTTTACGTCCAAGGAAGGGATAAGCCTGTCATCAAGCTGCCACTCTATGTCTCACAACGGCGCCCAGTCTTACCCACTGGTGAAGTGGCAGTGAGCAATCTTCCAAGGCCTGCTTCAGTTCCTCTACTAGAGTGAGATCGCAACGATTAGCGATGGAGATGATCTTTCCTTGAGTATCCACAAAATCGTATGCCACACGATCTCCACAACGGCTGGCTTGATCCGCTGCACCACGGCGGTGCAGGGTCGCTCGAGTCAGCCCTAAAGAGCTGGCGCATGTACCGGTGGATTCAACCCCTGGAAGCAATCATTGCTCCATCCCCGCAAAGCCGATCGGATAGCCCGCGATCAATTGTTCTTGATGACCAGGTCATGTTCGCCGAGCTATCGGTCATGTCGGCAAAATCCTCGATTGCGCAAGTGCTGCAAGCACCGCTGAGTCGGTACGCTAATGTTTTGATTGGCTGAGTGACATGAGAATTGCGCTACCATCGGAAGTGCATCAAAACACCTGCTTGCCGGCTCGCTATACCTTCTCCGACGTATCTATGCGCAGCACTTTATTCTGCTAGAATTCTGCTCGAGGCCCTGCATCGCGGAGGATAAACAACCCGGGAGCTAGCCTGCATCTAATTTTGGAAGTTGCCGAACGCACCACGAATGGCATATCGTGACGAAAGTGCGGCTGTTTATCGTGAGCCACCAATATTTGTCTTTCAGGCGACCCATTCCACCTCGTCAAGATGAACCTGTATAGTATAAAACCATAACATATCGAGGTGACCTTTAATTGGCCCACTCAACTCACCTACGCCCTTTCCAGTTCCACGTTCCTGACAGGCCATGTCCAGGCATGCCTCTCATTGGCAAGTAGAGTAGTAGCAACTTCCCGTAGCTCCGCATCGCTTAATGCTTGTGTTCCGGACACTCGTTTGCAACGCTACCTAGGTACACCAGAAAACCAGTACTAGCAAATATCAACAGCGCAGCCATCGCACCCTGCATGACACTCGTAATTGCGCCACTGCATATTGTTTCTTTCAAAAAGCGATGGCTATATCTGAAGACGAATTCACAAAGCCGGCACAGTTGTCAATGCCCATCACTGCTGATGTGAGAGACTTTCGCTGTATCGGAGTGATGGTGAATCTAGCTTTGTCGTAATTGGTTATCGGGTAAACACTAGATAAAAACGTATTTCCGGTTCGGGGCACCGTACAATTCTTTGGATCCAAGTAGCTTACGATAGGAACGTTCTCGAACCTGCGGTCTACCTTAATCCGCCCATTAGAGGTGATATAGGGTTCATCGAATAGGTGTCGCTCGTTGGGTATCGTGGCAGTAACGACATTGTTAGTGGTGATCGACAGGTGTCCGGTAAAGTTTCTGTCACCCATTAGCGCAAATGGCGGGCTTATGATGAGCACTAAACCTACGAAATGTTCGGCTGTACTCTCGTCGCGCCGCAGAAAGACCTGCTGGATGGGTCATTGTTGATTATCGACAATTTAATTCTAGGCCAGCATACCTAGGTAGCATGGACAGCCAAAAGACGCTCAGGACCGTCTGTACTACCGAGGTACGATGCTTCTAGCTGCTCCGAGCTGTTCAACATGTAACACTTTTCCTCTATATTCTAATTGTAACATGAGCCCAGTAAGGTCGAGCTTCGGGCCCTCGCGACATTGCCAGCGTGACTTGAACAACATCAAAGCTATCGCAATCATACCGTGTACCAAAGTACAATCTCAATGACCCAGCCCGAACCAGGACCAGACCGCAGTCTAAGTCTAAGGCGTACTGCACTCTATGCTTTCTATTCTTTTTGAATTCGATGGCTTTCTTTGACATGTTACATTGCCGAACTACCCAGTTAGCGCGGTGGTTCTGGGCTTGCCATGTATTGTAGACTATCGTGCGACAGCTGCCGCTACTCTCCTGATGGTAGATTTTTTCCTGTTCTCGGTGCTTCCATCCTTCTGCGAAGTGGCATTGTCGGGACTGAGGCAAGTACGCTTTCTAGCCGAGATTACTCGTGTGGCATCGTTTGCAGGGGCTGGGCATGAGTTCGTTCGGGCTCACATCGTAGTGGTCGGGAATACCTAGGTACTCTTGCATTCTTCAAAAACTCAGTGACTTGCGTAATAAGCACTGGGCATTGCTCATCAGCTAAATGCGGAAGGAGACGGGAAAAGTGACATGTACCTACCCAACGAGAACGCGGGCGAGCTCCCCGTATCCGCGAGTCATGCTTACGCTAAGCGCGCCCTTCGCCTAACATCCATGGATCTGAATCTTACAAAGATGCTACAAAAGCTGGAGAGTAGGCGCAGCATTACCTGGGTAGACATCCCGTTGATCCAGGTTCCGGAAATTGAGACATAATGTGTGCTACCAGGACAGACTTCGCAATCCCACGGCCTGGTGGAGCATTCCAACAAAAACCGCCTATCCCAGGTCCCTCAGAGTCATCTTTTGTTTCCACCTTTGGCGCCATCCTTCCACCCGCGCAATACCTGCAAACACAAGATGGAAAAGCTGCATACTACTCGATACCACCTTCGGTACCCTCCATAGACGCGCAGACGACAGATCACGTGCTGTTCGTTCATGGCATCCAGACTCCGGCAATAGGACTGCTACCTCTGGCTCGCGCTCTACACGATATCCTTCCACACTCACATTTTGTGCTGGTGGATCTCTGGGGTCACGGCTTAAGCGATACGCCGATAGTTCCGCATCAAGCCGCCACATTCCATAGGCTGCTAGATGCGCTGCTCGATCATCTACAATGGCCATCGGCACATTTCATCGGCTTTTCCTTTGGCGGCTCACTAACAGTCGGATATGTTGACTCACGGCCACATCGCGTCAGCAGTTTTACGCTCATTGCGCCTGCTGGGCTTCTTTGTATTTCATCTTTTCCAGAAGAGGATCAGCATCATCTTGATTACGGTGTCGATAACAATAACGATGAACTGAGCAGAGTCATCCTGCAGTTTCTCGAAGGCGGCCGGCTGGTAGTACCAAGTGACTGGAGGGAAAGAGCTGGAAGAGGCGAAGTTGTTGCGGAGGCAGTGAGGGAGTGGCAGATGCACGAACATCGTGGTCATACATCATCCGTGATTGCAGCGTTTAGAGATGGCGGCGCAATGAACAATCACGGTGCGTTTGAAAAGGCCGCAATGTCTGGTATACCATCATTAGTGGTACTGGGCGAGAACGATGAAGTTTGTGCAGAGCAAGAGTTGAGAGAAATTGGCTTTGATAGCATCTTTGTTGTCCCACAAGCCGGCCATAGTGTTGTACGAGAACGGGTGCCGGAGGTGGCTGGGTTTATCGCGGACTTCTGGGATAGGTTGAGGATCAATAAGAACTAGTGAACGCGGAGGTGAACGCGGAGATCTTTGCACTTACTCTATGATCATTTGCGCCTACTCGCCTCCTTACAAGAATCGGATCTGACTGCTTTAGTGCTCTGAACAAGCCGAAAACCACAGGAACCAGTTCACTTTGACGACAATAGCCACTGTGTCAGATGACGCCGCCAATAGCGGCACATCATAGTGTCCCCACTCATTCAAGAACTCGGACAGCGGCTCTACGCCTGTGAGCCATCGACAACCTCCACAAGCACCCCAAACCCCAGCCCGTGTAGTAAAGATCGATGGAATAGCCGTCAGCTCTTCAGATAAGCACGTACCCACCATCTCGACGGGCGGTGAACGACTATGGGTTAATCTGTCAGAGCTCGACTCGATCGCCAAGGTTGCCGCATACGCCAATCTTCAGGACCTTCATCTGACGATGGGTGCGCAGTATGATGCGCTTCTTGGCTAAGTACGACAACATAAGATACGGCGATGCAATTGATGTTGGTGAACTCGTACGCATCATGATGCAGATGGGTGCCTACGATGTCGTTTACAAATTAAAAAACGATGTCTCCGGGATTGAGTAGAAATTGGAACTATTGTTACATCCAGTTCGCGGAGATCGAAGCTAGAGGGTTCAGCATCAAGTACATGGATCGAGCTGGTTGCTTACAACGAGCGCAAGCAACATGTACCTAACCTACCTAATCTAAAGCCATAAGACACATGGGTGGTGAAAAAGTAGCACATTACCTTTCTTCCATCTTTCGCCCACGTCCGCAATGAGGCAGAACTCCGTTACCTTGTGTGCTACTGTCTTCTTCTTACGGTCGTCAACAATCCGTATCGCTTTTACGACATTAACGTGCCCCGGGAACCAAGGTTCATCGGCGTGCTTGTCGAGCTAAGCAAGAGGCAATGGGAAGATGAGAGGTTCGAAACTTTGTACATGACGGGTGTTTTGCCCAATAATAACGATGTCTGGGACTGACTTTCCAAGCTTGACGTACAATAGGGAAGGCGGGTAGAGCATCATTGAACATCAGAGAGTGAAGTTGAAAGTGAAGCTCCGGCGGTTATCCCTGAGAACGCGACATAGCAACTTGAGAAGAGGAAGAGGCGTCGGAAATTCGGATCTGAGAGGAAAATATCGAGAGACGTTTCTGTATGTCACACAAGAGGTTTGCAGGCGAAAAGGGAGTGGGGGGATGGAAATATGTATCCCAGGCGTGCGTGGATCGTTGATTCGCACATTGGATGGAGTCAGTCAGAAAACGACTTAGCACAATTTAGTACAGCCGGGCGATGACCAAGAGGTCTCAGTTACCGACAGAACTACAATCAGGCTGCATGTGGGGCCATGCTTGTGGCGTGCCAGTAAGCGGACCCCACACTGTATCTACGAGGAAGGAGATCAGCACACCTACCACGAAAGACACGATTGCTCTCTCATCTGCCTGTATACTCACCATACTTCTCACTTCATTATGGCGCACTTTCCTCGCCGCCCTCCGTCCGGTGTCAACGTCATCATAGTAGGCGCAGGTTTCGCGGGCATCGCAGCAGCAATAGAATGCGATCGCAAAGGCCACTCAGTCGTTCTTCTTGAGAAAGCGGAAAATGTGGAAGACATAATCCGGTTTGGCGATATCATCTCGTTCGATCCCAACGGTGCGCGCAACTTCGAACGCTGGCCCGGCGTCATCGAAGCGATGAAGGAAGTGGCACGGAAAACAACATGGCTGGATCTGTACCACTGGAAAGGGCAGTTTGTCACCAGGCAGAGTTTTGTGTCCGAACAGGAATGGGGGCCGAGAATCAATGGACATAGAGGAGAACTGTACAGTATTATTCATCAGCATGCTGTCGATCGGGGAGTGAATATTCAGTGGGGCAAACGTGTAACTGATTACTTCGAGGACGATGAAAAGGCTGGCGTGGTAGTCAATGGAGAAGAGATGATTGCCGATGCAGTCATTGCAGCAGAGGGAGTTCGTTCCCGCGGCCGTAAGATTGTGCTTGGTTTTGACGACAAACCGAAGAGTTCGGGATACGCTGTATATCGCTCATGGTTCTCTGGAGATGCCATCAAAGACAACCCGATCCTGAAACATCTCGTAGATGGAGACAGTCACTCTGGGTTCATAGGTCCAGATCTTCACTTTCTGGTATCGTCGCTCAAAGACGGCAAGGAGTTCAATTGGGTGTTTACTCACGTAGACGACGGGAATATCGAGGAGGACTGGCAATTCCCAGGCAGAGTGGAAGACTGCCTGAGGTATGTAGAAGGATGGGCACCCATCGTGCAAGAGATTGTAAGGTCGACGCCAAAAGGCGCGCGTCTCATCGATCATAAACTCGTCTTCCGCGATCCGCTGCCGACTCTCATCTCGCCACAGCACCGTATCGCTTTGATTGGAGACGCAGCGCATCCCTTTCTTCCAACATCCATCCAGGGTGCCAGTCAATCCATCGAAGACGGTGTTGTACTGGCGGCATGTCTGGAACTGGCTGGCAAAGAAAGCATTCCTCTAGCTGTACGAGCATTCGAGAAGATCCGCTACGAAAGGGTGCACAAAGCACAGGCGATGGGGGTTAAGACGCGCGAGCGATGGCACAAAGCCAACTGGGATGAGATAGCGAAGAGGCCGGAATCCATTCACCTAGCACGCGAGGCATGGCTGCTAAATTTTGATGCAGAGACCGACTGCTATGAGAGGTTTGATGAGGTTGCTAGGAACTTGCGGGGTGCACAAGCGCGACTGTAGGGAGCTTTGCTTGGGTAGCATCGTCGGTATATTGTGAGTGTTTGACGGGCCGAGCAGCTCACCTTGAGTGCACGGTATCTGCACGTGGCGTGCATCAGCGCAGGATAGCTTGCGCAGGCCTCACGCTACCTTTCTTATTTGAAGTAGTATTTGAACAACCTGGATTTTGGACAATGGTGATTCGCATCAATGATGTGGATGAGCTCTACGCTACTGCCGTCTAATGTCGCGCTAGCACCTGTTCCCGTCTATCACGTCACAACCGTGCACCTGCTACATGGGGCTAGCATGGAGGATGTTATCTATGTGCTTACAGCTACTGCAGTGTTTCTGTGCAACACAACAACTTTGCCAACTACCTATTACGAGAGCTTTTCGACTCACATTCGCCGCATCGTATAAGCCAACACGGGATTTACAGTGGTTGGTGATCAAGATGCACCTTCCTACGCTGTTCTGCTTCGTCGCCGCTGTCACCACGACGGCAGGTGTCCAGTTCGGCGACTTGAAAGATCCTATCAACATCCTAGGCATCGGACGCAACGACATCGAAATCTTCTTGGGCATTCCCTATGCTCATGATACCAGCGGCGAAAACAGATTCAAACCACCGATTCCCTACGAATACTCTCCAGGTACTACCATCGATGCTACCAAGCCTGGTCCCGCATGTCCACAACCATTGGGTGTGCTCTATCCACCTCTTGGATTGGGCAATATAACTGAAACATCCGAGGACTGCCTGAATTTGAACGTAGCGCGGCCAAAAGCGACTGACAGAGTTGGAAAGGGACCACTGCCAGTTCTGGTATGGATACATGGAGGATCTTTCTGGTGGGCAAGCAACACGGAGCCGACGACTGCGCCTGACGGAATGATCAAGCAGTCGGTAGAAAATGGGGACCCAATCATCCATGTGGCCATGAATTACCGTCTCGGGTTCTTTGGGTTTGCCAGTTCAGACTGGTTGAAAGAAGAAGGAAGCATGAACGCTGGTCTACGTGATCAGCGCGCTGCTATCGAGTGGGTCCGCACCAACATTGCTGCTTTTGGCGGGGATCCGGAGAGGATTACGATTGCCGGCCAGTCTTCCGGCGGCCTCGCAATCGGAATGCAGATTATGGCTTACGGCGGAGAGAAGCCACTTCCTTTCGAGCGAGGTATCGCCCAGTCTCAGTCCCTTGAGCCTGGTATCACAGGGAATTTCGCCAAGGATGCGATGATCGCGCTGGTCAATTACGTGGGGTGCAACACTACTGATGTGGACGCTCCAGGGACGATTGAGTGTCTACGGGGACTAGATACTGAAACACTCTTTGAAGCCTCGAACGCGACGTATCTCAGCGATATCGCGCATAATATTGGGGACATCTGGTTGCCACAGGTAGACGGCGATTTCCTTCCTGCGGCACCAAGTCAGCTCATCGCAGAAGGACGCTTCGGTAACGCTACCTTTATGTCCGGCTGGATGGAAGGCGACCTTAACGTGTACACCAACACCTCCATCGCAACCGCACAAGATACGTACGACTTTGTTCGCGACTACCTACCGGCTATGTCGGAGGAATCTCTCACTCAGTTACTGGACTTGTACCCGGTAGAAGAATTCGGAACCAGTGTGAACCTAACAGCAGAGTTCTATCGCTCTGCACGCATCTTCCGCGATATCCTCATGGTGTGCCCATCGCTACATCTGGGTGTTGCAATTGACAAAGTGCACAAAGCGCCAGTCTACTTCTACAACTTCAACCAGACAATACTTGATCCCATCCTCGAGTACACCGAAGACGTTGTTGGCTTTGGCGTGGTACACACGTCTGAGTTTGCGTACGTCTTCGACAGCATGCAAGTGTACAACAAGACGGACTACCCGTTTGACCCGACCGAGTATGACTACGAAATTGCTATGCGAGCAAGCCGGTCGTGGAGCACCTTTGTGAGTCAAGGAGCCCCGGCAGAGAGCGGATCACAATCCACCACATTGTTGAACTGGGATGAGGCATTTAGCCGGCCAGGTAAAATCTCTCATTTGCGAACTGCGTGTGAGGCATGCGCTGACTCCGTACATTGACATTTAGGCGGTCCGTATGTCAGGACGATTGGTGGCGCGCATCCGAGCAATAGTGCGCTGGGCATGGCGAACGCGACAAGAGAGATGGCAGAACAGAGATTACAGGAGCGATGTGCTTTCTTTAACAGTCCGAAGATCATCCAAGCGCTTCAGTATTGAGGAGTAGCCCAGTCTGAGACAAGGTCTCTCAGTATGGGCAGTACAGGGTGTGAAATACATAAAGACGTTGTCGACGATACAACATGAAACGGGAATTTTACAAGGGGTATCTCAGATCGATTCACGACATAATCAAGCTTCTACGACTGCATGTGGCGCACCTCTCTACTCTGCCTGAACTTCCTTGCTGTCCGTGGCCAACCCCAAAATAAACTCCCACTCCTCCTTCCTTACCCTACTCACACTCAGTCTCGAATTCGTGACAAGCTGCATATCCTTCAACGGCCCCTCTTTAGCAAACTCTTTAATCTTCGCTAAATCTATCACATGCTCAAACTCGCTCACAAACTCGACGTCTACACAGAACCATTTGGGCTTCTCCCTCTCGCTCTTCTTGTCATAGTAGGGGTCCTTGGGGTCAAAGGCCGTCTCATCGACCTTTGCTTCGTCAACAACACGCAGTATACCTACGATACCCGAAGGCTTGGCGTTGGAGTGGTAGAAGAAGCCCAGGTCGCCTTTGCGCATGGCCTGCATATTGTTGCGTGCCTGGGGGTTGCGGACGCCGCTCCAGGGCTCGGGTTCTGTGCAGGCGCGCAGGTCGCTGATTGAGAAGGCGACGTTTACGCCGTTCTCGTAGCGCGCGAGGGGCTCGGCTTTGAGCAGCCAGTAGACTTCTTGGGCGCCGGTTGCGTCGCGGTTGGTGGATGAAACAGGCGCGGGTAGAGAGTCCGTCTTAGGGGGTTTAGGCTTGGCTGTAGCAGCTTTTTTGGGCGGAGGAGCGCTGCTGTCTGTTTTGTCTTGGTCGGCGCCGTCTTCGCGGTCACGCTTGCGACGCGTCGCCTGCCGGGCATCGCGCTTGGGCTGTGTCTCTTCGGCGGACGAAGTGTCGTCTTGGTTGTAGTCCGGTGCTGCCGCTGCCGTTTGACGCGTAGATCTTCGTGTGCCGGCCATGACGAGTTTGTGGTAGCGTTGCAATGCTCGTCGACGTGGAGGTGCTGTACGCCGCGAGCGTGCAGCGCTCTGACGCTATTGGCTGACATCTCTCGTGTTTGCCGCTTGTACTTCGCTCCGCACCTCGACACAGTACTTCAGAAAGAATAGAGTGCGCCTTTAACTTAGACTGCGGTCTAGCTCTAGGTTAGGCTTAGTCTTTAAGATTGTGCTTTGGTATACAGTATAATTGCGATAGCTTTAATGTTGTTCGCTGGAGTGCTGTCTAGTGCGTCACCGCAGTACCGTGGATGTGTGTGGAGGCAGTACTTGCCACCCAAAGGACGTTGGAAGGACATTGGAAGGACATTGTATGGGCAGAACCCCGTCAAAATGTCCCTCGACGACCCAACTAGCCGTGCTCCGCTATGATACTGTGTAGGCACCTCCTCGGTCTGAGGCCATGCGCGCGATCACGCGCACCGCGACGCAAAGTCAAATATTCAAACCAGAACCCTCGGCCTTGCCGTGTCGCAATGCTCAAGCGGCAGTACCCGCGCAGCCCTTGCCATAACCCAGCGGTTTCCTCCACGTTCAATTTCGACCCATACCGAGCGCATCGGAGAGCCGCCACAAGCAGCAATCACCCAAACCACGGCGCGGCAATGAGAGGCGCAAACAACCATCATCCAAGCCCTATCTTAGGCCCGGCCGTTGCATGCACGATCCGGGACCGCCGCTTTCCTCCCTAGCGGTCGTGTCCTTGCACATCACGGTCCGGCCAACTGCCTCAACCTAGACAAGTTCATGCAACTCTACGGAGCACCCCACTAAATTTATAGACCCGACAACGCCGCTACGGACGTAGCTACGACGGAAACTCCGGTTGGGTAGTAGTACCTACCTAGCAAAGACCAACATTCGGCCGACATGGACTCCATTTGTGAGGGACAAGATGTAACGAGACTTGGCACTGGTATACATAGAAGACTCTTGCCCTTTCTTTACCAATTACAACAAGCCATTTCAAGTACGTTGCATTGAGATCCACCATGGACGCTTTCACCAAGAAGACCCTGAGAACCTCCCGAGGCATCACATACACCTACTACACGTGCTCTGGCAACACGTCTCTCCCAACCCTCCTCTTCCAACACGGCTTCCCCGACCATGCCGCCATGTGGGCAGACGTCGCTAGCTCTCTCCGACCACTAAACCACCCCGTTATCATTCCCGACATGCTGGGCTACGACGGAACGGACAAGCCCACAGACCCATCCGCCTACACCTGGGACCATATGACCAACGACATGGTGGAAATCCTCAATGCTGAACAAGTGCCAAGATGCATCTCCATCGGCCACGACTGGGGCTCCGCAGCCGCAAGCCGCCTGTACAACTACCACCCCGAACGCGTTGTCGGCTTGGTCAACCTGAACGTCGCCTACACGGCACCAAGTCGCAAACCCTTCGATCTTGACGCCGCAAACGCCCTCATGAACAAGATCTTTGGCTACCCATCGCTATCGTACTGGTACCTCTTCACCGCGCCTGACGGACCAGCACTTCTATCCCGCGATATAGAGGCCATGTTTAACATGATGCACGACAAAGATGGATTGAAAGAGTTCTTCTGCACACCCGACACCATGCGTGAAACACTCTCCGGGCAAAAGGAACCAACCTTTTCTCTCCGACCCTATGCGCAAGACCCAGCTTTCAAGAAGGCGTTCCTTGATCGTATGGCGCGCGATGGGTTCGAAGCGCCCGTGTGCTGGTACAAAGCCATGACAGGCAATCTGCAGCATCAAGTCGATGTCAAGTTGCCTGAAGGGAGAGAGATTGTCAATGTACCCACGCTGTACATCGGATGCAGAGAGGATGTGGTGTGCAGACCCGAAGCCATGTATGAGAGTATTAAAAAGGGCTTGTTGCCGCAATTGGAACAAGCGGATATGATTGATGCGGCGCATTGGGCGACGTATGAGAAGCCTGCCGAGGTGGTGAAGCGGTTGGAGGATTGGCTGAAGAGGAAGTTTGCGCAGTGAGTCTGCGTAGCATCGGCAGCTGACTATCTATGCATAAAACTTAGACAGCTGTGACATGGTTTGCAGGAAACAGTTTTCCAACACCACAGTAAACACCCCAATACCAGTCTCCATTGATATCAGCTGCTTCCCTTATCTCTGCTCCTCTAGGAAAGGATAATTCATCTTCTACTCCTTCATCCGGCAGATAGCCCCATCTAGCCAGTAATCTCAAGCCTATACCGCCATCTGGTGGGTACCGCTGTACTCTGGCCATTTCGTCTTCTTCTTTCAGTGCGTAGCCGCCTACTAGATCGCGGACAACCATGCGCCGTTGTGCGCCGTCACGGTCTTCGAATCCTACAATGTACATGCGATGGCTGCGGAGGCACTTGCGCCATCCGTTTACGCCGTCTTCTTTGGTGATGCGACCGCTGATGACGAGTTTGTGGTAGCAGCTCATGCAAATGTCGTAGTCGCCAGTGTTACACTTGAGGCAGTGATAGCGTGTGTTTGATGGTGGGATAGGGTAACTGCATATGTTACACAAGGTTGTAAAGGTGAGAGGGCGGAAGATGAAATTCGCAATGGTAAAGTACCCTGGCCCTCGCATAAGAGACGCGGATTTCGGTGTCAACGGAGGGGTTGTGGGTGTTGCGTCGAGGTCTGGGGGAGCAAGATGTCCATCCTGACGTGGCGTAGAGGGCGCGGAGGGAACTGTGTCAGTAGCAGACTGCGAGTCTCTTGTCTTGCGGGCAACGGGAACAAGAGGATGCGTACAGTGATGCCCCTGATTAACGCAATCATTGCAATAGCCCCAGTCGCCGTCGTTGCAATAGTCACATTTCCAGTAGCAGGCGTTGGCGTATGCCTTGCACATATCGCAGAAGACGCCAATTTCTACCCTCTGCTTGGGGTCATCCTCGCTCATGAGCACATGTGGTGGTGTCGTGGATTCCGTCAAGGGCGTCATGGGTCTGCGATATCGGTGCCCGACCAGGATATGGGGATGCTCGTGATAGGGCGGATAACCACCCTCTGGTGCTTCGCGCTCATACCGGGGCCAAGCAGTCCAACCAAAGCCGTACCAATGCTTGCATCCTCTGCCAAGACGATAGCAGCGAAGACACACGTTGTACTCGCCACCATCGCAGCGTCGACAATTGTAGTGAAGCTCGTACTGTATGTCGTTTTTACCACAGCGTTGGCATGCCACATGGGGCTCTGTATATAGGACAGGAGTACCTAGTGATGAGCTTGAAGCTTGTCTCGATCGAGTCTCGCTCACGGTCGGATCGGGGGTGGAACGAGGGAAAGCAGGAGGCGATAGCGAGGGGGGAGTAGTACTGTGAGAAGAGCGTGGCAGTTCGGCTGTGGTAGGGTCGGTAGTACGGCGAGCCGAAGGAGGCTGGAAAGGCGTGACGGCAGGAGTAGAGGAAGACAAGGGCACAGCTGGAGTGCCAACTGTAGCTAGAGAAGTCGTTGGACTGCCGCTGTTGGGCAGGTCGAAGCCGAGGCTCTGGGGCGAGCTAGGACTTGACACTGTCTCATTGTTGTTATTGTTGTTGCTGGCGTGGAGACTGATGCGGAACTGCTCTCGAACGTCGAGCCTATTTCTCTGCTGATTTTCGGACTGCCGACGTGGCCTTGGACGAGCGAGTTCCGATGATGAATGACGGTCGCCGGTCGCCGGATTTGCAGGAGCCGAGCCAGGTGCAGGGCGCTCTACCCTCGTGGCGGATCGAGAGCTGCCCTGGCTTGACGATCGCTGGCGCGGTGCCCGCCCGCCTCGATTTGCGGCGTCGATGAGAGCAGGTCTGGATATGGGGGGTCCTGCTGCCGTCTGGGGCGTCGATGCGCCACTCTCGGAACGTCCATGCCTTCTCCTGCGCGCAGCTTCGTCGTCCAGACGCTCCCGCCTCTCCCTCCTCTCGCGCTGTCTTTCGGCATGTCGCTCTGCCTGCCGCCGTCGCACAGCCTCGGCTATCCTCTCGGTGATCTCGTCTTCCTGCGCAGTGCCAATCTGGTTCAGGTCGACGCCCTCGGACACCAGCTCCTCCAGCACCTGGCGCACGAGATCTTCGTCGACGTCTTCTGCGTCGAGGTCCGAGGCGCTCAGCAGAGAGCGCAGGCTGGACTGGTGCTCGATAGCGCGGGGCGGTATGACGGCCCTGGACGGGGATGCGCCGGGCGGGTTTTGGCTGGCAGACCGCCTTTGATCGCGCGCCCTGCGGGATTCGCGGCTCCCGTTGCGGCTTCGCTCCCTTGTTGTGCGCTGATGGGTGTCATCGCGCTCATCCCGGCGCCTGAGCTTGGGTAGCACATTGTCGCCTGGCCGGTATCTGTCGCGGTCCGCCTGCTTCTCTTGGGCGCTTTTGCCGCTCTGGGGGTTCGCCTTGAGGAAGATGTCGAGCAGCGTGGTGACGGTGGCATTGGGCTGTGTGGTGCGCACCGAGGCCCGGCACGAGGGGCAGGTGTACGGGTGTATCGACGTGGCGGTCGAGGCTTGGAAGGCGAACCACTCCTTCAGACAGGCGCCGCAGAAGGTGTGCAGGCAGTCGAGCAGCGTGAGCGGCTGGTAGAGCACGTCGGTACAGATCTGGCCATGGCCGAGTTAGCAGCCGCCTCGTCGTCGTGCTCCTCGACTTACCGAGCACGTCAGTTCCTTTTCCAGGTCGCCCTGGACTCCGCCAGCGCCCTCGCCCTCGGCCATGGTTCGTCGCAAACTGCTCGTCAGGCGCCTGCGGTTGACTCTCAGCTAGACTGCACACTTGGCGAGCCTCGACGGTACAAGGCGCCGTAGCATATGCATGCCAGCACACGCTTTCATCGGCCCGCTGCAGCCTCTATGTTGCTTGCCGCAACGAGCGCACACTTCTCATGTCGCTACGTCACGCGACTTGCGCACGTGTCAGCACCTCAGAACCCCGGAGTCGGTGAGAGACGGCATCAAACATCCGACATGTCGTGACCAGCACAGGCGCCTGACGCCTCGTCCGTCTCGCACCCTCCCATTCTGGCATATATCAAGCTATCCGGTCCTGTAGCACCTGATGTTTGGTACATCGTTTCACCTGTGCTGCAGCCACCGCAACTTGCCCCTGGCCCAGGCGTACCCAAGACACGGTTCACGTCACTGGCTTCTTTCCGCGACCGTCAGGTATCCACGCGTTCACGCCTGAGGTTTCGAAACCTTGATCTTCAAGTCAGTGCCATCGCATGCAAGTCCAAAACAGAAAGACTGGGCGGCAGGCTCATAAATCGCATATCTACAACTATATCATATAATCCCTTCCTTCCTCATACATTCTTACATACAGGCTCCCACAGTCATCCCCCCTTTCAACCATTATTCTTATATACAGAAAAGACCGATTGGCTAGTCGCCAGCACATAGCCGTCACCTTGCTAATCCTTCACATCATCTTCTCAATCAAGTACCAAGCCTAGTGCTCAGTTGTTGTTGTTGTTGTTGTTGTTGCCACCGTTGCCGCCCTGAGACTGTTGTCCAGCACCATTACCTGCCTGTTGGGGCTGGTTACCTCCGGCCTGGGTCTGACCCTGAGATGCTTGGCCTGCAGCCGCACCGTTGCCTGCCTGTTGCTGGGAACCGCCGTTTTGCGTCTGGCCTTGAGACTGCTGTCCTGCAGCCGCACCCTTGGTTCCCTGCTGTTGGTTGCCATTGTTCTGGTTACCACCATTTGGTGTCGCCTGTTGTCCATTCTGCTGTCCCTGCTGCTGTCCCGTTTGTTGTCCAGCTTGTTGACCTTGTTGTGGAACCTGCTGTCCGGCGGCACCTTGAGCCCCCTGCTGGGGAGCCTGCACACCTGTAGTTCCCTGGGGTGCTTGTCCGTTGGTAGGGGAGATGCCGGCGCCTTGCTGAGGCGCTTGTCCGTTGTTCGTAGCAGTGCCAGTATTGCCGGCGGCAGCACCACCAGCTGTTCCGGTATTCTGGACTTGGCCATTGCCAGTTCCTTGAGCAAGAGCCTGACCAGCGGCAAATGCAGCGGCGGGGCTACCTGCTGGCGCACCAGGCTGAGTGGGGCCAGTCCCCTGGACACCACCAGCAACGCCAGTCTGGTCGCAGACAGTGGGACGAACTGCCTGCGAGGTAGATCCAGTAGAGGCCATGTAGGCATCAATGTTGGGGAGGACGTTAACGCAGCGGTTCTGGTTGATCAAGTCGATGTTACCAGCGGCAGCCATTCCCTGAACAGACATCTGCTGAAGCTTGTCGACGACATCCTGGAAGGAACCGCCAGTGGCGAGGGTGCTGTTGGCAGCAATGACATTGGGGTCCGCGCCGTTAGCAGCGTCAATGATGGCCTTGTGGTTGAGCTCATCGACCTCGGCGTTGAAGGCTACGGTAGCAGCCTGCTTGAACTGAACGTTGTTCTGGATGCTAGCTCCAGTGTTGAGGAAGTTAGAAACCATCGAGGTATCGGCCATCCAATTGGAGACCGCAGTAGCGAGGTCGTTCGCAGTGGGAGTTTGTCCATTTTGGATACCAGCGCCAAGTCCAGTCGGGGCATTGGTGGTGCCTTGCTGTTGCTGGTTTCCGGTCTGCGCTCCTTGTTGCTGTTGTTGCTGATTGCCGCCCTGGTTCGTAGTCTGTTGACCAGTCGTGGCGGCAGCAGTATTGCCGTTACCACCGTTGCCGCCCTGCACCTGGGCGAATGGGGCAGCGTAAGCTGCAGAGCTAAGGAGCGAGGCAATGAAAATGTACTTCATTTTGTCTGTGAGAACGGATCTGTCGAGTGGACTAAGATTATGAGTAGAGATATCAAAGAGTGAATGGAATGCTGAGGTTGTAGAGTGGAAAATATTAGTCTGTAGTGAGTGAGGAACCAGTCCGATGAAGACTATCAGGATGATGGGAGCTGTGGTATTTGTATCGCCTCTGTTACAACTTCGGAAAGCCTTGCCGTCAAGGCATGATGGTGGGCAGGCCTATGCATCGTAACAGTCTGGGGATCAAGCCCTAGGGCTCGCAGCCCTTGGCGTCAAGTCAGGTAGCACACGCTTAGCTCAATGGCGTAGTTTCGAAGTATGCCATATTTTGAATCAGGCGCTTCCAAATGGCCTTCCAAATTGCCGAGACCCTCAAAGCGAGCGATGCCGAAGTTCAGCCCTAAACTCAAACAGGACGTTTCGCAAGGTACGCCATGTCGTGCATGTAAGTTGGATTAGTTAATGATGTTTTGCAAGCCGATGTCATTGTTTTGACAGCGTCTGGGAACAGGTTTCGTCGGTCTTGGCGCCCGAAGCTTGCAGGCGATCATCAGATCTTGTGTTGAACCTTAGTCCAAACGCCCCACAATTGTTCCAGATCGACACAGGCAGGCTTCAGGTCGCCCAATTCCTGTTGCGTGCTCATACGACTTGATCGCGCTGTGTATCTGTGGATTTGATCCTTGAGTACGCACAATGATGCTTCATTAGACTGTAGAGATGTGTAAGCAAAAAGATTTACGATATTGCTTGTTGCAAACAATCTGTCAAGATAAACAAGTTTCGCGTCGAATCTGTTCATAATCGTATCCGTATTGCAAATATCTAAGATCTTAGAGGATCTTCAGAGGCGTGCAATCATTCATCGTCCCGTTTGGAAAATGCTGAGGGAAGCTGGAACCGGCAAGAAGCGCTAGAGTCCACTAAAGCACGGCGTAACAAGGTCTGGTGTATCAGTTGCAGGAGCAGCAGAGATTTGTAGGGAGGTTTATGCGACTGTAGCCTTCTCTTCTTACATTGCCATTCCAAATGCAGTTCGGCGTCCGAGAGAACTCATGATGCTCGATTTGAGAGTTGTGAAACTGCCGCTCGTAACGAGGGGAAGCCCATTGCGAGGGTGACTGATATACAAGTCAGTGCTGCAGGTCGTTCTGCCTGCCAGCATAGCGACTATTGCTTTCAGAGTCCATTTCGGTCTCGATCTTGCGGATAATGCGAGCGGGATTGCCAGCGACGACTGTAAACTCTGGGACGCTCTTCGTAACGACGCTTCCTGCGCCTACGACGCTGCCTCTACCAATCACAACACCAGGCAGTATGCAAACATTGCCACCGATCCAGCAGTCTTCGCCAACGTGGATCTCCTTGCCCAACTCAGGCCCGCTAAGGCCGTTCCGGATGGCTGGGTCGAGAGGATGAGTAGCTGAGTAGAAGTTGACGTTCGGACCGACGAGTGTGCGTGCGCCAATAGTAGTAAGACAGGTGTCGAGGAAGACGGCGTGGAAGTTGACAAAGACATGTTTGCCCAAACGCACATTATATCCATAGTCCATAGTAACCGGTGGGTTAATCCATGGTTCAGCCTCGAACAGCTTGGCGTCTTCATCTGTTGTAGGTGCTGGTAGTGGAAGAGGGGTTTCGTCTTGGATGATGCTAGGCAAAGTATAAGGACGTCTCTCGACAAGCAATCGAGCAGCCACACATACTCTCGAAACAGTTGGACTAGCCTGCGACGCGGTACATCACCGGCATCGTTGAAGCGTCTGCAAGCTTGCCTGCATCGTGCGCGCTCTGCTGTCAGCTCAGGCGTCATGGCATGGTAGAGCTCGCCGCAGAGCATACGCTGCTTGTTCTGCGAGATGTCCATGGCTGGCATGCAGGAAGCTGGCTGCCCGGCGCATGCTACCGAGGCCGGTGTGACGGTTGTGAAGGAGCACAGGTCGCGGGAGCTATGCGCGGGGCGCCAAGGCCCTCGGCTGTTCCCGAGGCCAGCCGGTCCTGGATAGTCGCTCACGCCTTGCTATTGTTCAGCCTCCGCAAGCCATGCGATCGGGGTTGTGCAGCAGGGCCCCTTCTTCTGCGCCTTGGTAGAACCATGTCTTGAACGCCATCGTCCATCCCGTCCTCGCCCCCCGAGCTCCCCGTACTTGACCTCTACCTGCCTGCCATCATCATGGCTCCGAACGGCTCGCTATCCCCCGGTGTCGATATTCTCCCGCCCAACGGAAATGCATCACGCGAGCTTGAGGCCTCAACTGTGGCGGCTAGGAGCCAGCATGCCATCGCGCCCGAGTTCTTTCCCCACGGCAAGCGCTCGCTTTGTGGCATCGCCGTGCGTGCTTTCTGCTTGGGATGCGCCATGGCTCTCGGCGTCGTCGGTACGGCTCTGCTAGCATACAACGGCAATCATTTATGGCGGCCTTTCATGTTTCTCAGCGCGCTGTCCATGTTCCACTTCCTCGAGTTTTACACGACGGCCGCGTACAACACCCCGGTCGCGTACATCTCCTCGTTCCTCCTCACCAACGGCGACCAATACCGACAAGCCCATACCATGGCTTTCATCGAGACTCTGGTGACTTCGTCTTTCTTTCCCGATTACCAATCGACAATCCACCCGCCGTGGGTCATCGCGCTGGGCATAAGCATGGTCGTGGTGGGACAAGCTGTGCGCAGCACAGCGATGATGCAGGCGGGTACCAACTTCAACCACCAAGTGCAGTCGCGTAAGAGCGATGGGCACGAATTGGTGACCCATGGACTGTACCGCTACTTCCGTCACCCCTCGTACTTCGGTTTCTTCTGGTGGGGCATCGGCACACAGGTCATGCTGGGTAACACTGTCTGCTTCTTGGGATACACAGGCGTGCTGTGGTATTTTTTCATGACACGCATTTCACGTAAGTCTTACACACACCCATGGCCCCAGTCAAGCTGCTCACCCAACCTAGACGAAGAAAAACATCTAATCGAGTTCTTCGGCGAAGAGTACAAGGTGTACAGGGCAAGAACTCGTGTCTGGATACCCTTCATGTAAGCGTCAACTGTGCAGCTTCCGGACAGTTTGGTCGTGCCAGCTAAGTAAAATGAATCTCATAATGCTAAGCTTCACTTCACAACCGAGTCACTTTCCGTCTGGATATATGCAACCTGTGAAGCTCTTTCGTGTTCATTTGCAAGCCAAGAGACGTGTCTGAGCATACGCAAATGAGCTTGTGTCATATTGACGGACTATCTGCATTTTCTTCACCATCTGCCGCTTGTCTCCTCGGCTCAAAGCGACTACACAATCATGCTTTAATGCCGCACTGCTGGTAGGAGCTCCCTGCTCGACAGTAATAGCCGTATGGCCAGCTTGCGTCGCTATATCGGCAATGTATCGAGGTGGAGTGCAAGTATTCTCACTTGCACAGCATTCAGCTTCGTCTTCATCACTGCCGTCTCATTGGCTGTAGGCTACCGCCAGGAACGGCAACCGCGTGTGGGCGCTCAGACTGTTTTTGTCTCCTGCTCTGTAACCCGACGTCCCCCCAACGGTTGCCCACGCCAACGCAGCACGTCTTGTCTCATGCCTGGCGAGCCCCATCCACGTCCTCGTATACGTAACAGCGAGGACAAACTCTACCAATCCTGCCTCGACGCCTGCATCGAGGGTATCGCGAATATAACGGTGAACAAGCGGATTGGTGGTACGTGCAGACTCTCTCACCTGCTCACGCGCCCTGCTCCACTAACCTTTCCCCAGCGACATCCACTCCGAACAACACAGTCAACATCAAAATCACTGCGCACGAGGGCAGTGATCTTGTAAGAAAGTCTGCTCCGGCTGCGCTCTCTCTTATATCGCCACCTGTATCGCCCGCGCGGGAGGAAGTCGTACGACACACCAGTCCACCTCCACTGTCGTCTGCAGCCATAAACATGGATCGCTCGAGGTACATGATCGCACCGCCGGCTGCCTCGCCATCTGGGGACGCACGCAGCAATCTCGCTGTTCAACCTGCAGCTTCTGCTGGCAAGTTGAAGCTCAAGAAGAACGCCGTCAAGATAGTCGGGGCTGCGGGACCAATTCCTACGACCCCGTCGCGATTCGCACCGCCCGCCCCGTCAGTGACATCATCGCCAGCTCCAGGCTCAGTCAAGACCATGCCCCAGGCTGTTGAAGGGTACGCATTACTACTTAATCCTTGGACTCCACTAATGTGCGTACAGACCAGCGAACGCCAATACCTCTAGAGCGTCCAAGCCCGGTCCCCTTCACAAAGAGGGCGCAGCACTTGCTTTGACTGCTCCTACATCGAAAGTGGTTCCGTCCACCAAGGAGGTCGTGAGAGCTACAACTGATGCCATGGACGAAGAATCCGCAATGGATGCACTTTACGCTCGCCTTAACAGCAAAACCATCCTAGGGCCTCGGACACCCGTAGGTCCCACGGTAGCAAGACCTGGCCAAACTGCATTCTCGTTTGGTGCACGTCTTGCTGAGGCCAAGGCAGATAAGATCAAGACGGATGATTCAGAGGCTGAGAAGGGAGGCATCCAGAAGTCTCCCGGTAGCAAGACCGCAGAACCGAGACAAGACAAGCTAGAGAGTGAGTACATGCGTAAGGCGACTGAGTACATCCAGGCGCTTCCGAACAGCACGGGAAACACGGCATATCTCGTCAAGGCCATGTCAAGGAAGCTCCACGACTCATACACGTCAACCACCAAGGTAGATGCTGGAAGCAACGAAGCTCTCAAGGCACGTCTAGCATTCGCAGTCGCCAACTATCTCAATAAGATATTGAAGAAGCGCCCGGAGTCACGTACAGCCGACTCAATCAAACAAACGCTTGGGGATATGGATGGAGATTTTCTCCGGCTGTGTGCCAAGCTCGTGGACGAGGGGTACGTCTCCTTGGAGACACTGACTGAAGTATCTGGTATCGTCGCCGCCATGCGTGATGTTCTGCCCAAGCCAGAGCAACCTACCACCACGTCGGTGGAAGCGCCTTTGACGCCAGCACCTTCTGTTGCGATGGGCTCTGAGAACAGCAAGCCCATGTCCAAGGACCCAGTGGATAGCATGAAGGGATGGCCGACCCAGGAGAAGCGCGAGAATCGTAAGTCCTTTTCCGTGCAGACAGAAATTTAGACTGACAAGACATAGCCGCTGCACATCGTACGTGCATCTTGAAGGGTGTTGGGGGGATTACCAGTATCAACCAGTTGCAGGCTCTTGTATGGGGTGGCAAGCTTGAGTCCATTTCCATGCCAGAGCCGGGCTCCTCGAACGCTCTTGTCAAGTTTCTTACACCCGAGGCATGCGACAAGTATCACAAGGACACTGCAAACGGAATCGAGATAGTGGGCGAGATGAAGAAAACGGTTGTCTTCGTGGAGAAGGCTGAAGGACCAAACTCTATCAACGATGTCATCCGCAACTGCATCGATGGCGAAGCGTCACGCTGCGTGCGAGCTATCGGCGCGAACGAGCACAACGAAGCGGCTCTTATGAAGCTCGCTCGGGGCAAGAGCGTTAGCAAGCGCGACGTTGATCGTATCAAGAGCGGAAAGACCGCCCGTGGTGTAAGTAACATGTGCGGACCCATGTCTGTATAACACTGACACGGCCACTCTAGCATTCGTACGTCGAGTTCCGCTTTGCAAACATCTACAACGCTCTCAACTTCAAGCGCGAACTCGTGGATAGTGAGGACTGGGAACATTGCACCATTGGCTATGCACCCGACCCGTGTGAGCTAGCCAAGGGTGTTCATTACAAGGATCTGGATGAGAAATAGAGCTGCATTGGTATACTCGACCAGACCATGTGCATCATGCTAGGCGGGGAGCACGGGCTGGAAGAGGTGGGCGAAACCCATTGTGTCTGCATACGAAGACTTTTGATGGGAGTGAATGCTCGAGTGCGGGAAAACAAAACGTGGGGTGAGTCGGGACATGTACCAAGTGCGATCGTGACGGCTTGAAGTCACTGAAAGCTGTGTTTGGTGTTCGCACTACTTCATCTTGCACGTGCAGTAATTAGTCAAGGTGATAGCACAAGTGGAAATCCTAGGTGTACTTTGCTTTGCTCATGTACGTGCTATTGTGACACGAGTGCAACACCGCTCGTGCAAGAAGGAAAGATCAAACAACTTGCCAAAAGCCATGGGAGCATACCTGGAAGACTCAAGCCCCGCTTCACAATCACAACACCAGGCAGTGGATAAGTACACTAATACACAAAAGAAGAATTACAATACCCCCCCTACCTAGAACTCTGAGAAGCCCAAACGCCTCGCTGCCCTCCCATGGTGTTCCTGGTTACTGTCATCTGTTCTCGCTTGCCGTCAAAAGGGGCTGCCCGGCTTCGCAGTCTTAGCGGTTGACGGCTGTGAAAGCTGCATCTGTCATGTCGGTATCACCGTTGTGCGGTGGAGGGGGCGCAGCGTCGGTCGCGGGCGGGCGCTGCTCATCGTAAGCCGGGTCGAAGTAGGCGCGCTGAGGGGGTGGCTGCTGTTGCGGCTGCTGTGCGTGCAGCGGCGGGAGCGCGTGCAGGGGAGGAAGTGTAGGAGGCGCGCCGTTGACAGCGGTGTGTGGACTGGTCGTCGTGGCAGCGCCAATGGCACCGAAGTAGCTGTTCTGGGGCCGTCCCGACGGGTCTGGTGTACTCTGCGCACTGCTCATAGGGTTGATGGCATGCGGCAGGGGGCCCAGTCCCAGTCGGCCCTCGGCGCTGCCACCAAGAGGAGGCGTGCCCTTCCTGTTGTGGCTCCTTTTGCTCCTCAAGGGCTTATCGGTTGGGGTGGGCGGTGGGCTGCTGCTGCGATCGCTGTCGTCGACATTGTACTCCATGTGCTTGTTCAGCTGCTCGAGCAGGAATGCGCGCTCGAGGCGCATCTTCTGGATGCCGCGGTTCAGGCGTGTGATGCGCAGGCGCGTGCCGTCGTTGTTCTCTTCAATGTCGGTTATGCGGCGGCGGAGGTCGATGCATTTGCGGTAGTAGGCGCCTTCGACCGAAGGAGGGAGGTCTTTGGACGAGACGGCGCGGGTCGCTGGTAGCTTGTTAGTGCACTGCGTCGTGGCCGCCTACGTGTGGTTTGCGACGCGCTTGAGCGCGACGGGAGTGCCTACGGGCTGGTGGCATCTTCGCGCCTTGTCGTGTTGTTGGGACGTAGACGATAGTACGTGCTGTGCGCCTGGAGATGATGCCGTATTGCAGTGTGTTTGGGTTCAGTGTGTTTGGATTTAGTGCGGTGATGTGGGTTTGCTGGTCACAGTCGGCGTTGCTGGTAGCTATGGTCTTGAGCTTGGTCTGTGGGGCCCGGGCTGGTTCCGAATAGTCTCATCTTGTGACATTCTTGGCGCGCTGTACAATTTGAACACTCATTTGACGAATTCCACTTCGGTCCTGCCGTCAACCTTATGTATGATAGACTACGTTGCTGTCCCTCTGCTCTAGGGTATACTCCCTGCAAGGTCCCTCGTGTTGCACCTTTGTGGTTATACGAGGTCACACGTGCAACGTAGAATATCTGAGTTGCTTCATGTAAAGAGCGCGCAGTCAGAAGACCCAAAGATCTGGCTGTGACAAAAGGCGTACATCAGCTAGTATAATGCCTATATTAGTCCTGAGAGTTGAGCGAAAGAACGGGGAAAAAACACCGCAAAGTCATTTTATCATCCTTGAGAACATGTACGAGTGATCAGACATGGACAAAATGTGAGGCGGATACCATGACGAAAGTTGGGTTATGTATTGTACAGAATGCTGTTAATTTTGGGTTCTCTTCTATATTTTCATGATCTATAGAAGAGTGCACCAAACAGTGAGCGATAAGTAACGGAGAAGGAATCTCCTTCACAGCTAATCTACAGCGTGACACTCGAGTAGCAAAGGTACAGTGACTGGGCAATGTGGAAAATTGAAGAACGAGGAGCATGCGATGCTCGATGGAGGGGCAGACGGGTGAAATGCTTGCACTAGTACTAAAGTATCTGAACTTCCAACTATTCCATATATACGATAACAGTATGGTCACATGGGAATCCTTCAATATTGCAGGTCAACTGCATTGTTGCTGCTGCTGCGTCTGGCCGAATGGAAAGCTCTTCGATAGACATCCGTGGCTGTGCAGACATCGTTTCGCTTTAGGCTCGCACGAAATGCCAGTGGGGCTTGCCTACGGGTATTTTGCCTGCTACCTCATGTGCTTTTGTTGATACAAATGACCTAGAATGCTTCCCTCTGTCAGTCCCCTGCCGCTTTTTGTATAGTCGCAACCATATCGCGTCGGCGTTGCTGTGACCCAGCGCTCCGCGTACGTCGTCTCTCGCTAGCACAGGGTCCAGCATGTCCAGCATTTCTTCGAAGCGCTCATCCCGCATCGTTACGTTTTTCGCAATGGCGCATAGCAAGGCGGTCAGACTGTTCCAGATCATCCGTGTAGGCGTATCAACGTACAGCTCCACTGGTGAAAAGTCGGCCGTAGGCTGCGAGTCCACGGCGAGCCTCGTCAGGCCAGTCCCGATAGCCTTGATCTCTAGCGACATCGGTTGGAAGCTGCCTTTCCTGTTGCAGTCGTCGTTCTGTCTAGTGCGTTCGTAGACCTTCCTGGTAATGTTCCATGCGTCATCGATCCTAGTTCGCATGAAATCTTTTCCGTGTTCACACATCAATGCTACAATATCGAGCGCATTTGATACCACGTATGCTTCCGAATCTTGTAGACGAGGTAGTAATACAGGCCAGAGCGTATTAATGAGGGGCAGGAGGGAGTTCTCATGTGCTGCAATAGCAGGTATAGTGGTACGAAGGAGGGACAGAAGCGAGTTCCGGAGGTTAGGCGACATGGTGGTGAGATAGTGCTGTGTCAACTCGGAGATTTTGAGGAGAATAGCAAAGGCACGTGGGGCGGGAGGGGAAGACTCCTCGGTGTGCGGGGGAGGCGGGCGACCGTTCTCCTCGTCCGTGCTATTGGAGTCGGTATCTTCTGAAGTCTTACCGACTTTCCAGGGCTTTCGTGGGAGTGCCTCCCTTGACGCTTGCTTCTCTTCCTCTTCCCGCTCTTGTGTCTCTACCTCGAACTTTTGAATTGCTTCGATGACATCGTTCATGACGACCGTTCTCTTCAGATGCACATGTTCCTCTTTCTTATTGTCGGCTGACACGGCAAGTTGTGGTGCTTTGACACCTTGTTCCGTCATGCCTTTCAAGACGTTGAAAAGCAGCTCCACAAGCTTAGGATAGCCATGATATCTCTCCAAGGCGTTGAAAATACTATCCACCAAGTCATCTAGGTAAGGTAGGAGAGGTGGGCCACAAAGCCTTATCATCATGAGTAGGACTTGTGGTGCTTGAGGCGACACATCGCCATATGCCAACTTTAGGCCAATTGCGTTGACAATGTAATCGACATTACTGACAACAAGCTCCCCTGCGTCCTTGTATCCCGAGGCCCCTGCTACGATATTGAGACAAATCAGGGCGTGCTCGCGTAGTGCGCTGTTGGAACTGCCAAGGTAATGCAGCACCGGATAAAGTACTTCACTCAACTCAGGGCGAAACTCGGTCTTGTACCGCTTCGCCTGCAAAGCTACCGTCTCCAGCGCTAATGCATATAAATGCCAATGGCTGTTGGTGTCCACAGTTCGCTGGTTCAGCAATGACAGAGAATGCGAGTACAAGTCATCCAAGACTTCCTCCCTCGGGTTTGGCGTTCCCAGATTCATGAAATCATCGACAGATGGATTGACTGATGCCATGTCTCTTACTAGATTGACTGAGAGCCAGAAGCTCGCCAAGCGCATCTCGGGCGCCCCAAGATCGACGGAATTGGTCAGGCCCTGAGCAACGGCCAACGCAGAGTTGGATCGCGCAAGTTCTTGAACTAATACTTTAAACCCCTTCATCATGTCTTCCTGGCCTTTGAATTGCATGCTGATTAGTGGGAAAGAAGACGACTCTGTCGAGCTAAATACCAGCGTACGACCAGCGACGAGACTGGTGTTGCGGTCGTTTATTTCTTCGAGCCCCCTGCCATGGATAAACACTGCAGACACGCCATCCCGAAGACTATCGGCCAGACGCTCATCTAGAATCATTGGATCTTCATCGAACAGGCGAAGCGAGACTGATATCTGATGTACGATTTTATGGCGGGTACGGTCGTCTTTTGATCGCATCAATCTAGGCAAGGCGACGATCCAACCATGCAAACTTTCGCGCAAAAGTTCGGAGAGATTCTGGTCTGCTGATAACAGTCTTTTGAGTTTGTCCTCAGTGGTGTCGGCCGGGGTCTCATGGCCTGCCAGATCGACCATGGTTTCGATAGCCATGCTTGTGCAAAGAGACAGTGATGTACGACAATCCCTTACGACGCAAAGACACAGAGTCAAGAGCGCTTGCCGTACCTCTTGCTTATCATGATCCCTCAATCTGAAGATATTGGCAAGCGCAATCTTCATCTGTGTTGCAGTTGCTTGTAGCCAAGCGAGTGATCGAGATATTGTGGTGCATCCGCCAGACTCATCCGACAGTAGTGTCTCGGGCAAATCTTTGGTCTGGGCATCGCCAAGTAAACGGACAAGAAGTGATGCAAGAACTTCCAAGCCTTGCTCAACAACGCGAAAGCCGGGTCGAACACTGCTACGGGGAGTCAATATTTTAGCCAAAGACGAGACTATCCTGGGCAGAAAGCTGGCAAGAGCATCGTCATCGCCAATCGCGCCGACAGTTTGTTTGAGGGCGCAAGTGGACTGCAGCTTGACGGTGTTGGAGTTGCTATCTGTGAGACGTTCGAGCATGACTAGTACAGCCTCGCCCAAGGCAGGTATGTTAGCCGCAGCCGTCATGGCCTCTTTGCCCTGCTTGGTACGAGACGTCGCACTCATCAACTCGGATGTGCACCCGAGAGCGAGCGACTGTAGCTCCTCTGAGGTGGCCGAGATGCCATTCTCGGCGGATGAAGGTTTGGCGAGAAAGGTGAAGAGGATGAGGAGTTGTCCAGAGAGCGCAGGCTCAAGGCCACCTCCCCAGTTAGCAGATAGCAAGGTCGAGATGCATTCCAGGCAGAGCTCTAGCGCTCTAACTGGGACGTGTCGGGAATTCCGCAGTACCTGAGATAGAGAGACGAAAGCGTACTCAGTGAGTTTAGCGTCCAGGAGACCAGGTGTGGAGGTGATGGATTGGAGGTTAGTGAGCAGACGGGTGAGGGCGTGGATCAGCTCCCTCGGAGCGCTTGGGCTCTGCGAGAGAGTGGCCGTGGCTTGTAGGACTTGGACACACGGCTGCTTCAACTGAGAGAGAGAGGGGTCAGCGCACGTGGGGAGGTCTGGGCAGACAGCGTACCTGCAGGAAGGTGTGTTGGCGCTCCATGTGACATGGCCAGATGCGCGTCAAGGCCAAGGGGCTGGTAGTGTCGGAGAGTGCGTGTGTTCGGGCTGGGGCGTACAGGAGTGGTGGGCGGTGGTGGTGGAGCACGGTCCCGACAGGCGGACGTCAGTCGCGTAGTTAGCGCGTCGCGGCTCAGAAAGTCGGACCACAAGCACGTTGGCCTCAACATCGCCGCCCCATGCCCATCACCGCGCTGCTACTCGACGACCCCACTGCCGCGCGCAACCGCAGCCACAGCCGACACACACTACCTCGTCTCTGCACGCCGCTGCCCACGCACAGCCACGCGACATGGCACCGCGCAGTAGGCGCAGCGCGGCCGCCGCGCCCGAGGCGGTGCAAGACGAGCAGGAGCAGGAGCCGGAGCAGGAGCAAGAGCTGGAGCTGGAACGCGGCGACGAGGCACGCGAGGGCCTGAAGAAGCTCACGTTCAAGCAACCGCTTGTTGGCCGGCCCGGCAAACAGATTGGCGTCAACGACCTGTTGACGCGACTCAAGGCGCTGCTCGACGAACTGCGCACCATAGACCAGGAAGAGGCACACCGCGACTCGCTCATGCCCGTCGCCGAGTCGCTGGCCCACCACAGCCTCGTACAGCACAAGGACAACGGCGTCCGCGCGTGGACCCTGTGCTGCATCGTCGACATGCTGAAGCTGTTTGCGCCCGATGCGCCCTACCCGGCCTCGAAGCTCAAGGACATCTTCTCCGTCATCATCCTCAAGCTGCTGCCGCTCCTCGCCGAGCCCGCGCACCCCTACAACAGCCAGCACATGTACATCCTCCGCTCGCTCGCCGAATGGAAGAGCATCCTCCTCATCAACGAGATCCCGGGCTCCCATCACCTCACCGCCGCCCTCTTCACCACCTGCTTCGACGTCCTGTCTGCCTCGTCCAGCGGCCAAGAGCTGAGCAAGAACGTCGAGCACAACATGACCGAGATCCTCTCCACCATCATAGACGAGGCCCCGGCAGTCACGCACGACGTGGTCGACGTTGTCGTCGCCCAGTTTCTCTGGGCCGATCCCTTCACCCTCGCCGCCTCAGCCAGGGCCAACAAGAGCCTGCACATCGACGCCAAGCAATCAACGCTGCGGCGCAAAGAGGCACCGCCCGCCTACAACATGGCTAAGAATGTCTGCAACGCTTTCCCAGAGAAGATGGCTCGCCTCATCGGCAACTATTTCAGCTCAGTCATTGTCGACTTCACCAACTCGGGGAGCACATACAAGCCCCACTCCAAGGACCAAGGTGCCGACGACCTTCGTCGCGGCCCCTCAGAGGACGATATCAATGAGGCACATAAAGCACACCGGCTATTGCGCGAGCTATGGAAATGCTGTCCTGGCGTGCTTCAGGAGATCGTCCCGCATCTACAGGACGAGCTCGCCACGGAGAATGTGCAGCTCCGTCAGCTTGCTACCGAAACATTCGGCGACATGATATCAGGCATTGGTGCAGCTGGCCCACCTCCTCTGCCCGACATGGACCCGGTGGCCTATCCTTCACAGAGCCTGTCGCGCGCAGACTCGGCGCGACCCTTCGACTATCTCACCACGCCAGTCTCCATCAACTCGTTCCCCACGCAATACCCCGTGGCCTATCATTCTTTCCTCCAGCGTAAGAACGACAAGTCTGCCATCATACGCGCCGCTTGGACCACCGGAATCGGTCGCATATTGATGACATCCGCGGGTGGTATTGGTCTCGATCTCGAAGAAGAACAGAAGCTGCTCAAGTACTTTAGTGAGTGCTTGATTGATAGCGACGAGAAGGTGCGTCTAGCCGCCGTCAAAGCGATTGCGCACTTTGACTTCATCGACATCGTTCGCAAGCTCGGAAGCAACGGCAGTATGGCGGAAGCAGGGTCCATTCTCTCCAATCTTGCCGATCGCGTAAAGGACAAGAAAAACGTCATCCATTCCGAGTCTATGAGACTCCTCGGCAAGATATGGGGTGTAGCTGCTGGTGCCATCGCTGAGGGCGATGACAGCATCAAGGCTCTGCTCGGCCCAATTCCATCCCGCATTCTCGAAGCTTGCTACGTGAACGACCTCGAAATCAACGTGCAGGTCGATCTCGCGCTATACGACTCGCTGCTTCCGCTTGCTTATCCACCCGTTAAAGCAAAAGCACCGCCAGCTGGGAACTCCCAAACCGGAAAAGACAGCCAGACAAACAACGACCCGGGTTACACAGAAGCAGGCCTGGATAAGATGCGAACCGAAAGACTGCTCGTACTCGTCAACGGGCTGGAGGCGAAAGCCAAGAAGGTCTTTTTCGCGAAACAAGGGAACCAGGGTCCCGGTGCTAGGTACATGGAGCACTTTCTAAAACTATGCGAAGACTACAATGGTGGCGTCACAGAAAAGGGTGAGAAGGATGTCAAGACAAATCTGGAGGGCCTCATCACCTACTACGCGAAGACACTTCCCGATCCAACCCGCGTTAGGGACGATTTATGGAAATTTGCCAAAGCCCACGATCGCCGTACCTATGCTCTCATCCGGTTCTGCGTGGATCCAGCGAGTGACTACCGCCGGGTTGTTAGGTCCATCAAGGAGCTAAGAAAGAGGATTGAGGAGGGGCCAGGCTCTTCAGTGCTCGATACCTTGACACCACTTCTCTACCGCGTTAGCCTACTGTGCTACAACAAAAGCCATGTACCAGCTGTCATCGAGTATACTCGCACCAACGACAAGGGCCTTGGTGCCACTGCTCACGAGTTGTTGAAAGAAATCTCCACAAAACACCCCAAGGTTTTCTCCACCCACGTAAAGGATCTCTGTAAAACACTTGAAAGTGAGGCACCTACAGCAACGAAACCCAACCCTCCTGGTGCAGTAGACGATCTCAAAGCCTGTGCTGCATTTGCACAGAAGTTCCCCACGGACATACCAATGAACGGAAAGGACAGCCTAAAGTTGGTACAAAGCTTTCTCAACTTTGCCTTCTACGGTACACCTCCGCAAGCGGCAAAGCATGCAATCACCATCATTATGAACAGTGATGACAAGAAGGAGATGCATGCGAAGGAAATTCTCACGAAGAGCATCAAAGGCTTCCAGTACGCTGGGGCTCACTGGCTTAGCAAATTAGCTGCGCTGAGTCAACTAGTATTACTAGCGCAGCAAGATTGCGAAGATGATATGGATGCCATCGTTGAGATTGCTATCAAGGAGGTTCTCCAGAAACCACATGTGATGCTAGCCGACGCAGATATCGAGTGGATGGATATACCGGATGACGAAATCCAAGGCAGGTCGTGGGCGATCAAGATTCTAGTGAACCGGCTACGCTCCTTGCCGTCTGATGCCAACTTCAACGATGCTGCAGAAGACACGTACAGGCTACTAAACCGCTACGTGAAAGACAGCGGGGAAGGCTCGGCGGATGGCAACACCCCAGCAGGACACAAATCGCGCCAACGGCTTCTTGCAGCCAATTCCTTACTCAAACTCTCATGCAACAAGCGCCTAGATGCTTTCTTGAGCCCCGCTGACTTTGTTCAACTCGCTCTCATTACACATGATCCTTGTGCGCAAGTGCGTCAGAGCTTTGCTGACAAGTTGATGAAATATCTTGGTCAGGGCCGGTTGCCGCCACGATTCTATACCATCCTCTTCTTCCTCGCACATGAGCCTGAAAAGACCATCAAGAACAGCACCATGACCTGGATTCGAGCACGCCGCGCTGCTTTTTCTGCACGAAAGGAGACAATATTGGAGACCGTATTCGCTCGGCTATTGAGCTTGCTTGCTCACCACCCCGACTTCGACACAGAAGACGAGACACTAAAGCTTATGGCAGAGTACATCTTGTATTACCTCAAATGTATCGCAACTGAGGAGAACCTGTCGCTTATCTTCCATGTCGCTCAACGCGTCAAGGGCGTAGCAGACGGCATTGCACCATCACGCCAGGCTGATGAGAATCTTTACATCTTGTCAGATCTAGCGCAGGCTCTGATTCGTTCGTGGGAAGAGCAGAACAACTGGACAATGCAATCATGGCCAGGGAAAACGAAATTACCCTCCGGTATCTTCCGGCCTCTTGAGAGTCACGATCGGGCGCAAGAGATTGCCAAGAAGACATGGATTGGGGAAGACCTCGTCGACGAACTTGATGTACTCGTGCGAAAAGCTATTCGAAGCAAGAAGCGCAAGGCCTCAGATGGTATGGAGAAGCCACGTAAGAAGATCAAGGGCGACCGATCTATCAAGAATAAGAAGGCCAAGACTGAGCGACCCGTTAAG
Organism: Alternaria ethzedia; assembly: GCF_023757985.1. Lineage (NCBI taxonomy): Eukaryota > Fungi > Ascomycota > Dothideomycetes > Pleosporales > Pleosporaceae > Alternaria > Alternaria ethzedia. Next base: position 133,664 of record NW_026056225.1, read on the forward strand.
ACACCGAAGAAGAAGAGGAGAGCTGGTGACGATGATGGTGCGAGCGATGTTGAGGGCGGTGTTCCGCCATCTAGTGGACCACGAAGAAAGAGCGATCGACGGAGCATTGCACACAAGAGCTATGTTGAGGTATCAAGCGATGAAGAAGGCGCAGGAGGTGTTGCTGAAGATATCCAAGAAGAAGCTGAAGAAGAAGCTGAAGAAGAGAGCGATGCATCGGATGCAGAACAAGAAGACAAATCTACTCCTGCTGCGGAAGTAGATGTGGCTATGAACGACGCAGAAGTAGCGGCTGAGAAAGAGCACGGAGATAAAGCAGAAGACTCTGAACTTTCAGACCCAGGATCGTCTTCAGAGCCCGAGCCCGAGCCCGAACCTGCGCCAGCAAAAAGAACACGCGGAAAGGGTGCTGCTAACACGAACGGCGTTAATCCATTACCGGTCATCCAAAAACGCAAAGCTGCCAATCTGATCAAAGAAGCCACACCGCCCAAGTCCGCGAGGAGCACGACTAGAACCAAAGCAAACAAAGCCAAGGTCAATGGCGCTGCTGCGACCTCCTCACCCACTTCTGCCACCAATGGTACTGTCCGACGCAGCGGCCGCGCTCGTGGCTGAGGTAGTGAATTATTCTTTCAAAGTTCTTTCGGTTGTTTCGAATACACCTGGGTACAATGTGTGTAGTTACCACCACACAATACGGATTAGATTCTTTACATTGTACCGTAGCTTCAGCCTTGTAGGCTTCTTTCCTAAGAGTCAGTTAAGGGTCCCGTTTAGCGGCGTTTTTGAGAAATGGGTGATTTCTTATCCAAGGACAGTTTTGCTCCGGCCGTTCGCGGCGCCTTCCGGCTGCTTTGTCTTTTCATACCTCGTGCATGCCTGTCACTCGCTTTCACCACAACACATGGGAAAGTAAAGTGCGATCCCACGCTGGTCTTTATGCTTTCCATCTTTATCAGAGGAATTCCTATGTTTTTACGTTAGCGATGCGACATGAGCATCTGGAAGTTCGTGCTTAGTGTAGGATAGAACCATGTATACGACTGCTTGTTCAGCCCCAGCGTGCTCCTGTTGCCATGGTCTATCTTCTGGTCTAAACCAAAATTACATCGAAACGATCTTAAGATTCATCACCATGTGATTTGCTCCAAGTACCCAGAATGGTCGCATTCGCTACAAGAGTATGTTGGACCTGCAGGACCTGATTGTTGAGGTTTACTGGCCCAGTAGCAACAACGCAATTTATGGATCTTGACCCCCTTTCCCCGACTTCTAACTGTAATGACAATAAGCCCCTTCGATTGACAGCGTCTCCGTGCATCCAACCAAGACCAAGGGATCGCGTGACTATCCCCAAAGCGCCTAGCAAAGTTCGGATATCTCGCATCGCGATTACGGTATGAGACCCAATTGGGTTGCATGAACCATGTTTGCTTCAAGCTTCGCACTGGATCACTTCACGCGCACAAAAGCCTTCACAGCAAGCGCCTCTCTCAGGGCAGTGCTGACTGAAACCTGCAAATGTCTCCTCGGAGAGGCAAGACAACAATACGACAGGTCTTGCAACAGAATCAACGTCAACACATTCCTCGGGCAACGCCGTCAGATCTCTTTACTCCCACACCATGGAGGCTCGCCAACATGCGGCCGAAGCGGCCGTCTTTGATCAATCCAATTTACTTCAGCGAAAGAAGCTCCTCGTTGTATTTTCGGCCCTTGCGATATCGCATTTCATCTGCTTCGTCGACCAAACTGGTATCGGAGTTGCCTTGCCCACGATAGGGCGGGATCTTAATGCTGAAGACACCATCAGTTGGGCTGGCACAAGCGCTCTGATAGCGAATACAATCTTTCAAGTGTTGTATGGGAGGATGAGCGACCTATTTGGTACGTCCACTAGCCTGTGTAAACCACCAGGAAATGACTTATAATGAATCTAGGTAGAAAATCCGTTCTTCTTTCCGCCCTCGCGCTTCTCACTGTCTCCGACCTTCTCTGTGGCCTCTCGCGCGATGCCACGATGTTGTACGTCTTCCGCGGTCTATCAGGTGTGGCAAATGGCGGTATAGCGTCCCTCTCAGCCATGATCGTCTCCGATATAGTGACCTTGAAAGAACGCGGGAAATGGCAAGGCTTGATAGGCGCATGCGTGGGACTTGGCAACATGACTGGACCTTTCATCGCCGCAGCTTTTGTGCAACATAGTACCTGGAGAGGCTTCTTCTGGTTCGTCAGCCCGATTTCGGCGGCTTGCGGGGTGTTGTGTCTTCTGGTGCTGCCTACACCTAAGGATCAACCGAGAGCGGATATGAAATTGGTTTTGAAAAGGATCGACTATGGAGGCATCCTCTTCGGAAGTGCAGGATTGATACTGCTGCTCATTCCTATTGCAGGTGGCGGCGATTACTTTGCGTGGGCATCTCCAATGGTTGTCTCCATGCTGGCCATTGGAGGATGCTGCATCGCAGCTTTTGTCTACATCGAGCACAGCGTCGCCATACTGCCCATGATGCCACGTGAGTTTTACTTATCCCGCAACCGAACATACTCCAACTGTGGACCATCTCTGATTCGAATAGTATCTCTCTTCAAATCTGGCCCGGTTTCCATCATGCTTCTCCAAAATTTCCTCTTCGGAGTTGTAGCCTACTCGCAAACCTACTATCTACCTCTCTTTTTCCAAAACGCCCGCCTCCTCGCGCCTCTTATGTCAGCCTCCCTAATGCTGCCTATGACCGCCTCACAGATGGTTTCCTCCATCCTATCCGGTCAATACATATCCCGTAGAGAACGCTATGGCGAGGTAATCTGGCTAGGCTTCTTCCTTTGGACATTGGGCGTAGGGTTGACATGCATGTTCAATCTCTCCACGCCAATTTGGGCTATGGTTGTCATACTTGTCGTCCAGGGATTAGGGATTGGTGCCGTTTTTCAGCCCACATTGGTTGCAATACAAGCCCACTGTACTAAAGCCCAGCGTGCAGTCGTCATCTCGAACCGCAACTTCATTCGCAGTCTCGGCGGTGCTGTGGGTCTTGCAATCTCCGCTGCTGCATTGCAAAACTCTTTGCATAGTGCAATGCCAGCAGAATTCCGCTCATTATCGCTCTCTTCATACGACACAACCGACTTCAACTCCTTGAGCCCACGGCAAATACTGCAGATTCTGCAGGCGTACGCAACAGCGAGTCGGACGGTCTTCATCGTGAATGTACCATTCATGGGATTATGTTTACTTGGATGCTTCTTCATTGAAGATAGAGGTCTGCAGAGGCCAGATGAAGTTGGAGAAGATGTGCAATTAAAAGAGAGACATGATGGTGGAGGTGGAGAGGTTGAAGTGAGCGGCGACAGAAGAGACCATGGGCACAGGATCAAAGAAGACGTTGTTGTGTTGTCACGGTGACAAATCACCTTGAACACCTTTCAGCGTTAAATTCGGGCGCGAGCGACGTTATGGTCTTACATAAAACTTCGTTCGTCACATACCCCTCCAGCTACTTGCCCTCTCCCACGCGAACGCCGCTTCATAAACACCCACTTCATCCCACCATTTTCCAATGACCTGCATGCTAACCGGTAAAACGACTCTCTTTTCCACTCCAGGGCCTTCCGTGACTGGCAACATACCAATCGGCATCGCCAACACTGGATGCCCACTCTGATTGAACGGCGCCGTGTTGGAAGTCAAGCCGATCTGCTTTCCAATCTGTTCGAGTGGTGTTGCATCAAAGCTCGCATGACTCGTTGCTACATACGGTAGTGTAGGTGTCAACAATATATCGTACTGTGCCAGAGCCGCGTCGTAAGCATCACGAAGCTGTCTTGATAGATTCGTCGCTTTCGCGAGGAGGTTGGGAAATTTTTGTGTAGCGTACAAACCGTTGAGGTAGATGTTCTTCGTAGATGCATATGCTTCGTTCCAGTTGTCCTGGCCCATGGGATGCAGCAATGAGTTCAGCTCGAGCATCTGGTGTCCGCGACGCCCGAACGAGCCTGTGGTTTTCCCAAGAAATCCACCGACTTTCGATATGCCATTCCATATCGCTGCTCCTTTTGAGTGCAGCGGTATCGAGATCTCGGTGACTGTGGCACCAAGGTCTTCGTACTTGGTGACTGCGGTGCGAAAGATTTGGACCACTCGTGGATCCAAGGCTGGTGTAGAGAGCGACTCAGTAATTATAGCGAATTGCTTGCCTTCCAAGGGTCTGTGCATTGGAGTATTCCTGATGGAACTGTAAATAGGTATCTTGGATGGGTGAGGTGCAGCGAAAGAACGATCGTCAATATTGTCCGTTCCGGCAATAGCTTCGAGAAGTACAGCGTTTTCCAATACTGTCCGTGTCATTGGACCAATGTGATCGTTAGTAGGCTCGTTACTTCCACATCCGGTGTATGGCACAAGGCCAAAGGTAGGCTTTAGGCCAACAATACCACAGTTGGCGGCTGGCACACGGATACTACCACCCTGATCTGCGCCAATTGACCCATCGACCTCGCCCAATGCCACAAGAACAGCTGAGCCGCTCGAGCTTCCTCCAGCGCTATAGCCTTTTGCGAATGGATTTTCCACCACTCCAGTACTCGAAGAGTGGCTTGTTGCAGAATGGCACAAGTTCTCACAGACTGCTTTTCCGAGGATTTCACCGCCAGCTGCTAGGATTCGTGTAGTGACAGCTGCATCAAAATTCGGAACATAGCCTTTGACGAAGTTCGTACCCAGTAGCATTGGTACGCCCTTGACGGCAATGTTGTCCTTCAAAGCGAACGTTTTGCCGTAAAGTTTACCGTCGCTCTTAGCTTCCTTGTCAACGATTCTGCACTTCCACGCCCATGCACCATGAGAATTCTCAGATGCTTGCGGGAAATGAACATCTTCTCTGGCAAAGCGTTCCTCATCGACTGGGGGGACATAGTCTATACATCAATGTCAGCTTCCGTAATGACTCGCGACGTGAACCACTATGTCCTACCGTCCATAGCCATTAGTAGTTCACTTGCATCGTGAAATGCGGCAAGTAAGCGTCGATAGTCCTGTTTTTCTTTCTCATCGATGCTGACCCCAAGCTGAGAGCATAGCGCCTCGAGAGTTTCTGTAGTGACAGGGTTGTCATGGCTGGTATCTAGCGAGAAAACCGACATCTCTGGTGAAACCGCAACGCTTTCAAGTAATTAGATCGTGATCGTTTGCCGATGCTACATGTTCGTCATACACTGAATTGCCAGGGGCACTCGGTTATTCATACTGGCAGGCCTGGTGCAGACCCACAGCGGCACTTGTTGATCTGCCATGACTTTAACACCTTGTGACAAATGTTCATTCGTAGCCTACCAGCCACTGATACGTACTTGCCGATATGTCCAGCCGTCTGAATGCTTGCAAGATTGTGTAGTGGAAGCCTCGAAGGAAAGATAACAGTAAAGCGGGGCAGGCGGAACGCTTATTCCCGAGGTCGATCGTCGGGAGAGTCACTTCCGATCAGCAAACAACGAACAGCGCGCCTTGTACCTGATAACTTTTCTGTGTTGTGATTGGTAAGAAACTGCTGATAAGAAATTGACAGGTGAAAAGGAACGGACTTGACGTGCAGTCAAAAGATTGTTGAGTCGTTCCTGGCTGGCTCAACTGTGGATAGCCTTGCGACTTGTACGTATTGACACCGCTCTAAAATCCTACGCAGGTAGCATGCGTTGAATCTACGTTTACTCTTCCTCTTGTATTGTGTTCGTGACCGTGATATCGAATATCTGTCTGTCATGGTTCACGTCGAAGAGTCTCTTCAACTCCCCAGAGACTTTGAAGGTGCGCTACCACACAATCTGCAGTTCTCCTCATACTGATCACTATTATAGGTTTTGGCGAAGATGGTCATGACGCACAATGGCCAAACGGCGCCCGCATAGCAGTTTCCTTTGTACTTAACTATGAAGAAGGTGGCGAGAGAAACCCCATGGATGGCGATGGCATTAGCGAACCCTACCTGTGGGAGAAAGGCCCTTCGGGCGGTGGCAGGGAACAGCGCCATTTGAACGGCGAGGTAAGTTCTGGCTGTACGAACTGCATTTGAGACATACACTGACTTCGTACGTCTACCTCTGCAGCAAGACTACGAATATGGTAGCAGGTGCGGCGCTTGGCGGATACTACGCCTTATGAAGGAATTCGGCTGGAACATGACCCTGTGGGCCATTGCAGTGGCCATGGAGAGAAATCCTACGTTTGCAAAAGCTTGCGTAAGAGACGGCCATGAAATTGGGGCTCATGGGTATAGATGGCTAGACATATGGGACTATTCACTTGAAGACGATAAGGCGTATATTAAGAAGACATGCAAAGCCTTGGAAGCGGCAACTGGTGCGTCCTACCCGATGCCAAACGTCTTGTTCAATACTGACGCGCATACAGGCGAATTTCCGGTAGGAGCATACTTCGGCAGAGGCACGCCAAATACAGCCAGCCTGCTCCCAATCATGTGGAAAGAAATGGGTCACAAAATGCTCTACACATCAGAAGTCTATAATGAAGACTCGCCATATTGGATCGATCTTCCCTGGGAGAAGCAACTGCCTGAATCGGAGAAAGAGGGCCTGTTGATGATGCCGTACAACTACGATTGTAAGCCGCATCTCTACATGACAACATGGCCGATTTGATCTAGTAACATGATTTAGGCAACGACGGAAAGTTTCACATGCTCCCTGGTTTCGTAAGCTCAGCAGGTGCAGTGTACGAGCAGTATCTCAAGGATACGTTTGACTGCTTATACAGAGAAGGCGGTAAGATGATGACCATCCCTTTGCATTCTAGAATAGCTGGTAAGCCAGGAAGGTCGGAGAGTCTGAGAAACTTCATGAACTATATTTCAAGGAAGGAACATGTGTGGGTTGCGACACGCAGGGACATTGCGAAACACTATCGCGAGACATTTCCTTATAAGTCTGGGTCGAAGACTGGTTGTTCATAGATCTCTTCGTACCTATGGATCTGGATCGAAATGATTATTTGGCCACGCGGATCATGGGCTAGAAGGTATAACAGCCCTCCAAACGTACCCAGATCATGCATTTGGGTGCGCCGATTTCTTACTACACGTGCCACCTGGGCAACCTGGCAAATTAGTCGTGGGGACGCCGCATGGTCTTAAAGGACACATGCAGTCGCTAGAATCGAAATCCCAGATGCAGAGAACCTGTCGCATTCGCTGGATATGCCCGTGCCCGTGAAAACCTGTGGAGCCCTGGAGTCTTTACTCAAGTACACTATCACCTTTTTGGACAGGTCAACGCACTAGCCTCATTCTTCATCTTTTTGCCCGTCGGCTTCTTTCCTCCCGACGCGTTATCGTCTTATCATCGAAGATCTGCCGTTTTCCCAGCATTGCGAAACCTTGCATAGATAGATGGTTGATAGGAATATTTGTCTGCCACAATGACGAGATGCGCAATTTGTAGAGGCGATCAAGATGTTTATAGCCTGGCAATCACCTCCCGCCGAACAACCGAGGCTCGAATTGGTATTTGCTCAGGCGTAAGTATTCATGCGCGGTCATGTCTCGCATTTTGCAACAAGGCAAGGATGTTTTGAGTTCTCCAAAAACTCTCAAAGTCATAGCGCAAGATACCAGCGATCAAGGCGAAGTGCGTTATAACAAAGACCTCCTTCCCAGTCCTCCTGGTAAGCCTTGAAATGCATCTTTCAGCATCTCCAAAAGTTAACACAATGCAGAAGATCGGAGATGGCGCTGGCAACATTACTTCGCATACTATCTGACCATGACATTCAGCCCATCCTCGTACAACCTCGGCGCATCTCTTGTCTCAATCGGTTTACTCTGGTGGCACGGCATGATTGCTGCTATCATCGGCTCCGCCATTCTCACCGTTCTGGTTGTGCTCAATAGTCGCGGCGCTGTCAAGTACTTTCTTGGCTTCCCTGTGTATGTCCGCGCAGCTGCTGGCGTCAGGGGAGCGAGTTTGTACATCGTCGTACGAGCTGTGGTTGCAATCATTTATTTTGCGACGCAGACCTACTATGGAGGCCGTATCACGTCGGTGTTCATGCGGGGTATATTTGGAAAGGGTTACAATGATATACCAAACCGCCTCCCAGAGAGTGCGGGGATCACGAGTAGAGATTTGCTGAGCTTCTTCTTGTTTTGGATGGTAGGTAATGTCCACCTTTCTCTCGTTCAAGTCCAAGGCCGACTGAGTATGCTAAAATTAATAGGTTAGTGATATCCATGTACGAACTGTATGTGAGACAAATACTGACTTCGAAAACTCATCTTTAGGCGCAACTACCAGTCATGTTCATTCACCCCACGGTACTTCGACACCTCTTTGTTGTCAAAGCTGTCTATACAACGATTGCACTCTTCGGGGTGCTCGCTTGGGTAATCAGTGCCAATGGGGGCAAAATTGGAAGTTTTACGTACACGACCAAGCAGACTCAGCTCTCGGGCTCAGCTCTGATCTGGCCCATGATACAAGCCATCAATTCCGTTATGGGCGCTCTGGCGCCAGTGCTTATCAATCAGCCTGATATAGCGCGATACGGACATTCCTACGGCGATGTGACATGGAGCCAGGGCTTCGGTATTCTTACCAGTAAAGTACTGGTCATGTTCCTGAGTACCGCAACGACTGCAGCCGCTACACAAGTCCTCGGCCAAAGCTATTGGAACGTATGGGATCTCTACGACGCCATCTTGGATCAATATTGGACTGCTGGAGCTAGAGCAGGGATAGTATTTGCGTCTTTCGGTATGATGCTCGCTGTACTTGTCACCAATGCAGGAAGCAACTCGCTTCCCGTTGGTGCCGATCTTACAGGAATCTTCCCTCGATGGTTGACCATTGTGCGGGGCCAGGTACTCTGCGCGATTCTGGCACCCTTACTTGTTCCATGGAAGATTATCGCCTCGGCGACTGCGTTCTTGACGTTCCTCGGAAGTTACACTGTATTTCTGATGCCGATCTGCGCGTGCATGATTGTCGACTACTGGCTCGTTCGAAAGGGTAACTTGCATGTTCCCTCATTGTACACGACTGCATCCGAAAGCCCGTACTCGTACTGCAAAGGCTGGAATATGCGCATGCTGGCTGCGTGGACAGCTGGGGTTGCCTTCACGGTCCATGGCGTCGCGGGGTCTTTGGATGCTGATTCTGTCGCCGAGGCTAGCAAGAATATGTACAAGCTTGGCTTTCTACTATCTCTGTTCATGGGCGGCTTGGTTTATTACAGCTTGTGCCTCATCTGGCCGGTGAAAATGGTGCCTCGAGGGGCAGGGGGAGAGCTGGGGTTTGAAGCGTTGGCAGCGAACGAAGGTTTCTTCGACGACGAGAATGTAGGAACTATCACGGGCGTACGGGAAGGCGAAGAAGTGCATGAGACGCAGCACGGCGCTGCGGATAGCAAAGGGGTTGTCTGTTAATTCCATGACATAGCTGTGAGTAAGCAAGTGTAACGTGACGTGGCGGGGCGTCGTGCATGCAGCCGGAGGTGTGGCTGGTCGACAAGCTTGGACCACGCGCAACGTCACTGCCACTGCCGGGAGAGCGTGGGAGCTTCACCATGTCCAAGGCAAACATCTCAACGTCGACGCTTGGTGCTGCCTGACTCTGCTCGTTGTACCAACAGGCGCTACCATTGTTCCGCCCAGTGAGCGCGACAACTACACCACCACCACCACCACCACCACCGCCGCCGACATGTGGGACGACGAGGACAACAATCCGTATGGATCCTTTGCCCGCCATGACTCCAACACGTCCGATATTCCCGGGCTAGCGTCGCCCGCTGCCCGTAAGGCTTCTACCTACTGTCTGAAGCAACCGCCAGCATCACTAGCTGACATGACCAAGTGCCGTACCGCCCCGCGACGCCGCCCTCGGAGGCGTCGTCGCCCGCACAAGAGTCGCCCGAGTATGTCTCTCAGCGCGACATGAGCGACGTCGACTACAACGAGCAGGACCAAGACCACGCAGACCCAAAGGCGCCTAAGAAGGGCGGGTACGATGCGCGCGTGGAACAATGGCTGTACGAGCACCCCGAGCAACTCGTCTTGATCACGAGCGCGGGCAAGGACGGTGTGAACTACATCCAGTACACCATCAACTGCGGTGTATGTTAGCCAGGCTGCTGGGGAGCCGCGCAGCTGACACATGGACAGGGCCTCGAAGTCAAGCGCCGATACTCTGAATTTGCATCCCTGCGCGCCGAACTGGTCAGACTTCACCCCACGCTCATCGTACCTCCCATCCCCGAGAAGCATACCATGGCCGACTACGCCGCCAAGCCGACAAAGGCGAAGGAGGATGCCGGCATAATAGAGCTGCGGAAGCGCATGCTGGCTGTCTTCCTTAACAGGTGTAGGAAGATGCAGGATATACTACAAGATGGCGTCTTCTGGCGGTTCCTCGATCCCTACACAAGTTGGGTAGGCTTCGTTCTCTTGTAGATACCAACCCCTTCAACTGACTTGCTCCTGTAGGCAGACGTACTCAACAGCCCGCCTGTTTCCAATATCCCCAAACAGATCCTCAAAGCACCTCCACTCGATGCCGCGAACCCTTCCCAAGCCCACAGCTACCTTCCAGTCCCCTCGTCTTCCGCCAAATTGAAGTCGGGCGGTACCATATCTAGCTCGGGTACTCCTGTCTCACCAGCCAACAACGCAGCCCTACCTTCAGCAGCCGCGCATACGACACCGGGTCCTGCCATTTTCGGTCGTTTCCCTCCTGAGACGCGCAATATGTCGGAAGAGGAGTTGGATCCATACTTTGTTAGCTTCGAGAACTCGTCCAAAGACCTAGAACACCTGCTGCAAGGACCAATGGAGAAGGTCAACAGACGACTGCTCATGCACCTGGGCAATTGGGGAGAGGACATGGCAGATCTTGGCGCTCGATTCAATGCCTTTTCGCTATCTGAACAGACGCAGTCTCTCGCTGCAGCCATTGAAAAGACGGGACAAGCTGTCGACTCTACGTACATTGCGACGACCGAACTCTCTTCGTCTCTCAGCGCAGGCTTCTCGGAGCCTATGCGTGAGAGCGCGCAATTTGCCGGCATCGTACGTTCTACCTTGAGATATCGAGTGCTCAAGCGGATACAGGAGGACATGACAAAGGACGAACTTGAGAAGAAGCGCAATCTACTCGAATCCCTCGAACGCAGTGAAGCAGAGTCGAAACGATTAGAACAACATCTGAGTGGCGTCGGCCATCAACCTGCCCGAAGTCGCGCTGCTTCCAACAGCTCACACCGAAGCATCGGCGAGGCGGAGCAACCACGTAGATCGGACGAGGATAGGGCGTCGATTGATTCCGACTTCCCACCTACACATGGCGACACACCATCCAGCGCACAGGGCGCACCTGATAATCAGTCACCGCCTAGTAGCCCGCACAAGAAGACTGCAAGTGGGAATTTCGTCACCAACAAGCTGTTTGGGTCCATTACACATGCTTTCAGGGGTATGGCAGACGTAGATCCTGAAAAGACTCGAAGAGATCAGATCGGCAAGACACGGGATAGTATGGTACAGGTAGGCTTAATATGTCATTTGTGAAGACACTTGGAGATACTGACCATTACGCAGCTCGAACAAGCGCTGACTGTGGCCGAGAAAGACACCAAAGACGCAAGTGCGGGTGTGATGAAGGACCTGCGACGATTCCAGAGCGAAAAGGAGGACGATTTACGGCGTTACATGGTATGTCTCGGTCTTTACCTAGTGCTCTTGAAAGCCGCTAAGAACAACTGCAGATGGAGTTCGCTCAATGCCATATCGATTGGGCGAAACGAAACAAGGCGGCTTGGGAAGAAGCTAAAGCCGAAGTTGAGAATATTGCGCCACAGCCCTCAGAAGAATACCCCAGGAGATCTGAGGACTTTGAAGCCCGAGAGCAGTGATGGCGCGTGCCATGTCTGTCTGTGTACACCTGGCGATGCATCCTTTGAGCGATTGCGCACCTGTATTGAATATGGCGAGTAGTAATTCAAAGTATAATAACAGTCGTTTGCTTTACCATGTACAACTACTCAGAACTACAACGTAGCTTCGTCGAACTTCAATCACCAGCTTATTGTGGAAATGTTCCCTTAGATGCGCTCGTTGAGCGTGCTGATAGGAGAGCATTCTGAGATCACTCTACACATATGACAAGGACAGTGATGTCTGAGCATGAGAATGCCAGCTGCCAGGGTGGTTTTATACGACAAGATAGCTCCATGGACGATACTGTGAAATAGAGCTCAACGCAATTCTACATAAGAGAGCTCCAGCAGCCTTGATCTCTTCCCCCTTGTTACGCTAACCATTTACACCCTGCTTCTAGTCAATGTGTTCTGTTACTGTTACATCGCCAAAAACCTACTTGTCCACGGATCCCCCAATCAGGCCTTCTTGCTCTTCTACACAGCTTCAACAATTGCGAACTCGGCAACAAGATTCAGGGACACAGGTCGCTTCGAACGTTGGATAGTATGCTGCTCATGGATTTGAGGGTTTGGAAAAGGACAGGGATAAGGACTTGGAAGGAAACGCGACAGCGATCATCAGTACGGAAGGCATTAGGGGTAAGGGGTGGAGGAAGGCCAGGGATAAACATGGTTGGTTTGCGAGGATTGGATCAAACAGGACGGGTGATGCGCAGGCAGCGAGGACAACGGTCTGACTGGTGGCTAGTGACTGTGCAAAATATAGAGTAAAGTCATCTCCTCATGGCCGCAAGTCATGACACAGGTTTGATAGTCTCAAAGAGGTCATCTGTATCCGTTCGTAGACACATAGGATTGGCAGTGGCCGGGGTAAACCATGTGGAAATCGGGTGAGTGGCAAAATAGTTGGGGGATCGTAAAGTCCATGATATGCATTGATGGTTAGCAGACAATTGATCTCAAACGCCATCCGTCTTGTCGTTCCCATCCGCAAGAGTTTTACAGGCGCTCGTAGATATACATGCCGATGCCCGCAGAAGCAACTCCGTATCCACCGTGAGGAAGAACCAGGCGAACCAGTAGTTGTAGAGAAACCGCCACTCGACTCCAGCCATGACCTTCGTAGTCATCATCAGTGTGCACCCGCTTATTTCTTGTCCTTCTTCGCACCGCCCTTGGACTTGGCTGTGCCCCGGAACTCCTTCATCCTGTTCTTGCGCTGCTTGCCTGTTGTCCAGTCAGTATGTGTCATGTATCGACATGCAGATCCATCGCCATAATTGCGACACCATGCATAGACGCAGGGAAGACGTACGCTGCTGCCTGCTGGCCTTCTCGACCTTGGTGGCCATGCCGTAGCGTACTAGCCTGTAGCGGGGCTCGAATTTCTTCATGGCCTCGGCGCTGTCATAGATAAGAGCGAAGCCGGTGCTCTTGCCGCCACCAAAGTGTGTCTTGAAACCGAATACGGAGACATCGTCCTTCTTGGCCTTGTACAGCTCACCGAGCTTGCCACGGAGTTCGTCCTTGGAAACGTTTGCGCGGTTGGGGTGAAGGACATCGCTGTAGTATTCCCGTCAGACTCAATCCCCCGCAACTGTGTGCTCGGTGTTTCCTGCACTTACACGACCATCTGACGACGTCCGAGGAGAGGGTTGCGGATGAACTTGCGCGTGCGCAGAGTAACTTGAGAGTCGGCCATGTTGGAAGGATTCGACCTGCAACACGACAATTAGCCGTGAGTCACAAGTACAATAGGGCGGGCTTGGGTCTGCAATGGACGTACTGGACAGAGATCGATCTTGCTGTTGTCGATTACCTGTGGTTAGCTGGCGGCAAGATGGAGATGTCGAATTTGCTGCGTCGTGTCGGCGGTCGGCAGTGCGCCTCGCTTAGTCTGCCAAGGCGCCCCGCTACAAAGTTACGTAAGCAGATGCGTGCTTGGATGTTCTTTCCCCTCGTCAAAATCAGAACATACAGCTAGGCTGCACGACTAGGGAGGCTGAGACACATTGAAATATTCTAGCTTACGTGCCGAACAAAAACTATTGTCGCTTCCATGGACGCTCCGTCCAACCTACCGCAGCTACTTATCTTGCAACGCCAGTATTTCCAGCTGGTCGAACCACACCAATTAACATGGCCAGATGATGCGATACTAAAAGCGCCAAACGTACAAGTGTGGCTCTTCCACAATCTGTTCGATGCAGCCAATATCACATCACTACCCCCGGGCCGCTATCGGTTGAGGATTCTCAAACAACTTGTCGCAAAACTCGAGAGGTCGATCACCGACCCGGAGGAGGATGTATGGTCTCCTATCTCCTCACCATGGCTTTGCCTTCGCTGTAGCCAGCCATCTATCAAGTCATAATAATCATCTTGCAATCGCAAAGATTCCATGCAGCACTTGCTGACCTTTCTCTTCGCCCCAATTATAGGAAATCTCAGATGACATTATGGAAGCGATGACTATTCTGCTTGTTGCTGATCTGCCCTCCGAAGCCGATGCAGCTCAGCAAAAAGCATTCGTGACGTACTCTTACCCCCATCATTCAATCGATGATAGCGTAACGCACGAACGTACGGTAACGCTACTTGAAGCGCGATCCGTCATCTCCTCGTCTGGAACGACTGGTCTCAGAACTTGGGAAGCCGCCTTGCTACTCGGGTCGCATCTCGCGTCCGAGGCTGGCCGACCGTTTGTATCCGGGAAGAGATTGTTTGAACTTGGCGCAGGAACTGGAATGCTGTCCATTCTTTGCGCGAAGCACTTGGGGGCGACCGGCGTGGTTGCCACAGATGGCGACGAGGCTGTTGTCGATGCCATCAGAACAAATCTTTTTCTCAACGGACTTGATGTCGATGACACGTCCCGGATTCAAGTGCGGACAGCCGCGCTGAGGTGGGGCCATCCCATTGACGCAGCGACCTTTCCCGAAGACTATGGCATGAGCGTACCAGATGTTGTAGTGGGAGCAGACGTCGTAAGTCATCGTCATTGCAGTCTCGTGGAGAAGTGGATCTGACAACGTCGCAGACATACGACAAGTCCGTCATTCCGCGATTGGTCTCGACTCTGGGAGAATTCTTCTACTTGAACCCAGCGCTCGAAGCTCTGATATCTGCGACGATTCGCAACGAAGAAACGTTCGAGACTTTTCTGAACGCGTGTAGTGGGTCTCTCCACGTCTTGTTTTCCTGGCCATGTTACGACATCGGGCGAGTTGTTGCTGACTTTTGTGGGGTAGGGCGGAACCGTTTCAGCTTCGAGCAGGTTGATTGCCCACCGGTGCCTGAACACCAACAGAAAGGGCCGTTTTATCCAACTTCGACCCCGATCCAACTGTGGCGTGTCACTAGAGGGCGATACATGGACGATGCGTTTTCTGTTTGAGACCAAGGTGTCGAGAGAGAAAACTCTTGACCGACATATGAAGGTACATAGACGCTGATGGTGGCGGATTGCAGCATAAAGAAAGGTGTGTATTTTGAAGCCTAAGAGATTTTCTGGTGATTCACCATGTTCGAGACGGTGAAGGCCCTTCTGAAGACCCGGTTGGCTCTTTTGTTGCGCGGCCGCTAGGATAGAGTTACGCGAGTAGACAATGGACCCGCATCTAGTTATGCACAGTCAAAAGTCACTCAACCGGAGTGCTTCAGAGATGCGAATTATCGGCAAGGAACACACTCTATGTATAGCGGCTCGCAAGCCGACTGGTGAGCTGGATGAAGCCGCGAAAAAAGCTGTTCAAAGCCCGACTAAGGCGTGGTGAGTCGATTGCGAAAGAGGAGCCGCGCCCTGTTACCGAACGGAAGGCTGTGATAGATACGCAATATGGCTTCATTGTGTTGAGAGAGCTCGCACCCGAGTGGGCAGTGGTGTGTAGTGATGGTGCCCGCTGCGAGTCGCACCGAGTTGCACAAGAACGTGGACCTTTGGTGGTCTTCCCGTGTGCATGCTCGGCCCGCAATTCGCTGCAACACGACGGCTGCGACGTTTCCATGCACAGCGCTGCAACGGCGAAAGGATGCACTCTGGCCAGGCTTCCCCGCCGTGGCTACACCGGCAAAGATTGAGTTGTAGCAAGGCACCGTGGTGGATGCGAGTGGGGGGTAGTAGGGAGGAGTCAGCGGGCAGCGGGTGCCGCTATGGCGTGCTAGATGATCTCAATGGCTCCATCGTGATGGCTATCACGAATCATCCCCACACGCGCAACCATATCCCGACCGCATATCTAGGCCGTCGTCGTCAACCATGTTCTAGAACTGCCCTCAGGTACTCGCAGGCGCCGGTCTCGTAATTACTTATTGACCGCAATCCCGCACTCCTCTTGCTATCGATCTCGGATACATAGCTTGTTATCCTGCCGCTGAAAGCCGCCTGCCCCGTGGAAATACTCGGCTTTGCTGTCTCTCACGAACTGCTGCTTATCGCCGCGCACCCCAGCCCAGCCCAACCCGCGCATCGTTCCCGGAACTATACTGCACTCTATCCTTCCTTCCTTCCTTCCGACGTCGCACGTCCCGTGTCTGTTGAAGTAAGCTCGTTCTCCTGGCTTCTTGGTGTCGCCTCTCAACCTCGTCGATCGATCAAGGCCCCTTCTTGTACATCGTCACGATCTAGACACGCACTATCGTGTTCCTGGCTAAGACGTTGGCGCAGAACCCAAGCGATAAGGATCCTAAACAAAGCCACGCACGAACCTTCCGTCATATCAGCAGCTGGTACTCGGCGGCCTGTGTCACCGCTTCTTTGCTGCCCTACTTCCAGCCCTGTAACGACATCGTGCACCGTGCACCGTGCGCGATTACCACAGTGAGGCTTTTAAAGTTCTTCTGCATCCATCATGGCCACACATCACGTTCGTCACCCGTCTCATCAATCCAAAAAGTCGCAGCCAGCGCACGCACGGCCCTCTAGGCCTCTGTCAAAGCGGACCCAGTCCCACGGCACCAAAGCCGCCTCCAAAGCCGTTCATTACAAAGAGACTGCATCCGACGAGGACGAGGACTCAATGGCCGTGAGTTTTTTGAACTACTGGTATGTAGTCGTCATCCGAGTCCTCGCGACTGCGCACTAATCTTGTGTTGCAGCACCGTCTGCGAGAAGCAAATTATTGTTCCCAGTAACTCTGTGCTCTATTGCTCGGAAAGGTATGGCCCACACCCACTCTATGATGCACAGGCCACCTACTGACATGCACACGTAGCTGCAAGAAAAAGGACACCGAGAAGAGCCTTACCTATTCATACGATCATTACTCACCGCCAACTACGCCATTTGCCAACTTCACGTTCGACGAGTTTGCCTTTCGCGACATTGTACCTCAGCGCTCCCCCACTCAGCCTGAGTCAAAACGCTCGTCATGTGCCTTCTCCGACATCTCGTCAGACGATAACAGCGTCGACCGGTGTCAGCGTTTCGACTCGGAGGCATCAAAATATCTCCGCAAATTCCAATCGCCTGCCTACTTCCCCGATACCGTTCGACCGCGCTACAGCCGTAGCTCTACTTCACAAATCAGCTTTAGCGCCGCCCCCTCGCTGTCACACACCCCAGCCTCGTCAGTGAGCTACTCGCTGCCATACACGCCCGCCACTACGCGACCTCTTCCACCCAGGACTAAGCCGTCGCATAGTGGGTCTTACGGAGCCAAATCAATTGACCTCGTTACCCCAGTGACGGCTCCATCGAGTCCAAAGTCCTATTCGCACAAATCGGCGGCTTCCATATCAAGGACGTCTGCTAGTACAATTGAAGGCGAGATCTTCTACGCCAAGTCACCAGTTCCTGAGCCATCATTCGCTAGTGGCAGTCTTGGTCGATTACTTGCTTCAACACCTCGTTAAACAAGTGCTGTCTCGAGGACGCTTGATCACAAATCGCCCCTCGGGTTTTTTAACACAACCTTTTCTAATAGCAGGCCACGAGCGCTTGGCTATGCGGGCGTAGCCTCGATACTCTTGGGACATGTACATTTCGTTTCCACAACAAAAGTCTTTTGGTCATCGCGTAGATGGCCCTCCTTTGCGAATAGCGATATACCAACAAGCCTTTAGATCTCATGGAGAAATTAGGATGCATGTAAGTAGATAGAAACAATGAATAGATGTCAGTGCCAATGTCACGCACATTCAATCTATGCAACCGTCTCCGCAATGTAGGCTAGCATTGCCCGCCACCATCACTGCAGCCTTTCATTAAGAAGGCTATAGATCCGAGAAGAAGAAATTGGGATAACAAAGCCGGCGAATCTGGTAACTCCCCTCTACCAGTGTCCACCGAAAGCGTAATAACGACCAGCCTTCCATAGCCTTCTCAACAACCTCAAACATTTGTTGCATCTCCTTATCCGAACTTTCCACACCCCTGCAATCTCCTCGTCATCTCATACTTTCCATATACGCAACGGTCTTGTGATTTGTCGATCACGACTAGGTATACACGCAAGATAGAAGAGGAGAGCGTATAGAAAGGTTAGTCATCAGCGAAGGTGTAGAATCTCCTGAACACGTACTATTCACAAGAGCTATGCCGAAAAGAGTAAACTTGGGCTTATCCTACCCCGCAGCTGCATGGCTGCGACTCGCACAGTGAAGGGGAGGAGGGAGGATGATCAAGAAGCTCACAAAAAGTGTGAAGACTTTGTGGACTCTGGCGTCATTAAGGCCGGCAATGGTAGACATTTACATCAACAGATAAATAACGCCTCTCTTTATGGCAAGCAGACCTGCATCCTATATGGACTATGAATTAAGTAAGGAATGTATGTACAAACGCCACCGCATGCAAATAAGGAACGCTATGCTATGCAATACCTCATCCGGAATCCTGTAAATACACATTATCGGATGTTTCTCGTGATCCTCCCTCTCCAATCATCATCGTTTGCAGTAGAGCGCAGTGCTTATAACCCGCAGTTACTAGTAGCGACCTGAGCGTACTGGGCATCGATACGTCCCAGAGCCGCAGCCTGGCCGTTTGTAAGCTCGTCCATGGCTGCCTTGGCGAGGTTGAAGCCTTGAGCAGCATGGTCGACGGCGAGAACGTAGATGGTCTTTCCGTTGTAGGTAACGCCGTAGCATGTACCACACTAGTATGTATTGTTAGACAATGAAGATGAGGAAATGTAGTAAGTGTACGTACCTGTGGGCTGTTCCATCCAGCAACACCCATATATCCACCGATTTTAGGGAAACCAGCAACGTTGGCTTGAGTTTGCCAGTTGTACTTTGTGATGAGGCCGTTGGAGCCGTCCGAGCAGGCGAGCGAGGTCAAGGCGCGGCTGCCGTCATCGTAGCCAGTATCGTAGCTGACAGTGATGGCCGAAGCCAGACTGGCAAAACCAAGGATTGCCGCTGAGGTGATGCTGGAGAACTGCATGATTTGTTGGTAGATGGGTAGAGGCTTGGAGAATGGAGGTTTGGGAGTCGGAGGGCTGGTTACTGATGATGCGTGTCTTGCAGTTGCGAGTACATTGCCATTTATACCATCCGCCATGTCGAAGCCTCCACTCTACGATCCGAGGCTTCCACCTCGTCTTTCGTCACAATGGCAATCTTTACAGGGTGCCCAAGCGCGAACGCGAGCGACATCCCGGAATGACTTACTATTTCGACAGCACTAGCTTCAGCGGTCAAAGCAGATGACCATGGAATAGCGGCGTTTGGTGTAGGTTAGCACAGATAAGCTTATAGCGCCAAAAGACACGAGAATTAATGCGGAGAGTTGCGATATTTTTGGCACGCTAGCAGCGGGAGAGGCTTTCACTAGCTATAAACGGTCCAGTAGACGAGGAAAAGGCCCGGAGATACGGATGGTTGCATTCAATGTGCCATAATAAGTAGCCACGGACAGCGATCAATAAAACGATGCTGCACCCCACCGGCACGCGTGCACGATACATCTCACGAGATTTAGGTATGATGTCGTGACCGGACGGGGTCTGAAGGCGACGCACGTATAGTCTCGGAAGTGGCGGCAGCCAAAGCCACGTCGACGAACACGGAATCTGACTACCACCGTCAGAGCGTCACACACGATGCAGTAATTGTTGTTGCTCAGGGGAGGACGTCGTCGAGTTAGCTGTCCGTTAGGGTAGCGCTCACACCAGCAACGATTACCTTGGTCAGCAGATGAACCTTGGAAGCGTCGATTCACCGCCCATGCAGACCCCCATTTCGGCATTCACGACACGAGATACAACCGTAGCGTTGTCCGATTGAAGTTCGACCAGAATGTTCTCCCTGGGAGCTGCGATCTCGTGAGGGCGGAGCCTTGACCTTGGAACACAGCCGCGGAACAAAGCGTCGGTTCATTCGGTATACCAGGCCCGTGGACGCTTTGACTTCCGAAGGCACGAAGCAACCACGTGCAGATAGAGCCTTGGAACGGTCGCCACGCTTTGCGCAACGGAGGAAGGTGCCGAGGAAACTCGGTGGTATGTCATGAGATCTGGCCGTTCGGAAAATGTGTGGCAGCGCCGAGTGCAGCACTGGAAGCTGTTGACGTTGTTGCTTGTTGCGCTAGTCTTTCGGGTGACGGAGAATTTCTCAAAGCGGAGCCAACGGCTTGTTAGCTACCTACGCTCCAGATATCGCGATGGTAGGTGTCCACTGTCACGGCAGTCGCTATGGATCCACGCATGTCACGGGTGAGATGACAGGGCGGAAATAGCGCACGACTTCCGTGCACGCTCTCCAAAACATCTCGCGTTCCATCAACGACCAACAGCGAGTTTCATCCCTTGGCCAGAAACGCATTTGCCATGGAAATAAGGGTCTGGTCTTAGCTCCTGGACAGCCACAGGATCGGCCTCAGGCTCGAAACAGCCATACCCGAGCGGCAAGTGGCTCAATACAGGCGCCCATGGCAAACATAGCCAGTAGCAGACCTCTGCATTGTGACACGTTGACCGCCCTGTTTCCCCAGATCTCGCTTCAAGCGTTCAGGCGTCAAGAAAGCGTGCCTTCGCGACGCCTGAAGTCTCGAAGGTGTTATGGCATGGCATGCGTATACCGATTGATCCGCTCAACAGGCGGCAACTGTTTCTCTATATACTATATAATGGACGCAAATGTGCTCATTTGGCTCGGCAGGCAGGTCCACGTTCTTCTCTTCTCACTACCAATTACACACCAAGACAACCTTCGTTTCTACCCGCATTTTCTTAACTCCCAAACGAGCTAGTCTCTTTACCAACAAACAAACCATAATGCATTTCTCAACCATCTTCGCTGCTTCGGCCATGGCCAGCGCTACCTTCGCAATGGATCACAAGGTCATTGTCGGTAACAAGGCTGGCGATCTTGTCTTCAAGCCAGACAGCCTCAAGGCCGCTGAGGGCGACACTGTCACCTTCTCGTTCTGGCCCAAGAACCACTCCGTCGCTCAGGCTACCTTCGCCAACCCTTGCCAGGTAAGATTCTCCATATACGAACTGCGTGTGGGACATACACTGACTTCGTACGTCCAAATTTAAAGCCTATGGACGGTGGCTTCTTCTCCGGTTTTGTTCCGACATCTGATATGGAGAGCGTCGCCAGCACAACCTTCACCTATGAGGTCAAGAATGCTTCAGCTCCCGTCTGGTTTTACTGCTCTCAGGGCATGCATTGCCAGAATGGCATGGTCGGTGTTATCAACCCCCCGTAAGTTTTCCGCTTATCTTGTAGTCGCTTGCTTTCACTGACATTGTCTAGGGCGTCTGGTCCCAACACTCTTGATGCATTCAAGAACGCTTCTGAGAAGGCCACCGAAAACGTATCGCCTACATCAACCGCCGGCACTGGTGGTAAGCTCAACGAAAACGGTACTTCAACATCCGAGTCACCTTCACCTTCTTCAGCAACAGGTGCTGCGTCCCATCTCGCTGGCAGCGCTGTGTTCGCGGGTATGACGGGTCTGTTCACCTTCTTCATGCTCTAAGCGATCGAGCTTGTAGTGCGAAGCAACTGTTATACCCCAGCAAAGATGGAACGAAGCTCTGGCAGACAATGTGCATTAGTATGGTGGAACACCATCAAGAGAAAGTGGCAAAGTATAGGTATTCTTGGTGTTAATTGTATATGAGTATTGAATGAACTAGTCAAAACTCCAACTATGTACGATCGTGTAGTGAGCACTGCTAATTGGGTAACGTACAGAGCTGCATACATGTTGGTCATAGCAGCATGAATGCTAAACGATGGCGGAGTCTAGGTGGCCTGTTAAGAGTCAGCGAAAGCTGTCGAAAACAAGCAGAAGTGTAATGTGAGGTTGAAATGCAAATCAGACATCCAAGGAAGGTATTCGCGCTCATTGACCATCTAAAGTAGGTTCGATTGATGGCTAGCGTGGAAACTGCGAATGTGGAATGCTTTTCATCATGGTGCAGGGATGGGAAGTTGGGAGAGCAGTAGTACTTACAAGAGCAAGTGCTCAAAGCAGAGAAACTGGTGTCAATGAGCATGCGACACAGGGGCGAGCGCTGGATACGCTTGCAGCTGCAGAAGAAGAAGAACAAGAAGCACGTGAACTGAAGCAGAGTGCAGGAAGCTAAAAACTTTTAAGTGGACCCGACCGGGGTTATGTTTCGCCGGGGCCGCAGAAACTTGTTGATGTTCAGCGCATGCATGTGCTTGTAATGCCGGACGTGGCTTCTAGAGGAACTGCCTGGACACAATCACTCAGAGCTATGCCCCGCGTCAGTTTCGACATGTTGTTATCACATGTTCGTTGTGTGGGCTAGTGTTCCGATAGGGCTCACAACTCAATCACAACCTTGCGAAAGCTGACACCCTCCTTCTGCTTCTTGTAGCCCTCCGCCACAGCGTCGAGTCCCTTTCCAACTACCAGTGGTTCTGGGCTAAAGGTACGTGCACGAAGTCAGTGTATGCCTCACACGCACTTGGTACATAGATACTTACACAGCTTTTAGTGTACCCCTTTCCAGCGCCTCTGGCACCCACCGAGCCCAGACAACGTCACCGACGTACTTGTCCGCCAGCGCTACACTTGGACCGAAGACGCTTGTGCCCTCGATACCTTTTGGAAGGCCCTCTGCATCAGGCAGCACAGAGCCATAACGTCCACCGAGCTTCTCGTATACTGGTGCCCAGGCAGCCGCAGCATCCGGTGTACCAATGGCGTCACAAACACCCGCAAATTCCGTGCCTTCGAGAGCAGCGATGATGTCGTGGGCGACCTTGGGGTCCTTGTAGTCAAAGGCTGCTGTTGCGCCCAGGCCTTTGAGCTTCTCTAGGTTGTGCTTGCTCGCTACGCTGACGACCTTTACACCGGCACCCGCGGCTAGCTGAATTGCAGTCGCTCCAACGCTGCTCGAGCCGCCCCATACCAACACTGATTTGCCCGTAGAAGAGGGGTTGGAGGATGGCAAGGGTAACGCGAGGGTCTCCTTCTTGAAGAGGCATGCGGCGGCAGTGGAGACGGCAAGAGGTAGCACCGAGGCCTCGGCGAACGTCATGTGCGATGGAATCTTCGATACGACGAGCGCGTTGCAAGCAGTGTAGAGCTGAAATCCACCGTGCGCGGGGTCGTTAGTCACGAGTGAGAACGCGTGTCTGTACCATGCTGTTAGTTCACAGCCCCGCGGAAGCTCTCAAGGTTGAAGGCGGAAGACGAACCCTAGCACCCGGTCGCCCTTGGTAACGTGTGTAACGCCCTCGCCAACTTCGTGCACCTCACCAGCGACGTCAGTACCACAGACGTTGGGATACTTTTGCAGGAAGATGCCGTAGTCCTGGATTTTCCCTGCTCTAATTAGCAAACTCATTCCTACTAGAAAATGCAGATACTCACAATCTACGGGGTTAACGGCAACGGCGTGGTTCTTAATAACAACCTCGCCCTTGCCTGCCTTTGGCATGGGAGCTTCCTTGACCTGGAGCTGGCCCTTTGCTTCTGGGATCCATGCTGCTTTGTTTGACATGATGGTGGTAATTCTTGAAAGATGTTGTTTCTTGGGAGCAGAGTACAGACACAGATGTGAGGCAAAAACGATGGCTTGTACCTAACTAACGAAAGAAGAGACAGCACCGGTGTACGACGGCGCAACACGCTCGCCGATGCCGTCTACCCACCTTCGATTACTGAGCCTCGGTAGATCTCCAGTTCATGCACACAGATCGAACCCCACATTACGCTTTGTTTTCGAACGTGACTACAGATCTGTTTAGCATGTTAACTGGTGAGCTGGTTATGCGGTGACGTTATCTGAGCAATGATGATGTATAGCGCTATGTCATCGTTGGTGGATTTAAACGGAGTTTGGTCGGCTTGTTCCATGCGCACGGTTCTAGCCGGGGAGTGCCACGAGTGAACACCAACAGAAACGAGAAGAAAAAGAAACAGTAGAGTAATATGAGATTACGTTGCGGGTTGAAAAGAGTTTCGGTTTCGGAGTACTATTTGGATTCTACGCAATCGCGTTCTTGCTCTGACACGTGGCTATTTAGTTACTGCTTGGAAGCCTAAATTGCATGTGATTTGGGTTCTTGAACAGACTTGATGTCTTCTACTTTATTCATACATTTCAGGTCTTCCCCTTGCGATCTATATACAAACTATTGTTGAACCCTGGCTACTTACGCCAAGATTCGAGTCAAGAAGGTATACATGCAACAGGTTGTGCTTGCAAGTAGCTCTCTGCATAGTTCGCTCTATCTGTTAATTCTTCTTTTGGTTTTATTGGACAAGACAAGCTTTTAGCCTGGAGTGTATTCTCTCACATTGCGATTTTTTTGCGGGGCATGCGGGCGTGTGTAGATACAGACTCAATTACACATCAACAGCTTGTTGTCACCCCATACACAATATTGTCTATCACAGCCTGTAATTCATAACGGCCCATTGCTTTAGAGATTGCAATAGATTCAGGGACTGCATGAGGCTACTCTGGATGCGATCATGAACTCGTTAATGTCTGGTATTTGCTTAACCTATCAAGCGTAAAAGGCGAGATGTGTTAGGTATTCCAATTCATCTCGGCTCCTTATTCCAAAACTGTTGGCTTATGTTGTCCTGCCTCATTTACGATCTCTGCAGATTTCATGTGCCTCCTGTTCGGCCGAGCGTTGTCATAGGTGTGCAGCGTGTACGCCACCAAAATTTGTCAAGAAGCAGCCTGTCCAGGGCTCCGTGGGCTGCTGCCACAACTCGGCCACTCGTGCGCGGCTTAATATTGGGAGGTATGAAGCTCCAGGTCCTCTCCTACCAGGAAATCGAGAAGTTAAGTAAGTGACAAAACCGCGGCAAAGGCCTCGTAAAGGCTGAGAGAGCGATAAGCGTGCTGCCGAGTCATTTGTGACGCGTATCAAGCCACCGTCTGATTCAAGCGCCAATGCCCCGACAAGCGCAGTAGGTAGCAACACCAACCAATGTGGAGTGGCATTGCAACGGCGCAGCCGAAGCAGATGGCCATGCCGCACTCCGATTGACTTTTGTTGGTTTTCCACCACTACAACCACCCTGCTACGAAACCGTCCGTGACCGCCTCGCCGAAACGCCCGCGTACTGCGATGCTTACTTGGCCTCGCTGATCTGCATCTCGCAATCGGTCCTGCGACCTGATCCCCACCATCCTCATCAACTACCTAGACAGCGACTCTCCGCCGGCTTTCCTCGCGTTCCAAGATACCTTCTTCGCCACGATGAAGCTACCTCCCATCGCGGTAGCCTGTCTTTCCGCTCTCGCCATAGACTCATGCAGCAACGTCATCGCGCAACGCCTCAAAGCATGGAACGAATCTAAGCCCTTCGTCTTCGACCGCGTCCTCTTTACCCAGTTCGCCATCATGGTCGTACTCACCGCGCCCATCAACTACCACTGGCAGAATTGGCTCGAGCGCGCGTTTCCGGGCTGGAAGACCGTCAAGCAAACAAGGGCTGTAGGCGAAGGTGAAGAGGAGAAGGGCATAATGCTGAGAGGTGATGGAGAAGGAAAGGGCATTGTGGAAGAAGAGGTTAGAGTGAGGAACTGGTGGAATATTTTCAAGAAGTGGTTTACGGACGTGAGTGGCCTATGCTCCAATTGTGGTGACGGATTAAAGCTTACTCGCGAGATACAGTGCATAACCATGGGCGCGCTACTGAACCAGTCAATGTTCCTGATTCTGATTGGTCTCATGAAGGGCAAGACAGTTGCGATGATTGGGCAGGACTTCAGAAACGTAAGTAGGCCCTCTGCCGAAGGGCTGCTGTGTGCAGTGCTAATACTTAAAACAGGAGCTCTTCGGTCTCATCTTCGATTCGTACAAGGTCTGGCCGATTGCCAACTTCTTTAGCACCACCTTCATCCCTGTCGAGCGTCGTATTGTCTTCCTCAGCTTCTGCGGTTTACTGTGGAACATATATCTGAGTCTGGTGGCAGCTCGATTGTAGACGTACCAAGACGCAACATACCAGATTCCGCTTAGAATAAACACAAGGAAGATGAGGACTGCGTTACGCTGGTATCTAGATCAAGTAGACATGTTACCACTCTTCGGCCCCTTCTTCCAAGCTTCCATAACCGCTGCCCAATATTTGTTCTCGTCCTCCCTGATATGACCACAGTGCGGACTTTTCTCAAACTGCACCTTTGTCACATCCCATCCCTTTGCCTTGGCAAGATCAGCGTGCTCATCTGCCTCCTCAAACCGAACCATCGTATCCGAACGACTATACAAATACAGACGCGGTACATTGGTATCAAACACCGATTCATCGTTCAGTTCTCGGCAGAGAACTACCATCATATTCTCCCTTCCCGTAGTCTTGTCTGCAATAAATGTGAGGACAAGGAGAAGATGAACCAGCGCCCCACCAAACCAACCCCAAAACGTGTTTCTGGGAAGGGACGCGGAAATGGCTGCATGGCTCTGCATCCACGGGCCTTTGGTCGGACTGGAATCGAGAATCTGTGCTTGCATTGGTAGCACTGTTCCATACTTCTTCTTCCATGCTTTTGCAAATTCATTGACTTGATTCCCGCCGCCGTTTGAGAAACTATGGACAAGGATGCGTCCTCCTGAAGCGGTATGTTCGGCTACAAGATCTGTTGTTGGCTCGAGCAAAGTGGCGTAGGACGAGGTACGGCGGAACATGTCTGGGGTGAAGCATCGTACCAGCAGGATGCGGGATGTTGGGAAAAGCTTCTGGTAGGCAAGTGTGTATTTGGCGATGTGCTTTGCGGCCGCAGCGTTCCAAGTGAAGAGTAGGATGAGTGGAGTTTGCTCTGCGAGTTGGGATAGGTATGATGATGATGTCCAGAGATATGTGTTGTGACCTATCTTTTGAAAATCGGATAGCGGTGTTACCATGTCTGCAACGGGTGGAGAGCTTGATGGCTCCATTGCTGCGTGTGAACAAGGAAGCTGGTATGATGAGGTATATAGACACCTAGGCAGAGATGTATACTACATTGCGTCTTGTTAGCTAATTGTCAACGACGCGACGACCTTCTCTAGAGCAGGTCTTCGAAACACAGCCTCGAAAGAACACGCTTCCTCGTAATTCACGTACGATTTGCTAGAAATGATACGGCCATAGAGCGAGCAGGTTGCTTCATCAGCTGAGCCAGAGAACACAGAGACGTCAATTGGTAATGATATAAAAGTCCTTCCCAGGAATGCACGTTTAATAGCACGAGTTGAATTCACGACCTTGGCGTAGAAGAGCAACCGAGCCGAGGTACCACCATTATTGGCTATTTACGTCCACTCTCGCAACACGCACCGAGTTGAATCTACGCGACTTACACTTTTGAGTTCTGAGACTATGGGGCCTTGCATTGTGCAGTCTGACATGGTGGTGCCTAAACCGCAGTCTGGTTCTGACCCAACGCCCATGCAGCTGTGGGGCTCACCGTTGCACCCGCCTGCGCCACCCCGATAGCGATGCTTACGCCGCCCTCGCCCACCGCTGCACTCTATCCTGCAGCAAATCTGATGCCTGATTACTTGGAAGTAGAGGTAGCTGTTGAGCGTGTAGTCTGATGTGAAGTGAGAAGATGATTGGAAATAGTATATGGGAGAGCTCAGCTTGACATGTATTTATCTAGTGGGTCGCTTCTCGTCCCCTGCCACAAGCGCCGCCTCCTGCGATGCCATATGCGACTTGTGCGCGTGCTTGTTGATTGTCGTCTGTATCCCATTGCCATGGCCATGGCGGGCGGAACGTCAGGTACTTGTGGAGCGGCGGGCGTATTATTTGCTCCTTTCCTGCCCAATTTGAGCGACAGTAGTATGAAAACAGCTGCGATCAAGATGGCTAGCAGTAGCATAATCTTCCTCTTGATGGTGCGCTTCTGGTATCCAGAGGCGACGTTGAGCTCCTTGTCGGCTTCTTTGACGTCTCGCGACATGTTCTCTACATTGTAATCTATGCGATCGAGCATGCTGCCCTGATCGATGACCATGGTCTGCAGCTCTTGGAAGATGTTTGCTAGCTCGATGATGCCTTGGGCGATGTCTTCGATTTCGCGCTCGCGCTGAGCAATGATTGCTTGATTGGGGTCGTGGCGCATGCGCTGTTGCTTTGTCTGGAGGAGAGTGGACTGGGAGAAGGAGCGATCGGCGTCCGACTCTTGCAAGGCAGGGTCGTTGTAGGGGTTTTGGACGGGTGTTGCAACGCGGAAGGGCGAGGTGAAGCCGCCAAGGTCGCGTAGTTCTCGACAGACTGTTAGCATAGCCAGGGCTGCGAGGCGGGGGTTGTCTCACTCTTGAGGTAGGCAGCCTGCTTCTTGCGGAACATGGCACTGACATGGCCGACGCGGGTTGCCAGTGCGATTTTGAGGTTCTGGGCCATGACGTCTTCGCCCTGGGCGATGCTGCCCTGCTGTTTTGCGTCGCGGACCATGGCGTCGATGCGCTTGAGGGCTTGCTGGCACTTTTGGAAGAGGCGCGTGATGGCCTGGGTGAGATGCTCAATGTCGCGCTCCTCGCGCCTCTTGACGTCTTCGTCATCGAAGCCAGGCAGCACGTGCTTCTGGTGCAGCTGGTCGAGCTTGCGTGTCTGCGTGGCGATGTCGGCGAGGTGCTGGGTGATTTCGTCCTGCACGTCGAGCCAGCGCGGAGGCAGCAGGTCCATCTCAATCACGGCGTCGCCGTCGTCGTGGTAGGCGCCGCTGGACATGAGGCCCTGGCGCTCCTCGGACACGCGCGTGCTGTCGCCCAGGCCATTGGAGCGCGGGCGGGCATGGCGCGTCTTCTGCTGGGGGTGGTGGGCGTAGGACTGGCGGTAGGATATGAAGAGGTTGGTTCGGTCCCGCCACATGCTGGGCTGGCGAGGGTCAGCCTGAGAGGACGGCCAGACTGTGAGTGACGGCCGCTTCGCAGGCGTGTCGGCGGCTGAGGTGCGGTGCGCCGGCGAGGGAGCCGCCTTCCCGCTCTGGGCGACGCTAGGCCAGCTCCCCAACAGACGGCCGTCTGACAGCCTGCTCCACTCCAGCCCATCTTGCCCAGCCGCAAACACTACGGGACCCTCCTTCACACCACACCTGCGCCTCTGCTCTATCCACCGCCCCAGCCCATCGTCGCCCAGCAGCCCAGCACCCTTCACCCTCGCACCCACCACCCACCACCCAGAGACAACATGGTGTGTAGCCCCGCCCCGCCCGCGCGCCCTCGCACATACCCCGCCCTGCAAAACACGACGACCGCACGCCCGCCCCCAGCCCGGCGCATTGCTAACACTGCCCTCTAGGCCGATTCTCTCACCGAGGAGCAGGTCTCCGAGTTCAAGGAGGCCTTCTCTCTGTTTGTAAGTGGCCGCCCAGCCCTGCCTGCCCACCAACACCAGCTAACCACCTTGCGATGCAGGACAAGGACGGCGATGGTCAGTACTCTCCGTCGCCTGCACCACCCACACCTTGCCCCCCTGGGAGCGCCCTCGTTCCTGCCCACGCAACCGCACTCCGCACTAGACACCCGAGTTTGACCCCGCTGACGATGATGCCTCACAGGCCAAATCACCACCAAGGAGCTGGGCACCGTCATGCGCTCGCTCGGCCAAAATCCCAGCGAGTCTGAGCTCCAGGACATGATCAACGAGGTGGATGCCGACAACAACGGCACCATTGACTTCCCAGGCACCTCTCCCTCCCACTTCTGCCACACGCCCGCTCTAACCTCGTGCAGAATTCCTGACCATGATGGCCCGCAAGATGAAGGACACCGACTCCGAGGAGGAGATCCGGGAGGCCTTCAAGGTCTTCGACCGCGACAACAACGGCTTCATCTCCGCCGCCGAGCTGCGCCACGTCATGACTTCTATCGGCGAGAAATTGACCGATGACGAGGTTGACGAGATGATCCGGGAGGCCGACCAGGACGGCGACGGCCGAATTGACTGTACGTCCTGTTTGCTGCCATCACACGTGTCGCTCTAACACAATCCAGACAACGAGTTCGTCCAGCTCATGATGCAGAAGTAAGCCTCTGAAGTTGCGAGGTGGAATGACTACATGTATTGCGACGGTAGCACGGCTGAGAGTTGATGTCGACGAGTGACGGCACAGTTTGACCTACTTGGCGTGTCGTGTCTTTGTACCCCGGATTCGGTTGCTTGTAACCCGAGTCGCCCGGCTTGTTTGTCAGCGTCTGCAGGGAATTGTCTCCTATACCTATCCTCAATTCACATTCTCACGTATTTACCCCAACTTTCACTTTGGTGCAGAGCCTCTCCTGAATGGTCTTGAGCCACACTCAAGCCTTCGGGTTTTTGCAAGACACGCAGGGCCATGAGGCGGTGCATACCCGGACAAGCTTTGACCGCTTAGCCTGCGGGTCCTTTGCTGATCAGTCTCCATGGACACGAATGCGCGTCTTCCAAGGGTAAACCTTCTTCCTCTGCCCAACTGTGCTGCGGATTGCGATCTTCGGCTGCTTCATTGCGATTGCCCTACGCCCCTCCCCCATGATGATCAACGCATCTGCGTCCACCACAGTGAGACAATATGGCAACCTCGCACAAGACACATAGATTTCCAAAAGGTGTGTGGTCGTGCAATCGCTTTCTGTTTGTTATGACCGAATCGCATACTCTTCTATTCGTAGTCTTGTACCCGTATTGCATTGCGAGCAGGAATATACGCAGTCCTCCTCGAGCCGAACGGGTCAAGAGGCCGTACTGCCGCCCCGTCTGTATGTCATCACTAGAAAGTATAGGCGAGATCGACACGAAAAGGGAATAAGGATCTTCGTTACAGCAAGTCATGGAGAGACGTTTATGGCAAATGCCATCTCCCGTTCGATTATCCACCCACTGACGGAAGTCCCCAGCATGGCGACTGCCATCTCACGTCCGAGTCGTCGTCATCGTAAACCACGACGGTTGCGGCTCCATCTGGCTTGGCAAGTAGAGGCGGAGGGAGCCGCAACGTTGCGCAACGGCTTTCTAGGCTTTCGAATAAGACATTTGCCCGGTACCGCCTAAGACGTTGAAGTTGCTAGGGTCTACTGACCCTCTCGACCGTTCTTGGGCGCGAGGTTGGCGTGTCGATGTGACTACGGAGGTGAAGAGTTTGCGTAGGTTGCTGAGTCATAACAGGCTGGGGCCAAGTGCGAACCCCTGAGTGTCTGGGAAGAAGTAGTGGTACAAGTGTACCTTGGAATTTCCTTGGTCCTCTTCTTGTACGGGTTGCAATGTTGTGTAGGAAGCGTGGAAATGTCCGAATCTTAATGAGTACGAGTTGAAGAAGTGATTCAAGACATTGCGAAATGATAGATGTACTAGAGAAGCAATATTGAGCAAGTAAAACCTACAGTTCTCTTGGGAAGACTCATAAATAGTACACATGTTCACGTAATCGGATTTGGAAAAGCTGATCGTGTACATTGTTTAACAATGGCCTAGAAGTATCAGTGCGCATCCCGTATGATTATTAGGCCTTTATCAAAGCCTACACCTAGGTAGCTGTCGCGAATCGTACGTACCACGCTGTCGATACTCTAGCTACATGTCATGTGACAGGAAGTTGATGGATTGAGTCGTAGAGAACATGATGTTTGTCCGAGACGTGCGACCTTTAATATTTAAATGCAGTCAGAAATGCGGTATAACCTCTTGGCTTGATTCACGAGTGTAGGAACAGTAGATCTCGCTGTTGCCGGGAGTGTCCCCAGGCATCGTGATACCATAGGTTAGCGATGTAGGGGCCACCATCCGTTCTGATCGAGCCGCCTGTTCCCTCCATCTTCTCTTCCGTTCGAGAGGGTTTACTCAGGAATAACGTCATGCATGGGGTAATAACTCACCAGCTTATATAATCTTCAGCCTAGCTCTAGACCCAGCATCGCGCTCGCCAATCTACCGCTCGTTTTATGTGTACATGAGTATTGTGTAGACCCTGCATGCGACCGGGAAATCGTCCGCGTTTGTTCGAAGTGATACCAGTAGCAGCCCATGGGGTGCTCCGAGTTCACTCGATGCGACGATTCAGATCGACAGGCTAGCATCCGAGTGGTTCGGCTTCCTACTGCGCTGAAGACCTAGGCCGTTTCACTTGCTGGTCCGATCGGAAGGAAAATCTAATATATCGCGACGATGATGCTATTTCCAGTACGCACCGAACTGGTGCTTTAGAGTATGCTCCATGGGTCGGCTATCTATATAGCGCAAACGCATCCGACCGTCGATCTTGGGTATGCACGCGTCTATTACTGCGACCATGTCGATTTGTACGGAAGTTAAACTGTGAAAGACTCATAGAAGCCATATTCAAACGCCTGCATTTTATGCTCAATGCGACACCCATAACGATTGGCTCCGACGATCGCCCAGTTCACAGTTTATCTGGATGCACTGGCCGTGAGTGTGCATATATCTGCAGCTTCCGATCCTTGCTTGACCGCATCAATGCGCGCCGATATTTTGTAGATGGGTAGGGGTTGAACACGGTAGAGAAGTACCGGGGCTAGCAAGCACTTTGTTAGCATGCAACGCCGTCAAGGGACGGCATAAATGCCTCAAGCCCAGGTGCGCTTCTGTTCCCGTGTTCACACCCATGAGTTACAAAGAAACAGCGAGACCGATATTTAGCAAAGAGGCTGGTCTGCTCGTCGCTTTCTTGATGCATGCACTGTGTAGTTTGCTGGTGGAATGTCTTCTCGCCTAGCGCTAACGTCATCACCTTGGCAGCTGAGGGTATTGCTCCCATCGTCACTCATCGGATGAGCTGGTATTACGCCATTGGCTCCGTGCCTAGGTAGGTCCAAGGGCATCAAGTGTGATACTACGATGTATGCCGCATATGTCCTGTGAATAGTGTATTTATGTAGCAGTAGGCTGAAACCTTTTTGATGGCGCGCACACGACGTGCCTGCCAATCGCAGAGCTCGGACGTCGTTCCAGTGCTGATCATCCAGATCTGATCTGATGCAAATCAATCGTACTGTGTATTGTCAGCTCCTGTTGACGTAGAGCTGAAACACCAAAACAGGGACCCGTAGACCGTATCAGCGTACGTCACCTGATGCGTAGTGTGCAGTTAGGGTCGTTGGGCATAAGTGTGATGGTGTTGCTTCTAACCTTGACAGGGACGGGCGAACGAGGCGGAGCAGGTTCCGCGAGCACATGCCGAGCTAGAGGTTCCGCCCATTGCCATGGACGATCGTCAAGTACGTGTACCCAATAGCTACCTAATGGTGCAGGGGAACCAACATGGGGCACTAGCTGAAATCTACGCGCTCCGCACTGAGGTGGTCGGCATCATTAGCTTACTTGTTGTTCCAGGCTGCACGGATACATGACCTACGCATTGGCGTTCGCAACGGAGCCGTGAACCATTATGTGTGGGTGGACGATGTTGTGGATGCGGTCAATAACTAAGCTGCAGGAGGATCTGGGGAAGGTACCCAGGCGTATTAGTAGCGGCTCTCAGGCGATGCGAGCTACATTATGCACACCTCCGACCGACGTTATTCCGGTAATGCACATGGAAAACGACGGGCACATACTTTATATACTGTCGTAAGTTTCCCTGCTGTCTTGAGACTATACCACGTATTCGGATCTCCCACTGGCCGCTCATGCGGGCGCCATAGGTGTCTTCAGTAACAGTGGATAGCTTCAAGTACGTACCCCACTCTCATCCTCTTCCAGTGTCGTCATCTTTCTCGCATGAGAGCTATGGTGTGTGACAAATTTGCTGTAAGACGCTATGAGATGGCTGTCTAGGAATTCATCCGAAAAAGGGGATCTTCTAGAAGTAGTGGAGTCGGAAAACAAGGCGAGAGACGGGAAGGAGCGAGCATGATCATCAAGAATCCATTCATAGAATCTTGTCGCTTAAATCTCGGCGCAAAAGCCCGTTAATCTTGAGTTTGACGAGGTGGCTTCCGTAGTGGTGTGGTGTTTAAGACCGTCGCAAAACTAGTGAGCTCCATGAGTCGCATCACTACACGTCGACCGTGGGGCAGGGTCGCTCCGAAAGACAACAGAAGATGAGGAACGGAGATTGTGGAGCGATTGAACTGCTGTGTTTTCGTTCAGCAGAACGACTGTTGCACGTTTATATGTCTAATAACAGCAATAGCGGAAAGAGATGAGAGGGAGTGACTTCGCTGTCGTCCGCGAGTAATAGTGTTGAATAAGCGAATCTAATGCTGCATGTAGGAGGTCAAGTCTTCAATGCATTGAAGGCAGTTACCAGCAAATCAATGTTGAGCTTGCCATTGCGCAGAAAATATTGGGCATGCGTACATGAACAGCTCCGAAAGGGGGCTTAACGATATGACAGCTCAATGACAGCTCACTGGTCAGGCAACCAGCGTTCGACAAAGGTCGTAAAGGCAGATAGTCGAATGGTTCGCGGCATGAGGCGTCTGTCACGGTGGTCACAGCTGTTATTCGCATCCACCGCGCACACTGACAGCCATTGTCAAACGTGACTGCAAGATGATCCGTTGATGCAGCGAATCTTCAGGGCATATGTGGAGCTGGTTCAAAAGATTGTTATGGATTTCATTTACGTCGTCAGTACTTACGTACGCGTGTACGCACGGCGCTCCGTAGAAGCGAGATCGAGTATGTGCCGGCTAAAAAGGCAGGGCGATGCAGACTTTGCAACTGGTAAGGGCGGAGAAAATTCGAGTGACGAAAAATTCTTGTGCATAGCCTGTACAGAGCCTGCAGTTAGAGCACACGTATTGGCAATCTACCGCGGAAGTTGGCGTGGCCAATCCGGTAACGAATGTGCGTATTGTTCTGTGCAAGAGGATGAAAGAAAGGGTCGTTTGTGAAACCCTGGTACGAAAACATTTTGGTGCAGAGCTGTGCATGGGGGTAGTTTGCCTTGCCGTAGATCCGAGGGTTTGATGTGTGTGATGGACGTTGCTGGTTGAACAGTTGGGAGATGCCGCATCTTGGAAACTCATGATGACGTTCTAGCATCCACGTGCGTGCCATGTGCTGATTACGCAAAGACCCGCCTGGGGCCGGAAGATCCAGGGACCGCTATGCCTACAGCGTCGTGCGTCCGACGCGAATTTGTACAAGCTGCTCCGGAATATACACCAAGTTGACTACGGCTCAACTGTGACTGACGGTCGTGCAGGGTTCGGGTGGCAGGAGCAAGTTGCAAATCTGTCCGCAACGACGGTGCAAGTTGGTCGCCAAGAGAAGCTCCAGATACACGCCTGCGAACATAGTGTGACGCTCGCTTGCGTGACTGAAGACGACTAACCGCGCATTACACGCGGAGAAGGGTTGTTCCTGTAAGGTTCCCCTTGTGCGAGTCGCTCCTGGCAGGATTCACAGGAGCTTTCTAGAAGTGGTGTGTTTCCGAGAGATCCCAGCTGCAGGCAAACCTTGACGGAAGAGACTGACTCGGTACTGAATCCGTGACGCTGGATAGTGGACGATGGGTTTAGGAGGCAAGCAGAGCTTCTAGCGTGTCCCCTATTTAGGAGATACAGGACAGACAAGTAGGTATAGCGGACGAGGTGGAAGGCCGTCAGATTAGGGAAGAGAAGCGTCGTTTGTCATGTGTGTTCCCCCTGACGTATTGAGGCTGCATGTCTCCTAATTCGATTCAGCTCGCCAGCGCTCAAGCAGGTATGTGGGCTGTCTCCCTACTCGGCTCGACATGGTCACGGACCGCAAGGTTGGGGATTTGCGATGCGAACGGTCTCTGGCCCGCCATCATGGGCCAACTCACGGACTGAATCGCGTGTAAAGTAAGGGCGAATGATTGACGGGGTGGCGCATGGCTGTCGCTCCCAAGGCTCCCTATTCACGCAAGCCCTGTCCGGTTGGTCGTGGCAGGGGCCCATGTGCCTCCGACGCCCCCCGTGCAGGGATGGCGCGACGTACGTGCAGCGTGCAGCGTGCAGCCATGCATCGGTGCTGCTTAGTCTTGGCTGCAAACGGGATGCTGCAGTCGTCGGGGCTGGTAGTGGAGGCCAGGTGTGATGGAAGCCAGACGGCGTGCTGCGCGATGGTGGGTGATGACCAAGGGCGGCGACGCTGCAGCTGTTTGAATTACGAAAGCTGACGGGCCGGCGCATCGCATTCTCCCCTTGTGCACAGTGCCTCGCAGACAGGCCCGTGTTGGACGGCTCGAATCGCGTCGGGCACAATACCCCGGCTAACGCAGCTTGCCGGTACCTGGTGGCTCTAACCTAAAGGTCCACCCAGCCCGCGGGCTCTTCAACGCTGCTCCGTGTGCTCTCTGGATGCTGAAACGTGCTTGAGGCGATCCCAAAGTGAGGCCCGCCCCAGCCCCGGCCCTTCCATGTCGAACGGTTTTGAACTTTGTTTGTCTGGACGCCGTCGTCCTCACCCACCCCACAGCACACCCAAGGAGGCTTTGGATACGAATCTCTACCTGTTCCGGCAGCTGGGCGACAGATACGACACACAGGACAAGAGAGGCAAGAAGAGAGTCGAGTTGGTCGATTGAGACGTGTCGTGGAGCTCCGGGCGCTCATGTCTTTCCTAGGCCTCCGTCCGCACTCGCGCAGCAGTCACACGACGAAAGGCTTGACGTCGCACACACAACGATCGGACGCGACTCTGGTCAGCTCGCAACCGCCGCCTCGCTCGGGCAGAGGCATGGCCGGGGTCATGGACATGGAGCGGACGCGGACACGACGGGAACGAACCTTTATCGGCAGCGAGTGCTGCGTGTGTGAGGAGAACCTCGAGTACACGCTGCGGGGCGAGCGGATACTGCAGCTCTCGTGCGGCCATGTGTCGCACGAGGCGTGCTTCTACGAGTACATCCGCGAGTTCGAGTCGCAGCACTGCCCGACGTGCGATGCGACGCTGGGGCTCGACAGCAGCAGAGGGGGCAACGTGCTCGACCTTGGTAGGCAGCCCTCGCAGACGGCGGCGGGCAGGCAGGCTGATGTGCGCGCAGAGAAACTGTCGACGATTG
Source organism: Alternaria ethzedia (assembly GCF_023757985.1). Classification (NCBI taxonomy): domain Eukaryota; kingdom Fungi; phylum Ascomycota; class Dothideomycetes; order Pleosporales; family Pleosporaceae; genus Alternaria; species Alternaria ethzedia. Next base: position 170,972 of record NW_026056225.1, read on the forward strand.
TGCGTTCGGTGCAGCACGAGGCGTCGCCGCCACACGCCGAGAGCCAGCGCAGCGCAGCCAACACGCCCACGCCGTGGGACAGCCAGGCTGAGCGGCCGCACGACGAGCACCAGCAGCACCAGCACCAGCACCAGCAGCAGCACGGGCGGTCGCGCACCGGAAGCAACGCGTCGGCGCGATACCCGCCCACGACACACACACGGCAGCGGGACAGCAGCCACAGTCGCGACCGCGGCTCCGAGCGGGGCGCGTCGCTGTCGCTGTCACAGGCGCAGTCGCGGGCCCACGGGCGCAGCGACTCGGGCGCGACGGGGCTCGCGTCGTCGAGCGAGTATGCCGCGACGCACGATGGGCGGCGGCACGACTACGACGTGCAGTCCATGGAGACGAGCCTCAGCAGCCCGCGCGGCGGCGTGCGGAGCCCCATCCCTGCGCCCACCGTCACCGTCCGCAGCGAGTTCCCCACGCTGAGCCGGTCGCGGCAGCAGCAAAGCCTGACGTGCCTCGTCACCGTCGAGGTGGTCGAGGGCAAGTGGCGGCCCAGCCCCGACGACCTGCCGCGAGCGCCGCCGCCGCTGCCGCCGCTCGCCAGCGTGGCCGAGAGCGATTACGAGCGCTCCAAGTCGCCCGCGCCGCCGTACGAGCCGGCGGCGCTGCTCGACGACATGACCGAAGACCTGCACGCCCGCGTCGACAACTGGCACGGCCTCGACTTCTCGCGCTTCGGCAAGCTGCGCCTCCATGGCCACATCCGCGTCGGCAAGGACCGCCAGTCGTGGCAGGAGCTCGAGTGCTACCTCTTCTCCGAGATGCTCATCTGCGTCAAGGAGAAGAAGACGCCGCCCCTCACCAAGACAAAGTGCACCCTCAAGGGCTCCATCCTCATCAAGAAGCACCTCAACCACGTCGAGCACGCGCCCGACAGCCTCGTCCTGACCCTCAGCCTCTCCGTCGCCGAGCTGCCCGCCTTCCACCTGCAGTTCCACGACCGCAGCCAGCTCGACCTCTGGCGCCGCGCCCTCATGGACATCCGCCTCGACTTCCCCACCGCCGCCCGCCTGCCCGACTACGACCACGACAACTCGGGCCCCGACGACGACGACTACCGCCGCCCCAAGCGCCTCTCCTCCATCAACTCGTCCTACGGCGCCGCCAGGTCCACCATGACCGCCCCGACCGAGTACAGCGCCCCGCGCGCCGCCGTGCCCGAGCCGCGCCCCCCGCCCTCGATCCACGTGCCCGTCGACATTGTCGTCGTCATCCCCGTATCCTCCTCCATGCAGGGCTTGAAGATCAACCTGCTCCGCGACACCCTGCGCTTCCTGGTCCACAACCTGGGCGAGCGCGACCGCATGGGCCTCGTCACCTTCGGCTCCAGCGGCGGTGGTGTCCCCATCGTCGGCATGACGAGCAAGGCGTGGAGAGACTGGCCCAAGGTGCTCGATTCCATCCGCCCCGTCGGCCAGAAGAGCCTGCGCGCAGATGTCGTCGACGGTGCCAATGTCGCCATGGATCTGCTCATGCAGCGCAAGTCCAGCAACCCCCTCTCCAGCATCCTGCTCATCAGCGATTCCTCCACCTCCGATGCTGAAAGCGTCGACTTTGTCATCTCCCGCGCCGAGGCTGCCAAGTCCGTAGCCCCTTCCTCCCACAAATCCGCGCAACTACTGCTAACACGTAATCCAGGGTCTCCATCCACTCCTTCGGTCTAGGACTGACACACAAGCCCGATACCATGATTGAACTTTCTACCCGCACCAAGGCTTCGTACACGTACGTCAAAGACTGGATGATGCTGCGTGAGTGTGCAGCTGGCTGTCTCGGCTCCCTCCAGACTACCTCGCATCAAAACGTCAAACTCAAGCTACGACTACCCGAAGGCTCTCCTGCCAAGTTTGTCAAGATCAGCGGCGCCCTACAGATTACAAAACGAGCTACCGGACGAGACGCCGAAGCCGCGTTGGGTGACCTGCGTTTTGGCGACAAGCGAGACATTTTGGTCCAACTAGCCATTGCACCAGACACCGGCTCACCAGAACAGCTTCCTCAGGACCCTTGGGAGTCGATTGTGTCTGGCCTTGAGGCTCTCGGTGGACCGCTCGACCAGGACGACTCACGCACACTCAGCGTTGAAGAAGTGCCGCTGATCCAGGCAGACCTGACGTACGGTGACATCCTACGCGAAGGGTCTTTGTCACATTTACCACGCCCGTCGTTACTCGCCATCACTCTGCTACCGTCAGGGCCAAAGAAGAGCCCGACTGGAAGACCACCAACACCTCCCATCCCACCTCATCCTCACGTCGTGCAGCGACGCATGGAATTGCTCACCTCAGACATGCTGACACGCGCATTGACGCTTGTTTCGCGTGGGCAACACGACCGCGCACACCACCTTCTCAAGGAAACGCGCAGTATTCTAAAAGGACTCGGAAAAGGAGGTCTGCCACCACTTCCACCTCCAGGTCACCGACGCAACGAACCATCCAGTGCAGCAGGCAGCACTGGATCCGCATCACCGACATTGCACAGTACCAGTGGCGACTTGCGTGCGCGAACGCCCTCGCCTCATGCGGATAGCCCCTTTACTCCTGCAGCAGGCATTGATGTCAGAACCATGTATGCGCTTGACGCAGAACTCGAGTCCAGTCTCGAGTGGATCAACCACCCTGCTGTCTTCGGTAGGGATTCGCGAAAGGCCGTGTTGCAGGCAATCGGTGTCATCTCATCCCAGCGCGCGTACACCTTCCGCTCGCCCTCGGAATCTCTCTGGGCAGAGCGCATTGCTGGTGTCAAGCGCCTATCCGAACGCGCACGCGACTGGCGCGAAACCGGCGACCAAGAAGCCTTGATGGAGGAGAATTAATTGCGCGCAACGACTCTTCGATCTCTTCGCATTTGCTTGCATATACCCTGTATCATAGCGCATCACTCTTTGGTATCATGTTTCCTTGCTTCCATTCACGGCCATATCTTTCTTTTTGGCGATTTCACTGTTAGAGCTGTCATCGGGCTCATCCCACTTGAGACGTCTTGTTTCTCTTTGTTTCTCTTATTGGGTTTACGATACCAACACGGGTCTATATCTCCTTGCATTGGGTGGACCTCCTGGATTTGCAAAAGTAGGACTTGGGCGTCGCTCTCACCACATCTATGCTTTAGAGAGCACCACAGCCCCTTGGCGATTGATTGGCTACACATATGCACTTAGACGCACGAATATCACATCCGTACCATACTCCGTACCGTACTGCATCTGCTACGCTACTTGGGTAAACCGCAACGTTCACGTATGCTCAATAGCTATACCGGGTACAAGCACCCGCAGCTTGTGCTAACCCCTGAAATTGCATCACCCGTGTGTCTTTTAACACGCTGATTGCTGTAAGGGTCAGTCTACACTTGGTCAAGGCAGTCTTGGAACTCCACTGCGGTGAGTTCCGATGGTGGACGCCATGGCTACGAACAAAAGCCGGCAGAGCTACTTCTTCGGTGCGTTCGGGTGCATTACCCCTCACCTTAATCCAGTACCGTTATATATCTATAAGTTTGCAACTATACATCCATACAAGCATTGTTCATCTCGGCATGCAAGGATTCCTACCGCGACTTTGTGCACAAAGATATGCAGCGGACAAGAGCGTTCTTGACCGCATAAATGCGACATTGTTGCTGTGTGCGCTCAGGTCTCTGTCTCAGACTGCCAACGACCACCTGAAACTCCCAGCCGACAGCTCGCTTGGGCGCCAAATGCAATTGGTTTTGTCTTACTGGAACGAGAACGGTGCAGCTACACAAGTCAAAGGTGAAATCGAGGCCTGCATATTGATGCATGGGCTCAGGCAGTCAGTTCATCGTTCGCAATCGGCGAATCCTGCCTGCTGCGGTAACAAATCTTCGCGCTGTACGGTCATGCACGCTGATTTGCGAGCCAAACGATAGAGCACAGGCACCCAGAGCAGTGGGTTGTACCTGAAGTGTACCGGCTTCCGTCTTCTTACGCGCCTATCGTATCTGCCATCCGTTGTGAAGGCCTGTTGACGTCAAGCCCTGGAACAAGCCAAGTGCCAACTACTCACCCCACTGTCTAGATGTCCCACTCCTTCTTCTCTTTTCTTCAACAATAACCCGTCACATGCTCCCCAAACGGCACATGCTGAGGTAAACGGCGATGCAGTACTGCCGAAATGACCAGGATGCGAAACGTGTCCTTCCCGTCGCCCCTACTGGCAAATGTCGGCTGTGTCCAAGACGACTTTGTCAGACCTGGGAACATCAACGGATTCCTCTGTGGCTGTAGTACACCATGCAATATATCAAGTCTTATTCTGGTGCAGCATCTACAAACGCCTACTCATGCTGCGATTCAAGGGCCACGGCAAGACGCAGGAACCGGTCTTAATTGAGAGGGGCGCGGCGTGGACGAATGCCGCGGAAACATACCGGCTACATCCTGCATGTCGCTGCAGATACAGATGCGGCTGCAGGTGCATCTGTCCCGCTGTAAGAACTTGCTGGCTACATCGAGTATCCCCGGTGTCCATCAGGTTAAGACGCCCAAAAAGCAAACAACATCAGTACCTAGTCCATGGATATAGATCGCGTTCCGACAAGCCAATGAACTCTCATCCCAGTTGACAAGATATGCTAATGTCAAACAGTAATCACTTCCAGGTCGTCTCTCAACCCACGTTTGATCGCTCGTCGCATTGCACAAGGGGCAGCACAGTCTCGATGTCGCTGCGATTGTACCCATTGGCGGCTCGTCAAACTTTCCCCACTTGCTGGGAAATGCCCAACTTTTGCAAGCCCTTCGCATCTTGACGCACGTGCGAGACCCTAAGGTGGTGTTGGGTGGACCGATGGCATTTCCTTTGCGAGGCGAGCGGGCGGGACTTCGGTTCGATCATTCTCAGCCACATCTCGTTGACAAGGGTATGTAGATGCATGTTACGAATACGCTTACCAAACGGCTATTCCGGTGTAGTTCTACACTGGAGATCATGCTGACATGGGTCTTTAGGCGAGTCTGAAATCCAAAGCTGCATCGACGGTTGGGCTCTGTATGGCCCATAGCCCGCCATACAGGTAAAATAACGTGCTCTTAATGTGGAAGTGATGTCGCAGGATTGCCGATGCTGATTCTTGTTAGACTGTGACTGTTGGTAGCTGACCACGCAGATCCGACGTGCCGTGATCGTGAAGAGGCGGTGTTCTCGACAATATTGCTTTGCTCCGCACTTTCCTTCTTCATGGCCACACACTGGAGCGCATCACCGCTGCCGATCAGACCTATCGCGCTATTGTGGGACCTATGCAGCGGCCATCGAGATAGATCCATAATTCTCCCGCAAACCCAGCGCTGGAACCATTCCGTCAAAAGCAATACTTTCGGCCCGCAGACCAAGTTTACAACTGTGGCATGAGCGCCGTTTTGCCGGAGGCTAAGTCCAAGTGCCAGGTGTGGAGAGGGGGAAGACTCCGTGGTCCGCGCAAAAGCAAGCAACAGCTGAAGGACTGGGATAAGCGGGGTAATCGCAAGAGCGCATATCAAATTACATCATAGCCAGCAAGAAAAAGCATGGCGTCGTGTGAGTGTGCGTGTGTGCCAGAACTCAACATATCCACCCTTTGTCACACCGATATGCACATTTATACACAAACGGCGAAGATTACTTGCAAAACAAATGTTGACGACTGTGTGCGCATCATACTTTGTATGCAGCTAGAACATGTGGAAAGATGCAAGGTCTCATCTTTGCCTTGTTGGTAAGCCAGACACCCAATGGCGCACGTGCTATTACTTATCCCTACAGTATTTATCTTGCTTAGAGCGGCTATATGGGACCATCAGATCTTTGCGATGAAGCCTACAAGGACCCCTAATCGTTTGTGCTTGTAACATGCACCTGTTCCGATGCTCAACATAAACTGGGTTGGTATTTTTGTGTATTGACCTAATGCCCTCTATACGCAAGCATCAACATCACAAATCAACTACATAGCCTTTCTCTCTGTCGAGACACACTACATCCGTCGGCGTTACGGTAATGGTCGGTGCGGATAGAATGAAAGATGCGCGCAAATAGCTAATGCGTCCGTGTCATGATATCTGTTTGCTACCTAGCTACCCAGTCAAAATACTTCCAAGGTTTGATTCAACAAGGCCTATCCAACATCCAACATGCATAACACAAAGCCCTCGTCCCAAAACCTCTACTTGCTATACTCTTTTACAAAACGAATAACAGACTCGTTAACCTCTTTCGGATTGGATGCGCTCAAGAAGTGCTGGCCGCCTTCGATAACCTCCAATTTGGCATTCGGCGAGTTCGTGAAGAGTTTCATCTCCTCTTTGGCGTTCGCGACCGAATAAACAACATCGCTAGTTCCCTGTGACAACAGTCAGTTGCGAAATCACCCTAGAGAACACATCCGCAATGAGACCAACGTTGCTATGAAAAGAAAAGCATCCATCCACTTACATGCAACCGCAAAACCGGACACAGCACATCGCTCAAGCGCATATGCAATCCGTCCCGATCTCTAAGATTAATTGCACACATCCTGATCCTTCGACGTCCTTCGTCGCCTTGATAATTATTCTTAATCTCATCAATCCAGAAGGCGCGGACGTCTTCGGGACAGTCCTCCTTCCCCAAGCCCACGTCGATGAGGAAGTTGCAGAAATCTGTGCTGGGTACAAAGTCTGGCGTAGGCTCATTGGATTTGGTGCCGAATTCGCCGGTGATGCGGTCAGCGAGGGGGTCAACGGCGTGCCAACAGCCTAGATCGCGAGAACGAGGGGACTCATAGTCTAAGGATGTTCCAAGAGGTACTATGCCAAGGATCTTGGTAGTTCCTCTGTCAATATCTGGTAGAGTGTGTCACAAATCATTAGACATGGCGTGGGTCGCTTACCTTTTCCGGCGCCAAAAGTGCCATTCGTACCGTCACCCATCCTCCCTGGCTCGTCCCTAATACAAAAGCTTTCTTCACACCCAGCTTCTCCATAACCTGCAGATTCATCATCGCAGTATCCCAGTACGTCCAGTTCTCAGTCTTTGCGCGCGTTTGTCCATGACCCAATAGCTCGATCGCTACCAGATTCATCACCGATGTAAGTGTTTCGTTCGTGTATGCATCACGATAGAGCTCCGAAGACGTAGCGAAGGAGTTTATCAAGATGAGGGTGGGTTTGGAGGCGTCCACGGGACCGGAGGTTTGGTAGGCAGCTGTTATGCCGCCGAGGTGGGGGACGTCAATGGTTTTGGTGTTTGGCATTGATGATGCACAGCGAGAAAGTGCACTGTCTTTCGAGTATGGGCGGTTGGTGATCATAGTTGCGAGTCGTGAGGCTGATGTTGTCGTGTGAATTTGCAACGACGTCACATGTCGATCTTGTGGGGAACGTTCGGGCCGAGGGGGTAGGTTATTTCCTTATTTGGGATAACATAGTGATGCGTTTACAAATCATCACAAAATATAGGTATGAAGAGATGCGAGTGTCTTAGGATGTTATCAATTGGTCGGCGGAGCGGCAATTCTGTTGAAACGCAACGTGAGAAACACACATAAAGTGCCGCAAGAGCATATCATCAATGGTAAATCTTTGCAAGAGAATGTACATGTTTGCCTTCAGACGTATAAAGCTATGTTGCTGTGCATATTGCTTGCTTAGTTCTCCAGAACATACCTATACCTCGCTTTTCCTGCCTCCATGTCCACAACCGCGGTGTTAGCATCCTTCATTGGTCTCTTCTGGATCCATGGCTTGATCTTCTTCTCAGCCGCCAACTCCAACATCTCCTTGATCTCCCATGGGGCACCGATGCCAGAGCCTCCAACCTTGAGTCCACCAGAAAGAAGCGTGAAGGCGTTGATGGGAGGAAGCTCTCCGCCGTCCGGTGCTCCAACTTGGATGAAAGTACCATGAGTCTTGAGCAAACTAAGATAGCCATCTAGAGGCATCTTGGCGCTGGAAACGGTGCATATAATGAGATCGAGCGTTTGTGCGTTGTGCTTGGCCCAATCCTTATCTTCGTCAGTGGAAACGTAGAGGTCAGCGCCTAGCTTGAGAACGTCATCGCGCTTCTCAGCCTTGCGGCTTATACCGACGACCTTGTCTGCACCCAGGGCTTTGGCAAAGAGAACACCGAAATGACCTAAGCCCCCTACTCCAACAATTCCGACAGTTTTGCCAGGACCACAGCCATAACGCTTCAACGGAGAGTAGACGGTGATTCCGCCGCAAAGCATCGGCGCAGCATCCGCACTATCCAAGCCGTCAGGGATACTTAGGACGAAGTGTCCGTTTGTGCGGTTGTGTGTAGCGTATCCACCATAGCTTTTGCCCTCGTCGCGTGGGTAGATGGAGCCATAAGTGTTTACTGTCTCGCGGTGGCAATGGTTCTCGATGCCGTTCGAGCAATCGGGACAGTCTGGTTGAAGGCATGAGCGTGCTTGCGCGCCGACACCAACACGGTCGCCCTGCTTGACGTGCTTGACGTTCTTGCCAACCTTGACGGCTTTGCCGATGATCTCGTGACCGACGACGCAGGCTAATAACCATCAGTACGGTGAAGCAGTTGACACAGTCTGTAACATACGATATGGTGTAGGGCCCCAGCCAGATTTCAACATGTGCAAGTCTGATCCACAGATACCGCAGTGAGAGATCTCAATGTCAACATCGTCTTCGGTCCACTTTTTAGGTTCAAATTGACCCCACTCCATCTTTCCCTTGACACTCTCCTCGTCCTTGCCGAGCCATCCTTGGAATTTTGTATCTGTCGCCATTGTGTAGTTCGTATTGTTGTAAGCGTACGTGCTCGATGTTGGTGTTGGTGTTGTAGTTGTAGTTGTAGTGGGTGGGATGTTTGGCCGCACCATCCGTGCACAAACACTTATATATCAGCAACGACCGTTAACTCCGTGGACATTCCGATATGACGTTCACTATGAGCCTGGCCCGTCTAGAAGAGCCTCAAGGCAGCCTATGCAGGCGGACTGCGGAACTGAGCTATTCTGGTTGGTCCCATCGTCACTCTCATGAGCGCCCATTGGCTACCTTCGCCATCATAGACCTTTACGCGTACTTGTACTGCGGGGACAGTACCGGTTTCGTTTACTGATGCTGTGCGTCATCAGTTGAAAAATTATCCACCGCGTAGATAGCGGGAGTGAGGACTTCTCCTATTGGTCGCGTGCCTTGCGCTAATGCGACCGCCGATGGATATCGGGCCACTGCCAAAGATTGTCGGCGGACCGACTGATGCAGACCGATGACAATGCACCGGGGTCTGGTGATATCGGGGTTAAACGCGGAGAATGCAACTCTGAGGGCGGTTGCATCGTGTCACGGAGATGACTGGATGCCGAAGTTGTATGGAGTCTATGGAGTCGTTGCAGTGTGAGGATCACATGGGAATGTGCAACAAGATAATCAGTGTATCATTTGTTACCTCAAACGTTGGAACTTGTCTTCTTCAGCCATTGTCTTGTCGACACGTTCAATCGTTTCGGCGTCATATACTTCCTCTAAGCTTTTTTGGCCTTTTAACACTTCCCTCTCATGCTTTGTTGCCTCTTCTTTCGTCATAAGAACCAAGTCCTTCATCTGGAGATGACTATTCTTCTGACCCGGTGTTCTCTCATCAACAAAACTCAGAGCTGGCTTAGTCCATCGTGTCAATACTAGGCGTGTAGACAACCCACTGATGATACTTCGGCCATGGTATACTTCTTCTACTAGATAGCCCACATCATCTTGTGTTATGGGAATCTTGAGACCCAGTGGGTCCTCGCTGAAGAGTGCACGTGCCAGTCTTTCTTCGGCACCTTGGAGAGCACCTAAAATTCCGTCGTACATCTTGTCGCGTGACTTGGCTGGCAAGTATTCGTGAGGGTAGCCAGAGATGGAAAGGATGACATGATTCGCAACTGCGAGACCGAAGATGGCTGGCATAGTACCCAAAACTGGCAAGATTCGTACCCGGAAATCTGCAAGAACACCAAGCTCTCCCACGTTGCCTTTCGCAAATTCTTCTTCGGAGAGAGGTTGGAGCTCAGCCTTCCCTGGGCCTGGCCTTTCTGTAGAGTAGACAACTGGTATGCCGTCCTTGACACCCTTCAAGCGTAGCTTTCGCCTTGTAGACTTTGACAACGGGTCGTCTGTACTTGTGGAGATGTCGCCAATGAATATTCGTGTAGGATCAGACTTGCATCCTGCACCCATGGAAGATATGACCTTGATGTTATTCATGTAACAGTATGCCAGAAGTGCAACCTTGCTGTCAATGTTGTCGATAGCGTCGATAACAAAATCCGGCTGCTGATGGTTCATGGGTGCTAGCTGAGCTGCAGCAGTATGCTCGGCAAAGAGTTCATTTCGGCATTCGAAATGGGTCCAGGGTGTGATTTGTTCGAGTCGTTTGCGGAGGCAGTGAACCTTGGGCGTTCCGACATCTGCTAGTGTAGCAACTGCATGCCGATTGAGCGAAGACAGCGTGACCTGGTCAAAGTCGATAAGCCTAAGTTTGGAGCATCCTGAGCGAGCGAGGGCGGCCGTAGCATGTGATCCGACGCCTCCGCATCCGACTACAATTACGAAGGCATTCCTTAGCTTGGCGATTCCAGGATCTGTGAGAAAGACTCTATTTCTTGCGAGTTGTTCAAGGATGAGATCTGGTGCACTAGTCAGAGTTGAACTGGCATTTCATGAAAGAATCAATACCGTCGTCGTAGTCACCTTTCCTTGCCCTTGCGGCTAATGCCATACTCCGCTCATCTTCCTTGCTTGGGGCGAAGACGTTGGAAGCAGCACCATATTCGGTCAGCTGGGTGATGTTAGCGAGTATTTAGGTGTCAGCTCGATGATCGAGTATGCAGCCGATTCGATATTCGGGTACTCACTCTGGACGCGCGATGTTCGTCACTGACGTCTGGAATCGATGCCTTCAGATCAGCTACCCTTGTCAAGCGCCGAGCTTTCTGAAAACCTAGAATCGCACTGCCCACGACAAAGCCTGACACGGCTGCAGTCGTGATGAGCTGAGCATTGTGAGACTCAGTTGCTCGCGACAGCCAGGAAGGCATTTTAGCGGGTTGACGTCACACTTTATGCGATGATGTCCTCAATGCAGATCCGCATAGCCGTCTATGTACAGTAGAAGAAACAGAAACGAAGAGGGCTGCGCATGTACTGGAAACCCGTAAAACGGCCGGACTTGATGATTTGTATGTGGTGTCGAATATGCATGCAGGTGCGGCTGTCAAGACTAGCGTGCATGCGGTAAGCGCCAAACCCTCGTCGTCAAAAATGCAGATGACCATTAGGGAGCAGGCGCCAGCGAACCAGACGAGCACGGGTAGACGCGTTCTGAGACATCCCTCACGCGCCGTAAAGGACGCCGAAGCCGTGGGAGTCGCTCTCTGGCTCACGAGGGGCATTCCCATCACCTCCGACGACCAACAACCCACGTCTCGGAAGACTGAACAACATTCATCATGTCCAAACTCACCTTGGGTTTGATAGCTGCTGGTGGTGCAGCTGCAGGAGCTGCAGCGACTGCAGCGCTTTACTCTGCAAAGAAGGATGGCCCTCCGTCTGCACCATCCGTCATCACGACTACGACGACAACCATAGCTGGGCCCGGCCGGCCAGCGCCTGTACCCTCGGTCCCTGCCACGCCATCGCCCGCTGTGGCTGTGGCTGCCCGGAGAGCAGTCGTAGACCCCAACGGTCTCTTCCAATATGGGTTCCCGGGCCCAGTCAACGATCTCCGGCCTGCCGCCTCCCTCACATCAAGTTACGACCGACGAACACGAAACCCCGCATGGGTCGCCGAGCACATTACGCCCGAGTCGCTAGCCAACAGCAACGCGGACAGGAAACACAGCGTGTTTGTAGAAGACGTGACGATCCCCGAGATGTTCCGTGCAAAGCTGAAGGACTACTTCCGCTCTGGCTACGATAGGGGGCATCAAGTCCCTGCTGCAGATGCCAAGTGGAGCCAGGAAGCCATGGACGATACTTTTGCGTTGAGCAACATGTGTCCGCAAGTGGGCGATGGCTTCAACCGCGACTACTGGGCGCATTTCGAAGACTTCTGCCGGAGGCTCACACACTCGTACCCCTCGGTCCGCATCGTAACCGGCCCTCTGTATCTCCCCAAGCGCGAGGCCGACGGCAAATGGCGAGTGTCATATGAAGTCATCGGCTCACCACCCAACGTGGCTGTGCCTACACATTTCTACAAGGTCATCTTCGCCGAAGACGGGAAGCTGGGGGGCAAGGTGGCGCTGGGTGCTTTTGTGCTGCCGAATGCCGTCATTCCCAGCCACAAACCGTTGACGGATTTTGAAGTACCGGTCGAGGCGGTGGAGAGGGCTAGTGGACTGGAATTTGCGACTAAGCTCACGCCAGAGAGGAAGAAGAGGTTGTGCCAGGAGGTCAATTGCAGTGTCATTGTAAAGGAGTATGCGCAGAGGCAGAAGACGTTTGCTAAGAAATAGGCTTCCAAGCCATGACGAGATGTTATTCATGGTACAGTGTATAGTACATTGTGGTCCTCCGCGGTGTTGTAATGTCGTGATGGCGCAGTCCAACCAAGCCTTTACAGGTTCTGCACGGCACCGCCCTGGGCACTCTCGCGCTGTATTCTGCCGACGTACTGCTTGCTCACAGTATTCCATGCGCTCATGTACTTTTCCATGCATGCGCTCATGCAGCTTTCTTCGCCTTTGGAGAGGGCGGCACCGGGCTTGGGGATGCAGCGCTCGAAGCAGTGCTCGTTGAGTTTCTGGGAAGGCGTCAGTACGACGTGCACCGCCATGCAGAGACAGTATATGCCCCGGACCGACGGACCTCGACAAGCATGCGCGCATTCTGCATAGCCGCTTCCTGCTGGACCTGGCGCATGACGGCCGTCTTTGGGTCGCTCGGGTAAGAGGACATGCCGCCCAGGGAGTCCATGGTCTCGGGTGGGTGTGCGTCTGGGGGTGAAGGGGCGTGGGTCGTGGGGCGTGGTGCTGCGAAAAGGTGCGTCGTGCGTGCTTGTCGACGTCAAGAGCGCCTCTCTCGCTAGCGTAGTCGCTGCAACCCGAGACGGTGGACCCCTGCAATGCACGCCGAGGTGATAGAGTGGCCTTTCCATGTCGACGATTCACTCTGCCAACTCCAGCACGCCACGCCCCGTCCCAGTCGCCCGACCCGTGCCTCTCTTATTGTTTCCCCCAACCACTACAACGCAGTCTTGGTGCCACTCTTTCTTCCGCGCCAGTACTCTCTTGGTGCGCGACCATGTTGGCAGCAAGACCATGGACGAGCCTGTGCTTGCTTGCAGGCAGCTGGACGGGTGCTTGGGCGCGGTCCGGGGGATTGAGCGAGGACCCTGATATCAAGGCCATCTCGCTGCGAACACACAGTCTCGAGCCCGTAAGTCGCATGTCCTCTGCGCCCATGCAAACATGCCCTGACGCCGCACACAGCCGTACCTCGACTCGGACATGCAGAGCCGCTGGTGGGATTTTGGCGGAGACACGATTATTCGGACTGATAAGTACATTCGACTGGCTTCAGACAAGCCCTCGCGCGACGGCTGGCTGTTTTCGCGCGTGCCTCTGACAGCGACCAACTGGGAGGTAGGCTGCACTCTGTCCCACCACATGTCCCAGACGCTTACGCCAGTAGATCACATTCGAGTTCAAGATCCACGGCCAAGGCAACCTCTACGGCGATGGCTTCGCCATGTGGCTCACCAAGCAGCGCGCGCAGCCAGGAAACGTCTTCGGCCACACCGACAAGTTTGAGGGCCTCGGCCTCTTCTTCGACACATACAAGAACAACCGCCCCGGCACCGTGTTTCCCTACATCATGGCCATGAACGGAGATGGAAACACGCCCTACGACAAGGACAACGACGGCAAGGCCAACGAGGTCGCTGGATGCTCTGTACGTGCTGCCTGGCCCATATGGCCCTCTCGATACTAACGCCAACTAGGCCCGTGGCATTCGCAATGCCCAGATCGCCACCAAAGCTCGTCTCACGTATTTCCAAGAACAATTCCTCCGCCTCGAGCTCCAGTACAAGTCAGAGGGCGAATGGACCCAATGCTTCGAGATCCCCAACTTCAAGGTTCCGCCCGTCGCCTACTTGGGTTTCTCCGCCGAAACCGGCGAACTGTCCGACAACCACGACATCGTTTCAGTCAAGTCGCAAAATCTCTACAAAAAGACCCCTGGGTCGGCTTCCTCGTCAGGAAGCTCAGGGGGCAAGACTGCCTCGTCTATGACGCGCGAAAAGAGCAGCAGCGGTGGAAGCTGGACTTGGTTCCTCGTCAAGTTTGTGCTATTTGGCCTAGCCCTGACCGGTGCCTATGTCGGCTTTACCGTTTACAGGACCAAGCAAAGAGACCGTTTTTAGGGGAACAGCTCCTACCTCAAGTTCAAGGGCAACAAAAAGCTTGCTTGGCTGGGCCCACCAATGCTCCAGTTTGATGGGTGTGTCGAAGTCGGCGATGAGAATGACTGGATGGCACTGTACAGGGTTGGATGATGGAGTCGAGCTGTGCAAAAAATGGCCTGGAGAGGCCACGCGCATTGTTTTCTATCTCACCTAGCGCTCTTACTTCTCTTTCCTAGCATGTATCAATCGTAACACCTTAGCGTGACATGCCCAAGGTGGAAGCCATGTCTCCGCATATAATAACACGCCTCTGTACAGAATTTCACAAAGGCTGCCGATGAAAGCAAGCGGAGTGGGTTGAGGGTTGCTCTAGCATCCGTTTTAGGTGACCTGGCTACATGGAGTAATGGAAGCGGCCACGATGTCGAATGCTTTATTCATAGTCAAGCAACACATAAGACAGTGCTCCATGATTGCATGCTTGTGTTGGGATAGACATACGTGCATTATACATACATACCGATGTGCACGTCGTGCCAATCGTCTTTAGCAAGACAGCGAATGTACAATTGACAAGCTTCACCTTCGACAGATGACAATATATGTAGACACAACCCGGATGTACAGACTGCTTTTGTGGAGACGCCAAGACATAGTTTTTTAAACTAGTAGTTTGGTTTCTTGATCGACGCCGGTGGAAGGACAAGACGCTTATGTCATTAGCGCGCTGCTAGCACGGCCCGTGATTGCGCGCCCAAGTTTCCAGGCTGCGCGTCGGCAGCTTTCTCTCACTACCCACAACCCGAGCAGCGAGTAAGTAGCCCCGACCGCTATTATCTAGCTTAGAATGCGCCGGCTGTAAGCGCACGCGAAACAACAGCTAACGCCCATCAGATCCCAGTGAACGACAAACCTTCGTCACAAGGCGATGCTGGGGACTAATCACCCCGGCGTCTCACTGCATGACAATCAAGAACGGAAAGCGGAGGGAGTGCGCCATCATACTAGATGTAGCCACATCGCTCAACTCATCATTGCACAACGCTGATGGAGGCGATTTCGCAAAGCCACTGGGTTCACCATCACCAGACTCCAGCCCCAGCCTTTCCCACTGCGCACTGAGGAAGAATAAAAAAGGTTGAAGCGCCGTGCTACCTCGCCTAACAAGCTTGGAGGACGAAGTTCGCTCTTGACGACATGAAGAGTAGTTTTCAATCCGAGCGCCTTTGCCCTTGTGGCATCGCTGGTCGTGGGGATGCGTGGTCTTTGTCGTTGGGTCTGTGGGTCTAGGTGGTGGTGCTTGTATTAGAGGGTTGTTTTCTTTTCAAAGTCCTGTTTTACAGACGGGCGGAAGGGGTCCAGTGATGATGTCCCTGTGGGGGCATTAAAGCCAAAGTCGAGTTGAGGAGCCCGATCATTGCCTGCTGAGAGGTCGAAAGACTCATCGATGGGGAATGGACGAGGTTCCTTCTGAGGACAGCAGGAGAGCTAATCTGAGGACCATAAATATATAACGTACTGCTTATAACAAAGGCCATCTCTTCACTTGCCCCGGTTGACTTGTTCAAAGATATGCTAGCATCTACAAGCTATTTCAGCCCAAGCTCGAATCCAAGCTTGGTATGTCGTACGTTCTACACTTCAAAGGTCGAGGCCCCGGCTTGTGACAGTCGTCGACGCGTAAACTACTCGTAGACGTAGCAGAACGGTCCGGCAACCGTGCTAACCAAATCCTTGATCTTATATGCCTTGCCGTCTACATTCAACACCTCCAGGTCTACAGTATCCTCCAAACTCTGCGCCCTCCCACCGCCCATCATTGACGTGCCACCTGCGATAACCTGCTGCCTGTTTGGATAGTCTTGGCTCTGCCAAATAGACCATACACGGTCGATCATGGCGTGATGAAGGTAGAAATATGGGTCTGCGGCATCGCGTTGATCAGTTGGGAAGCTGCAAATGAAGAAAAGGAATGGTACTCACCACCAGGCGAAGTATAGAAATCACTCCCCGGGTCACCAGCAACCGTGAAATGCCCCGCCCCGTGGACACCCGTCGCTCCTTGCATAACATCTTGAAATGTTGCAATAGTCCTGCTGCTTGTGATCAAAGCAGCAGTCTTATCTGTCGTCGCGTACAGTTGCGTAAGGTAGTTGCTGATATCGCGCTTGATGCACCGAGGATTGTACCCAAAGCCATCTGATCGTGGATTACGTGGAGCCTGCGGACTGTCCATTGCTGCCAGCGGTCTGGGAGAAGTCAGCAGATGCACATATAGGATACTGGCAGGGGCAGTATGGCACTACAAGTATGGAAGGTGGTACATACCCCAGGTTAACCATCATACCCTTGAACGGCCCACTAGCAATACATCCTCCCCCGTTGCCAGCCGGCTTCAACCCATTGCTATTATGTTGCACCTTTTCGCCCTGGCCACTCATACTCGTGTCGCTGCCATCGAAAATCGGACTAGTCTCTGGGCTGGCTGCCCATCGTCCCCAGTCCCAGTATGGCTGGGTACCATTGTAGCCACATTCGACTCTCAACGCGTTCTCATACGCAAACGTGTAGTATCGATGCCAGGATAGGAAGTTCCCTGTGCCATGGATTGAAAGCGTGTATTTCATATGAATTGCTACAAAGTCGTCGAACCGTGATTTGGCGCCGGGGTACACGGTAGAGAGCTTGGAGGGCGCTTTGGTTATGCACTGGACGGCGGCAATGTAGGCGCGCTTTTCCGAGGCGCTGATACTGCCCCTGATTGTACATGTTAGCTGGCGGTGTATGGAAAAGTCCTAGGGTGCCTTTGGACATACCATTCTCGGCGTACGCGGAGTTTGTCTTTGGTACACGTTGTTGAGTTGGCAATGGCGGCGTCGATGGCTGCTCGGCCCTTGGTCTGCAGATCACCAACTGCGTCTGCTGCACAGAGTATTTGTAGTACGGACAGTGAGATGAAGAGGACATACAGCGCCCCAAGATGGAATGCTGCCATCTTTGACTTGGAGGCAGCGCTCACTGACTTGACTGCTATATAATAAAGGCAGGACCCATCTTATATATGAGATCTCTGGGCATAAGCGCCGATGTACAGGCAAAATTACCTAGGTAGTTGCTCGGATCTTTCCAGCCGTGATCTATATGACAGTCATGTCGGAAAGAGTCTTGTTAGATGGGGGCTTTGATTGATGTATCAAGAGTTTCCACATGCGAATATGTTATATGTTGAGGGATGAAGCGTGTGATGCGTTCGGCAGATGCAGGTCGAACACACAAGATTTTGATCGAAGACCTAGAACAAACGTAGACTACGGGCTCAGATACATTGTATAGCTAGGCATGGCCCGAGGATAGATCTACCAACTTTGAGTAGAGTGTCTTGCGTAAGAGTCCCTTGCGTCTAACTACCGGTCTTCAAAGCAAGCTGGAGCGACAATAGCGCAGAAGACAGGCAATAGCTGTAATTCTATCACATTTGAAGTGACGTGTCAGGGAGTGACCAGCTCTGTTCAGTGAGTAGTACTCACAGTCTCCACTTGCTAGTTGTGCCGTAGATGCTACAAGCATATCTGTCGCCAAGGCGGTAACATTCGTCTACGCTGTCTAGACGAGACGGCCAGTACATGCCAAGAGTGAGGCTAATATGAATGACTGCGAGGCGTAGTAGTAATCTTGAAGATCTTGCGCGTCCTAGGACGACGTCCAGGGTCCATAGATGTGTGCCGTGCTCGCCAAGGCATGGTAGATTTAGGCAACACTTTCTAGTTTGCACGCAGCTGTTGTACGCCGTTTGTAGGAATGGTTCTGGCTGTTTCCGACGTCCAAGAAAGCTTCACGAAAATGCCAAAGGAACACTCGAAAGCTCAGCGGAGATGGGCGTAAACCGACGTCGCAGTAGATGCTCGCACGACATGACCCATGCATGGATCTGCGAATCTATGCGAGAAAGACGCTAGATGCCGGCGGTTCGTTGAAATGAAGGCATGGTTATTTAGCCGGTAACAAATCCACCCATCCATCCCTCTTGTCGGAGCTTTCCGACCGAGAGGGTAGAACACTATAAGATGCAGTGAGTACTATGTCAGTCCCAAGATCGACGAGGTTTGACCTTGGGCGTCCCGAGGTCGTCTCAATCCCGGCCATCGGAATCGCCATCGGAATCGGAGGTACATTGCTCAGTGGCCTCTGGAATGAGTGGGATCCATACATCCTGTAAAACATCCTTGTCTAGAGTACTCCCTGTCGCATAAATGACCACCAGAAACCTCTCACAACCAGTGGCGAGTTTAATTTCTAGGTTGTAACGTGTGCAGTCACGTACGTCCAGATTGCTGGTCGGGAGACGTCGTGTAGACTTCAAGCGCCAAGGCCCAAGGTATCTGTTGATACGGAGCTTTCTTCGCCAGTCAAGCATCGATCAAGAAGTCCTAATTATTCGAAAATTATCAAGTCTCCCACGTGGCTGCCGGAGACGTATGTCGGCAGTAGGTCCCACACCTCGGTGTTTAAGGTCCGAAGGCAACTGACGAGTATCACCATGCACCATCGCATGAGCCAAGCCATCTTTCGATATCGTTGCTCTTCCGGTCATTTTCATTCTGTCTTCTACTCGTATCCTCATCTCTACACCCCATGACCACGGAGCTCCCGGGATACTCGTTCATCGGTGTCTCTGACGCAGCTTTGTTGTACCACTGTGCAAACCCCATCTATCTACTAGCCTCCAAAATATTCCTCTCCAGACCACTCACCGCCTCCCTCACACTAGGCGCAAAGTGTCTTCTCAGAATCTCTCCCTCCCAAACGGTCCCTGCGAAAGGATTACTACCCTCAATCTCAGGTTTCAGTGCATCAAACACTCCATCGCCCCGTCTCTCCTCTGTATTCCATAGAGGCGCTACTTTTTTGCCATGCGTCTTGGTGACACGATTTATTAGCCCAAGCATAGCGGTACAAGACTTCTCGGGGAGATGCATGGATATGGACATCAGTTGTTTGGCGAAAGCTGCAACGCGGAGGGGCGGAACGGCGCGAATTGAGGTGGCGGGTAGGAGGACGGAGGAGAGGGAGCGGATAAGTAGGACGATGGTGGTTTGTACGTTGATTTTTGCGGTGTCGGCATGTGATGTCGCAGCGTTGGGGTCGGGAAGATGGAGAGACTTGGAGCTGAGTTCGATGTCTGGGTTCAATGCGACAGGATGTAGTGTGCGGTAGAGATGGGTGATGAAATAGCTGAGGTCGAGTTTCAAGACTGACGCTGTTTTCGCTCCGTCTTGGCCTTCGAGTAGTGCAAAGGCTGTAATGACGCAAAGGAGAGACTCGCGCGTAAGGTTGCGCTCGGGTGCTTCGTTATCGTCATCTTCATCCGATGCGTCTTCGTCGTCTTCAACTGCGGCAGCGGCCGTAAGCTCGGCGGTGGCGATGATGTCTCGAAGAGCTTCCAGGATATCTCCAAAGAAATCTTGGTTGATCAGGTGTGCGTATCGTGCCAGACCTTCCAACACCGCACCCATGAGTTTGGGCGAGCGAGCCTTTAGGATTCGGAAGTATGCCACAAACACCATCTTGAGCGTCTCAGCCTGCATCCTGTCACGCTCCTCGTGACTGACAGCTGCATCCGCCTCCTTGAACTCCTTCTCGATCGCTTTCCTCTCCTTGAGCTCCTTTCGTAACCTCTTTGTCCTGAACTCGCGCTTCTGCTTCATCTTCTTGCCATTGACCATTGGGTCTTCCGCCTTGTCGACGGAATGATATGAGGCCTTCTGCGCAAACTCTGACAGTAGCCGCAGGTGCAGAAACGTGTTCAGCACGCTTTCGTCGAAGTGGTAGTTCCGGCTCTTCATCATCTTTGTCAACATGGTGACGGCTTCCAGCGCAGCGTTGCCATCCTCATCGTTCTCAAACAGGGTTTCCATGGCCTCCCTGCATCGTACAAAGTCGGCATCCACCCTCCTCGTGCTAAGTTTGCCAACGAGAATCTTCAACAGCTCTCCACGGAAGTTGAAATGCGGCACCGAGTTGAGCAGGTTGCATGCGCAGCTGACAGCGACTGTTGCCAGACCAGCCATGTGCTCTTTGTCCGATCCGCTCGACTTTGCTAGCCTCGCGAGGTGCTTTACATATGCCTCGTAGCTGGATACCAGCTTCTGCTCGAACTGCCGCAACTTCTTGACTTCCTTTGAGATCTTCTCTTGCATCTTCTCTTCCGACAACGGCCGAATCCTGTATCCGGGGATAATGTCCTTGAAGATGGAGACTTGTGTCGCCAACGCCAGCTTCTTGACGGTAGTGTTGTCCGAGTCGGCGAGGGCTTGCAGTGCCTTGAGCGCTCCAACGTGCTCCTCGGGGTCCTCGTTGACCAGACCTGCTATGCGCGCAAGCTCTTCCTTGGCGTCGAGTATCTGTTGTCGCGCTGGTATCTTGGGCTTCTCCTCGTCCACGTCTTGTAGATGCGACGCCTCGAGCGCCCCGTCGTCGCTGCCAGAGGCGAGAAAGCTGTCGGATTCTTCCTCTTTGATATCCTGCGCATTGGGCGGCGCCGCTACCCATCCCTCGGTTGTCCTGACGGGCAGCTTCTTGTTCTCCCTCTGCTTCTTCAGTCTGCGCGGTCGCGTTTCGTAGTCTTGTTCGAGATGCCATTTCGCGGCGTTCTTCACGAAGCTTGCCTGGTGGTCTTCGGCCGCGCCGCTGGCATGCTCGCCGTGTTCGGGCGGAGACAGCCGCCTTCTCTTCGCAGCCGGGACGCGAGACATGGCGCAGGTGCTCGTGGGCCGATGTGGGCGACGGTCAGGCTTGGTTGGGGATTGCACACCCGACTGTCTGAAATTTTGGCGGAGGCTGCGGAGGAGCCTAGCCCGGCTAGCATGCGCCCCACAAATTTTTGGCAGCAGAGGTCGACTTTGCGAACATGCGCCCAGCCCCAACCTCAACTCAGCACTTGTCTACATACGCCCACGATGAGGCCGCTCACAGAACCAGAGACCAAGACGCTCTTTGAGAAGCTCGCGACGTATTGCGGAAAGGGCATATCGAACCTCATCGCCGACCCTACAGGCGGGTCGGATCGCAATGTCTTCCGCGTCCAGGTATTCACTCTTCCAACCGCCCCCACCCGTCGCCAGCTAGCTCAACTTGCTAACAATCAACGCATAGGGCTCACGAGTCTACTACGTCCGCGAGTCCCTCGCCAATCTTGCCACATCCGTCGCGCGCGACAACCTCCTCTCTCTCGGCATCTGCCTGGGCAAATTCACCAAGACGGGCAAATTCCGCCTGCACATCACCGCGCTGAGTGTAATCGCCCCGCACGCACGATACAAGGTCTGGGTCAAGCAAAACGGCGAGATGCCCTTCCTGTACGGCGGCAATGTGCTCAAGGCGCATGTCGGACGGTGGAGTGAGGATTGCCCAGAACATCAAGGTGTTGTTGTGCTGAGTATGAACGATACGCCATTGGTAAGTCGGCCGCCAGCTGCAAAGCGACGAATCGAATCTTGAGCTAACATGCAACATCAGGGCTTTGGTGTGAGTGCACGATCGACGGCCGAGGCGAGGAAACTGGATCCTACGGGTATTGTCACCTTCAGACAAGCGGATATCGGAGAATACCTGAGAGAGGAAGACACTTTGTTCACAACTTGAGCGGCCGGGAGCCTGTGCGACCATGGACACTCTGCAAGAGAAGCTTACTGCTTCGCCACAACCGGGGCCAGAAACCAAGGCTCGCGTGCACGGCATATCCGTTTGCTACCCACTCGCATTCACTATGACAATACGCTGAGTAGTCCATCTGATGGTATCTAAGCATGAATGACCAAAGCATCATGCGCCACTTGCATTGTCATGCTGACTTGGACTTGCTCTTGCTTGTCCCAATGATTCTAATCTACATAAGTTTTGTGAAGCCGGTCGCTCGGCAAGGGTATCAATGTCTGATTCTCGTCTCCCAGCCAAGTAGAAGCTGTACTTGGAAAGTCGTAGTCTGCTGCTACACACTTCACCGCCGAAACTCCGCGCTCAACCCAGTTTCTCAAGAAGCTTCCTCCTCCTGCGCTCGACTAGCTCGTTGTTGACCTCGTCAAGGGTTGGGATGCGCCATCGTATGCCGTCGCCCACGTCACCGGGTAATTCCATCCACTCCTTCTGTGTTTTGCTCGGCTTTGCGTCCAGTTCATCGCCGAGCAACATGAAATTGTCCCAGGCCTCCTGCTCTTTGGCCGTTTCATATGCTAGCAGCGTGCCGTCCTCTTCGTCTAGGTTGTAGCCGTAGTAGCCCGCATCCACCTTCTGCCTCAGTTCACTCCTCTTTTCGCGCCCCTTGTCCATGTCGTCTTCCGGTCTGCTCTGCCTCTCGAACAACTCCTTGACACCCGGCAGGTCCTTGGCTCGTCCAAAGTATCTGTATCCCTTTCCTCCTCCTGGCACCTCCCGCCCTTCTTCGTCAAGCACTCGCCCGCCTCTCATGTAGTTCGGTCCCCCCAAGCCTCTTATCTGACTTTCCCACATGTGCTTCTCTCTCATGAGTTTGTTGATCTCATCGTTGAGGTCGCGGATCTGGTAGTCTGAAAGGGCCTCGTCCTGGATCTTTGTGACTTTGCGCGAAATCTCCTTTAGCACCTGACCGCGCCATTTCTCGCAAACGGGAATCGAGTTGACAGAGGTGATGAGCTTGGGGCGGCGGGTACGCGATATGTCGATGATACCAGCTTCCGCGGCCTGCGCAGCGCGGAAGCGGAAAAGCATCGAGTGCGCTTTTTCGGAATTACGCGCCATGCTTGCGGTCCGGACTCGGGTTCGAGCTCCACGTTGCTGTAAGGTTGCAGGGGCGAGAGGGCCTCCTTCGATGGCAGTAGCTTTCTGTCGGAGCTAGACGGCGTGCCGTGTCGCGCTTTGGTGTCTTGTCGGGGCGAGATTTTATTAGGCGTAATATACGATGTTCTAATAGAGAAACAGATGCTGCCCCGCAGTTGCAGAAGTGAAGATTTGACAGAAACAAGATGCGCGATTGGTGTTCGTGTTGTCGTGGTCGAAGGAAGACTCAACGTGACAGGCGCGTTGGCTGGAGCAAAAGTTTAGTGTCCCGGCCTACTGTCTTGGCGTTATTGCGTACCCACTTGGAATTCGGGACCGCCACAATCCCGTCTTGATTTGTTTTGGTGCTGCAAGACTATTGCTCCATTCATAGCACACTGACGACCCCTCTTGCAGCCTGTTTTGGCATTGTGTCTAGTTTTGCTCTTGGCAAGAAGCAATCATCTGCACTATAAGGACGAAATGCAATGTGCAATCAATCTCGATCTTGTTTTATTTTTTATCAATCTGACCAGAGACAGTCGACGCTACACTTCTAAGCCCAGGTACAGACATTACATAACGCCCCTATGCTAAATATACAAGTAAAACAATACTGAATGTTGCAGGTCGAGGGAGAAAAATGAATCGGCCGCATATGTTTGAGATGCGCTTCTAGTAGAACGGAGACAAGACGGAGACTAGTCTAGGTGGGAAGCGTCAGGTCATCTCAGTGTACAGCTCCAACCCCAGTCGAGCGAACTGCGCAGAGTAAACAGGAAATACTTCACCGTTGAACGCCATGCACAAATCTCCTTGAATCCGCATTCGAATTTGAGTTTCTGCTTCGTCCGGATCCAAACCGAGGTGTAACGTCCAAAGGCCGAAAGATGAATTGATAGATACATAGGAAAATGGGAATGGCCCCCATACGAAACGACTAGTGCTAAAGGAAAAGAGACCGTCAGTTAGACCAGATGACTAGAGAAGCGTCGTGCGGGACAAACGCGGATGACAAAATAGGAAAGGTTCAGGTATAAGGTGAGATTATGCACCAGCTCCATAGTTCGCTGCCTCCATCTCAGCCTGATGGCGCAGCTGCTCGTTGCGCATCTCAGTTCGCGACTCCGTACGTGACTCCGTACGTGACTCAGTCCGGGACTCTGTGCGAGACTCAGTTCGGGATTGCGCGCGCGAACTTATGGAGCCGAAGAGCGAAGGCCTGGAAGCTGAAGAGTTGACGTGCCGACCTTTGATTGAATGTTGATGAAGATGTGCAACATCGTGCTTGCCTTGTGGACTCGTTAGCTTTCCTACACTGATGCAAACAATCAAGGGGTCTTACCATCGCAGCATGCTCGGACGTTGGGCATGAAGTCCTGATCACGTTCAACATGGTCATGGATATCACGACTGAGATCCATGTTGGACGCGCTGGGTTCCTCGTACGTGGCCGACTCTGTAGCGCTGGTCCTGCTGTTTCGCCGACTAGTGAAGGATCCGCGTAAAGCAGTGACGCTGGGTCGGAGCATGCTGTTGATTCGGCTGGAAACAGATCCATGCGCCAGCGGCTCGGTCGAGGTTGCACGATGTGGTGTAACATGCGACTGTCGAATCGTGGGCACTTGGCCATAATCCCGGGATGATGTGCGCCGGGTAACGTATGAGGACATCGAGCCTCTTGAACGGCCTGTTTGCCGAGAAGAGCTGCGATACCCGCCATTGAACTCGTCTTGAATCTCATCTGCGGTAGCTGCCTTCTGGTCTTGATCAGACTTCGTTGGCGACTTTTGCTGATCGTTCTCGTCGACCCGTTGGCACAGATAATTCAGAGCGTTATACCACGTCTCGTGCCTCTGACCTGTTGTAGCCGTGAACTTCATCGATCGACCAGGTGTGACGACAAGCAAGCTTTTCTGGTGAAGCCCAGGAGGTAGAGGGTTAGGGTCGTCGACTTCTTGAACAGATTCGATGGCTACGCTCTTAGCCTTCAATGTCGTCTTATCGGCACTCTGAGGGTCTCGGTCGCTCCAGTACAGTGTCCTAGTGTAAGGATGAATCCAGAAGAAACGCCGGTGACGGTTCTCAGACATGCCTTCGCGCCCAGTCTTGCGAGTGTACTTCCACAGATATTCGCCAATCATCGTCTGAGTGATGGCCTGGATCATGCGCGGATCTGTCGCACCGGGTGGCAATCCATTGGCAGCAAAAGACGGCCCCCCTGGAATATTGAAGCGTTGGTCTATTTCCGAAGTAAACGAAGATAGTGATGACCTCCGGCTAAGAGGTGAAGACGCTCCGCTACGCTGTGACTGTCGACGCACACGCGGTGTGGTCCCGCCTGTTCTGGGAGTGAGAGTGTTGTTACCAGTCTTGATGGTAGGCGTATGCGGTCGCTTCTTGTAGGCGGATGCAGGCATTGTAGGCGGGCCCATTGTGCCTGGGGAGATTGGTTTGAGAGAAGCCGCGGCGATGACTTCCTTATGATCCGAAGGCAGAGGAGGAGGCGTTGCAGCGCGAGAGCGCATGCTCCCCGAACTGCCTGGGCGTTTGGGTGTTCGACTTGTCTCATTGACATGCTTTTTGCTAGGCGACTCCGGCGGCGACAGCGACTTTTCAAGCCCGGACGTGGTTATCAAACTACTCCATCGCTGACTTCGAGCAAGCAGCAGCTTGTCGATCTGCTGAGCAGACACCATTGTCTGTGTAGCTCCATCGGCCATTGGCGTTTGGGGAGTCTTACTGGCGGCATTGACACTGACAGGTGGAAAGGCTGTGCTAGCATCCCTGCTATCAACCGGTGGGGTGTTAGCGTCCGTGGTATTCTTATTCCAAGATAGTAGAGTATCGAAGTAGCTGAGCTTGGGCGTGGATACTTGCTTATTCGCCGATGCTTCTGTCTGAGAAGAAGCACTAGTGGTTACGGAAGGCGCGGCGGCCCGATGAGCGGTACCAGGTCGCGGAGGAGCCAATGGTTCAGTATCCTGCGCAGCAACAGGGGACAATGTCATAGCAGGGACAGAAACACGATTTGCTGTGGATGGCCGACTTGTCGGTGTTGGCAAAAATGCCGGGAGCGTTGGCGACTCAGGCTGAGTGTCTTGAACAGTCCGCACATCGGAACTGTGATGTAGAGACACCGAAGGTACAGGTAGTGGGATCGGCACGGTCTGCAGTACGCAGACGGCTGACAATTGCAGTGGTATCTGTTCTGGCTTTACGGGTGTGGTGGCCTGAGACGAAACCCCAGAGAAATTAGCGAGAATTGGCCGCTCGGGTCCAATTGGCTCAGTAGTCAGCGAGGACAGTACGGAGATGGTCGACGGTGCTACCCTCAAAGGTTCAATGGGATTGGATGCCTGGATCGACAACGAAGATAGTTGTGACGGATCTGCTCTAGCCACTGCCACCGGGTCCGTAGAGCGAGCGGAGAAACTGGACAACACGAGTTGCGGCTGTCGTAGCGCAATAGGTTTCGTGACTTGTGCAGAAAGTGGAGAGAATTGTTGTCTACTGGTTCCCGGCGCGCGGGGTACTGTCGACTGAGTCGATGTCGTAGAAGATGCAGAGAGGACCACACGAGGCAAATCCTTGGGCTCAGTCGAGCGAGACACCAAAGGTGACATCTGTAACAACGTCGGCTTGTAGGGTGTGACTCTAGGCTCAGTCTCGTGGGCAGACAAACTTGACATTTGGAGTGGTGCACGCTTTTCTCTGTGACCGATATCTTGGGCAGGAGATGCCGGAAGCATATCGTCAGGGCTTCGATTTGACTCCGTTGTCGAGACATGTTCGGCTAGTTGTGCGGGCTCGGTCGATTGTGCATAGATAGCAGACGTAAAAAGACCTGCTGGAGCCACTAGGGTTGGGGCAGTCGCCTTCCGCGGCTCCGTAGTTTGATGCGAAATGGAGGAGATGTCCAAAGAAGGTGGAATGTCCTTCACCAGCACTGGTACAATAGGATCAGTGCCATGAGACGATACTGTCGACACCCCAAGAGCAGGAGGAGCAATAAGGCGAGGCTCGGTGCTATGAACAGCCACTGACGACATATTCAGAGGAGCAGTGGGTACGGCATGTGGCGCCGTGTTTTGTGCATGAAGCGGAGATAATGCGAACAACGGAGCTGAAGGGATTGTTGGCTCGGTCCCCTGACTTGAAAGAGAGGACACAGCCAGCTGAGGTATCTCTGGGGGTTGGGGACTAGTAGCATGACCGGAGACGGAAGAGAAGCCAAGGGCTGGCCGAAGTGCAAGCTTGGGTTCACTGTCTTGTGAGGTGACCATGGAGACGTCGAGATTTTGACGAGGCAAAGCTCGCGGGCTTGTGCCTTGCGAATGCAGGGCAGAGACTTGTAATGTAGGCAAGCGAGCAGCATACGGTTCTGTGTTCTGACTCGATATAGAGGATATGGAAATAGGCTCGGGGGCATGCTGTTCGGTCATCGTGCCCGAATCAACCATAGTTGGCCTGGGAGCATCGGGTTGGAGAAGCGACCTTCCGAGAACAGCCTTTCTTAGTGGATCTGGCGTGGCATGGCTTGAGTATACGACACTGGATCGACTTGGTGATCCCTCGATGGAACTAGCATCATCGTCATCGCCACTCAGGTCGTTGAGTTCTGCCAATAGACTCTTGCCTTGGGCGGGAGTGTTCTCGTTGCTGCTGCTGACGTAGCCCGCGGGCGAGTCTCTTGACGCTGGGGGCGTACCTGCGAAGAAATCTAACCCTCTCGGCGTCGATCTCCGCGAACTGCTGTCTCTAGCTCTTAACGTAAAGCGCGAAGTCTTGTGGTGAAGAGGAGTCCTGAAATCGGAATCGTATTCATCGCCAGAGGCAGAAGCAGTGCTGCGGTAGGAATTGATGCGACCAGCTTGTGAGATTGAGGGTCGACTACGCCGGGCAGCAGAGTTGGAAGGACCGGCCTCGGTCTCAGTCAGCTGGTCGCTGCTGTCTCCGTCGAGGGTCTCGGCTCCGGTTTGGAATGCGTCGGACTCAGTTGCCATACCGTCGCGTTCATTGGCAGTCTCGAAAGCAGCATCTGAGGTTTCGTTGGCAGTGTCGAGGTTTTCGTATGCGCTCGTTCCCGCGACGGAGCTGAGTGCATTTGGAAAGGAGCCCGGTACAGAGTTGGATGGGTGCGGTGGCCGACTTGGGGTGTCGGGCACGGCCTCTTGCTCTTCCCACTCGTCGTCTTCTACAATCTCGTGCGACACGTTGCGCAAGGCCCCAAGACGATCTGGTCGAGCGGGTTTCTTGAAAGCATCCTTGTCGCTCTTCCTTCGCTTGCTTGCGCTACCAGGTCCAACTTGAGCGCGGGTAGCGTCTACTTCATCACGAGCGTCTTGGAGCATGCGCTTCAGTTCGATCTTTTCGGTCTTTTCGCGATGGATATTGTTCTTGAGTTGCTGAATCATGCGGTGGGCGTGTTGAAGCGAATGTTTGAGTGTTTCCGATTCGAGCATACCGTGGCGCGGAGTGGCCTTGCTTGGAGACGGTTCAGGCGAGTGTTCAGGCGTTTGAGATTGCTGCCTGACACCACGATCGTCATCAGACGATCTGTCAGATCGGCCACGATGCTCTGATCGTGCGCGGTAAGCGACAGCTTGAGCCAGCTCTTGATTCTTTGTCATGAGCTCTTCGACCTTGCGCTGCATTGCACCTTTTTCCGTCTCCGTCGTGGCCGCGACTCGCCGCAGGCTAGAGAGCTCCGTCTCGTGCTGCTTGGTCTTGTTGATGTGATCGTCGTTGAGCTTGGTATACATCTGCTTCAAATCTTCCAACTCCTTCTCCAAAGTGGACCTCTCGGTACGTGCGAGATCCAAGGCATGATTGAGGCTTCGCTCCTTGTCTGCGGCCGACTTGAACTGTGTTTCCGACTCGCGAACCTGTGTCTCAAGATTCCAGTTGACGTCCTTGAGTCGCGATTCGCTTTCGTCCAATGTTCTCAGACGTTGCGACAAGCCTTCGACCTCGATTTCGAGCTGCGATCGGTCCAGATCAGCCGCCTTGAGGGCGTCATCCTTCTCGAGGAGGACGGCCTGGAGGTCCTTGAGCTGGGAAAGCAAAGAGGTGGAGATTTCGGTGGCCAGGGCGATGTCATTGATGCGGCTGGGCTGCTGGTTCCTCTGCTTCCGCGACGGAACGCTCACTTTGGTGGGTGACTGGATGGCGTCGCTGGAGTAGATGGAGCCACCGGCAGTGGGATCCGTCTCGCCACTGGGTACGCGAGACTTGGGGAGGAAGGCGCGAGCCGTCTCCCTTCCAACCTCGTTGAACTCCTTTTCTAGCTCGGCCAGCCTCTGGCGCAGCTCTGGCCCGATGTCGTTGTCTGGCTGCTGCTGCTCGACCTCGTGCAGCTTGTCCTCTAGCTCCTTTCTCTGCTGAACAAGCGCGCTCCCCAGATGCGACGTCTCCTGCAGTCTGCGCGTCGTCTCTGCCAAGTGTGCCTGTAGAGCGCGTTTGGCCTGTAGGGGTGATCCGTTCAAGTACAGCGAGAATTGCGAGTTGTCGAAGGCCGAGTATCGCTGCCGGTGGGCGTCGTGCGGTGCGGCGAGGAAGGGGTCGGCGCCATTGTGGTGCTCCACCGAGAGCGCGCCCGGTGGAGGATTTGCTGTAGCCATGAAGAGTCGCTGGATGCGTCTGCTATTGGGTCATCTCCTGGCGTGGCTCCCCCGCTTCCACGTAGACGTGCCCGGGACGGCGGGCGGAGACGGGATGCGTTGGGCGAACGGTGCAGGGCAGGAGTGGGCGGCGAGCGCGTGTCGTGGCGGCAGGCGGCGGCGGGGGTGTTTTCCGGGTAGTATTAGAGACAAGAGCGATGGTACGTCTCACTCTGTCGGGCTGTGGGTGTAATGCACAAAGGGTTTGGGGGGCAAGGACGCGCGGGAAAGCGACTGGGGACACGGCAGCGGCTGCTGGCACTCGGTCGCGTTTCCGTCACACTAGAGAAAAGAAGCAAAGGCGCATCCCCAGGCAGGGGCGCGGAATGGCGAAGAAAGAAAAACAAGGGAATGCCGAACGGGCTGGAGGGGCTACAGAGGCGACAGAGGAGGGATCATGGTAGAGCGCATGATGTTGTGCACAAGAGCGAAATGAGGCGACCGTGCGCTTTTGCCGCTTTCACGCTTTCGCCATGGAGCCAGCGCTGATACCCATAACATATCCACAACATCAACAAAGCTACGTCTGCGCCTCCATTGGTTCGCGCCGGCACTTGCTGCACGTCTGCTGCCTAGACTGCGAGACTGTCGTGGTAGTGCCGCGGGCCGAGGGGCTGTTTGCGTGTGCGATTGGAGCAACCCAAGCACGACGCGCATCGCATTACCCCACGACCGGCATCCCGGACCCCATCACGTGACGTCGAATTAATCAGCCACAGCTGCGCTGCCTCTCTGTGCCTCACTCCTACATGTCCAACATCTCGCACCTCCGCCACCCACGAAACCCCCGGCATGGAAGCACCCGTCGTCAAGTTCAAGAAGCGAGCAGCAAAAGCTGCGCCCCGGAAGGTGGCCCCGCCGCCGCCGCCGCAGTCGGATTCGGATTTCTCTTCCGGCTCAGAAGGAGAGGGCGAGCATGGCCGCGTGGTGAAGCGGCGAAAAGTCAACGACAACGCACTCAAGGCGTCGACTGCAGACCAGAAGACGCACGCGGCAGTTGCAAGTACAACGCAATACGCAGCAAATCGCTCGGCGGTCATGGAAGCAAGCAACGATGCGACGAAGCAGTCAAACTGGTACGACGAAAATGCCCGAGACGCTCTCAGCTCCAAGAACCTGCTCGGCAGCACGCGAACGAAGCCTCACCAACTCATCGAGAAGAACCCCGACGCTCCCAGTCGCCAAGTAGGACCCATGAAAGCATCGACAAACATACGGACGATTACCGTTACAGATTACACGCCGGATGTGTGCAAGGACTACAAGCAGACTGGTTTCTGTGGCTTCGGCGACAATTGCAAGTTTTTGCACGCGCGCGAAGATTACGCGGCAGGCTGGAAGCTAGACCGCGAGTGGGACATGTCGACCAAAGGCAAGAAACCTGGAGGCACCGTTGTCGCTTCTGCCAACAGGGATGAGAAGGAAAAGGACGAAGACGGAATGGATCTGGCGCAACTCGAAAAGATACCGTTTGTCTGCATCATCTGCAAGACGCCCTACAAGAGCCCCATCATCACCAAGTGTGGACACTACTTCTGCGAGCCTTGCGCTTTGAAGAGATATCGCAAAGATCCCACGTGTGCGGCGTGTAGTGCCAAGACGTATGGTGTCTTTAACGGCGCAAAGAATCTCCAGAAGCTGTTGGAAAAGAAACAGAAATGGGAGGACAAGAAGAAGGCTGAGGCAGAAGAAAAGCGGAAAGAAGAGGAAGGCGGCGACTGAGTCTGCTGGGTGGCATTACGGTGGAAACATCAACAAGCCGGCGCAAGCATGCGGCTGTGCTGGGCAACAGACGGTATCGTGGATGAACAGGCCATTCCTTCCCAGTCATAAAAGCGATACGTCACCTTGGAATGCAAGACGACATGACAAGGCAGAGGCATACCCACCGCAGCTCTCATGAGGCTTGAAGAGTAAACTTGCTGGCAAAGCTGCTGTCGTTGACAGGAAAAGAAACCAAGTCGCACGCCTCGTTGCAAGGTAGACTATACGACAAGTCCGTCCTCTGTTTGAGGAGGACAGGACTGGCTTGCGAAGCATATGAGGAAATATGCTACAGTAATACACATAGAAAGTAGACAGTGCGCTCATGCAAGTGTACATCAATCCTAATTAACGTGTTCACACTTTTCAGCCACGCCCACACAGTTCAGTCTACCATGCAGAGGCTCAATCTCTTCGTCTCCTCTATACTCGTCGTGATCTTCACGGTTTCAGACGACGTTTCACTCCACAAGAAGCATGGCACATCGCCGTAAACTCCCTAGAAGATGCTGTGGATACGGAAACCAAGATGGCGCGGAAAAGTATATGATAGTGGGAGATACTAGAGATCTAATGCGTTGCGATAGATACATGATATATACGCATACACGAGAAGCATCGAATAGCGGAAGAATACCACGGTAGTTTATTACATCTCACTTCGCTAATTTGAAGCACGTGTGGCACGAAGACAAGTAAGGTAGATAAAAGGTTCGTGATATTAATACAAGAAGGGTTTGAAGGCAAAAAGTCTAATTGTCACGTTCGCTAGACATAGAGCCGCACTCTACATCCCACTTCCGGCACCAGGAAAAGCCTTCAACAGGGTTGCATCGTACTTAATCAGCTCGGGGCAACCAAGCTCCGCAATAATCGGGTCTAGAACAGAAGCCAACTTTTGCACAGCGATCAAGACGTTGCCAACTAATCCGCGGAGGACGTCAGGAGCAGCTTCGCTGGCAGCCTGGAACGCAAGGCACATTAGGTTATTACCCTCGAGAAGCGTCTGCGCGTTGAGAACGTTGCCTGTCAAGTCGTCAACATCGACGCCAGTGAACGTGTTTGGCTGGCCAGTATTTCCGCCGATTCGGATTAATTCGGGGTGGGCTTTTTCGAGCGAAAGGGCTTCGGAAGTGAAGGCCAGGATGCTGTAGTCGTCGCCGATGACGCGGCGGTACCACTGTGATGTGTGTTAGCGAATGCAAGCGGATGGTGTTACCGTGGGTACTCACGTTCTCGGGGATCTTCTCTTGCCCACGAGCCCACTTGTAATTACCTTTCTCTCCAGTAACACCCTGGAATGACATGAGTGTCTCGGCATCAAGGTAGCCTTCTGGGTTTTCAGCAGTGTGGTTGGCGAAGAAACGGTAGGTGAATTGATATGTCGCGGGGTTAAGCGCAAGGGCCGTGAGTGGGCCTGAGAAGTAATGTCCATTCGTAGCAATCGAGTGCTTCGTGCGGTCAAGGCGGAACGCGGTCAAGACGGGGATATCAATCCCGTTCTCGCCGAGAGGCATAGAGAGGAGCTGCTCGAAATAGTCCAAGTTGAGAGAGATGGGGTTGCCCCTACGAGTAATGAGTTATGCTGACCATGCAACATGCAGAAGAAACGGGAATGACATACGTTGAGTACAAGTCCCCTCGCGTGGGAGATCCATCAACCTCGAAGCGGTTGTGTGACGCACTCAGGCCTTGTGGTTCTCCGAGAAGGCCGAGTGATGAGGTGACACCGCCTAGGAGTCCACCAGTCTTAGGTTTGCCGCCAATCGAAAAGGAGGTGAGATCACCGGCCATGACGGCGGAGTAGACTGCCAGAAATGCGGAAAGATCCAGGCCCATGCCAAACACTGACTTTGTTAGCAGTCCGTGAATAAGAGCGTAAAGGCATGCAGACCTTCATTGGCGGCCGTCGTCATTTGTGTGATTGTGGAGATGCCATTTCGGGGAAGGTAACCGTGGTTTGCCATCACGTTGATACCAGGACAGGGTCCACGGAGATCATTGGGGCCTGGCGCAATCTGACAACGAAGTCGTTAGCAAATGCAACTACATGTCGCGCATCTCGGTAGGGCTACTCACGTATTTATGGTCACCAGTGATACTGATGCGCTGAGCCTCTGCGTTGAATGCACGTTTGACGTGGGTACCCGATCGCTTACTCTCGAAATCTCTTGAGATATTCTCTGTCAAAGCGGTGATTTCCGCAAGGGTCGCTTCACTGATGTCGCCTTTGAGCATGCTCGCAGGGAAGGCGAAGGTCGCCAATGAGAAGAGCGATGCGCTGCATAGTACTGAGACCCTCATGTTTGCAACAACAAGCTCGGATGTTCGGGAAAGAGTGTGAAGGAAGGACGTGTAGTTGGATTGAGGAAGATGCGGTCAGCGACAGGGACGGATCGTTTAAGTTTCATAGTGGCAAATGAGTGCTGCACATACGTGGGCCGCCATGACTCTCCATCTAACTGTCGCCGATAGAGATGCCAATCCGGGGTCAGGTACCCTCCAGCACAGTCATGACAGCCCGCTTTACTTGCTTCAAATCGCAGGGTGGAGGGCCTGAGCAAAGAGATCGACGTGGGCGTTCTCTCTGCACGCCTTGACCAGCCGTAATCCGCTCGCGCGAGCCATATGGTTCAGTCCGTTCCCGGGTTTGCTAAATCCCGCGACTGGTGTTAAGGAGAATAAAGCGCTCGAGCCTTGCCTAGGCAAGAAGTTAGGCTTGCACTGGGTACATCGTAGGAATGTCGAGCGAGTGTCCCAAGACTTTTGAGCCCTGAACGGCGATCCAAGCGCGCCGGACCGTGTTCGGGTGGGTACCTAGGTAGTTAAGCCTCTAGATCGGCAGCTAGATCTCGCCTTTTTTACCGCATTTGGCTGACCAACGTTGTACAGAGATGATGAACGTTGCCCGCATCGATCAAAAGCGGGTTATCTATTTTCAACACGCGTGAGGCTGCAAGAAGATTGAGTGATCTATGCATCCCGCCCTCGCCCTACTTCCATGCGGCGGAAATGGAGATTGCGCAGGTGAACACCTGGGCATGTAAACCCGCCGGCAATAACACATCGGGCCAAGACGCATCCGAGACCAGCGCATGTGGTCTAGCGGGCATGATGTCTACCTAGGCCGTCGTTCATACGTGCTAGTAGGTTGAAGGTATATTCCTCGCTACCCAAGTCAGAGCCCAACGCAGGGACAACGTCGGACTGAAGATGTTATAGTTTCCAAAAGCCGATCATGGGTGACAAACCACTTTCGGGGACCAATGCAACAAGATCGGTGCATTACCCGGCGTGGGCTCCAAGTAGGGTCGCATGCGAGTTCAAGTCTCGCGCAGAGAGACCCCACTGCATGATTGGCGGCGAACAATGATACCTACGTACTATTCTAAGCGTCCCCACAAGCATACCTAGGTATGCCAAGTTTGTACTTCAGAACAGCCCCAATGTTCTAGTTTGCGTTATAGGAGACGGATCTCAGCCGGGTACCCACCACCCAAGGAAAAGGGTGAATACCGGCCACTACCCAGGTGGCCAAATTACATCCGCAACCCTAAGTATACTCGACATCGTTCGATATAAACTGGATCCTTGTCCCACGTCA
Organism: Alternaria ethzedia; assembly: GCF_023757985.1. Lineage (NCBI taxonomy): Eukaryota > Fungi > Ascomycota > Dothideomycetes > Pleosporales > Pleosporaceae > Alternaria > Alternaria ethzedia. The sequence continues at coordinate 206,200 of NW_026056225.1, forward strand.
GCATCGTAACGAAGCACCACAACTGGATCTTGATATAGCGCCAAGGAGCATTCGCTTCAATTCCTTCTCCTTTGCGTAATTCTTGAGTCCAATCCAAATGGCTGCCTACGATTCTTGGGTTAGCAACCCAGACGAGAGCCATGGACCGCTCATGTCCGTCGTCACCTGGTCGCTCGTTTCTGTTTCCGCAGTCTTTCTGTTCTCGCGGCTTTATATTCGGCAGCGTCAAGGGAAGCTGTGGCTGGACGATTGCACACTTTCCGTCAGTTGGGTAAGTGCCACAACATCCCGAGGTCCCTAAGCAAAGAGCAGCTGACTCATACGACATAGATCTTACTTCTGGTCCAAGTTACCATAAACCAACTGTCTATCAACATAGGCTACGGAAAACATACACTTGACCGTAAGTTGCCAAAGGAGAATTGCACATTTCACAGCTCGGAACGCTAATCTTTACGCTAGTCGATTTGCGCAATCTTGATAAAATGATGTATATCGGCGCGGCGGAACTGACGATATATACCGTCGCTATTGCGCTCAGCAAGATCTCCTTTGGACTCACTTTGCTTCGGTTGACGGACGGACGGGTCAGACTTTTCGTAATCTTTGCGATCTCTACCCTGGCGATTTTCGCAGTCCCTGCCACCGTCATACCATGGGTACAATGCAAACCGCTGGCCAAAACCTTTGTGGACCTCATACCGGGCGAGTGCATTGACAAGCATCCCTCTGTCGTGTATGGGCGTTTCCAAGCTGGTGAGCAGACAGCCTCAAAGTGTGTACCCTGATTCCTTAGCTGACATGCGACGCAGTGTGGTCAGCACTTATGGATGTGTGTCTTGCTGTGCTGCCGTGGAAAATCCTTTGGAATCTGCAAATGCGTACCGCAGAGAAGATCGGTGCAGGTGTCGCCATGAGTCTGGGAATACTGTAAGTTCATGCATTGCCGGATTGAAGACTGCGCTGACCTGGTCGAAGAGCTGGAGTTACGTCAATTATCAGATCCACATACATTGAGAAATTGACAGTCCAGGATGTATCATGTAAGGCATCTCAAGGCGTGCACGGATCATTGCTAACAGCCACAGATGAATCGTACAACTCCATCATATGGGCCGTCGCAGAGTGTTCCATGGCCATCGTGGCTACCTCGATTCCCGTACTTCGCGTCATTTTCAGGCAGGCGTTCAACTCGGCGATGGAAGGCTACACGGGCCAGAGTAAAAGCAAATCAAGATCGAACCCTTCCAACGCTGGGAGCTCGGGGAACCGATTGAGCACACGACAATTGAGCAAGAAGACGCCAGATATATCGGTCAGCGGAGAATCTGTGAAGGAAGTGTTCGGACGTGGATCACGTGGATCCAAGAACTATGTAGAGCTAGATGATTTGGTAGTCGACGAGGCGACTGGGCGCGCTACTGCTTCGTCTCTAGAGTCTCTGGCAAACGATGGCGAGCGCCATGTGCTAAACTGGCACGTGTAGCTTGCTCTGGGATTACCTAGGTAGCGCGCATAAGGCGGCTAGACCTCGAGGGGGCTGCGCGCGGACAAGTCGCATCGGCTCATCAATCCATCACTCCTGCTGCTGGGGGCTGTATTATTCATAAACAACATGGAGTCAATCATACCATCAATCCCGTCATCATAGTGGTGGCTCCAGATGTCGGCAGAAGGCCGAGTCACCGCTCTTTCCAGGCTGTGGGGCCACGTGGTTAGCGTTTTGGCTCGAGCGTCCGCGCGCTCCCCAGGACTGTCCACATGGTCGCACCCGAATGCTCAACCACGCTCGAGAGATCTTGTGCCCTAGGTGCTGCTTGGCTTCCTCGTTCCCATCATGGCCCCGACATGCTGCGCGCGGCTGCTATCCGACATTGATGCACAGACGGAGTGCAGCCAGGAAGCCACTTCCCGAGATGGCAAATTCTGCCCATTTCATGCTTGGCAATGCCACGGTAAGCAGAAGTCGCTATTGTCGTAGCGTTTCTAACACTACGCAGCTCTCTACCAGGGATACAAGCGGCGAAATGGCCTCCTCGACTCATTGGAGCTGCCTGCGTACCTCGCAAACACTACCAGATCCCTCATCGCCCAAGACTTCAACGATATCACGCAAACAACAGCAATCTCTGAATTACAGAGATATCTATTTCGAAGATACACTCTGCTCGATCGTGTACTCCGAGCGCGCAAACTGCATCATCGCCATTTCTTTGCAATGGACAATAACTATGGTCACACGGTATATCTGGACCAACTACAGAACAAGAAATACGAGACGGTGAAGGCTCTCGAGAAGCTTGGCAAACGAGCCGCCGCAGTCGTTCATGAAGAGCAGCGGTGGCATCACTGGGTGAGGGAATGTCAGGAGAAGGAGGAGGAACAGGCGCAGAGCGAAGCAAAGAAGGTGAAGCTGGAGTTTCAGCTCTTTAAAAGATACGAAAAGGAACTCGATCGTCGTCAACGGGACATGCGATCTAGAGAGATCAAGAGGCGCGAAGAACAGTACTTGAACCAAGTATATGCAGAGCGCGCCCAGACGATGTCAAGGGAAGAGGAAGAGGAATGGGAAGAGCAGTGGGACCCCATTCAAGATATTTATGGCTACGAAAGAGGTCGCTATGTCGAGCTCATCAATATGTTTCTGATGATCAGTGAGCAGGAACATGAAGACTATTGCGCAGGTGTGGAGGCATCTCAGCTTGATGGCCCTGCCGCACCGACATCTTCGCACCAAGCCACCGGACAAGCCGCGACGGGCAAGAAGTCCATCATAATGGAGACCAAGGAACAGATGCGCAGGAGACTTCAGACGCCTGTCAACTTCGAGCGCGCGCCAGGCCAATATCTTCCTGAGTTTTTAAGCCCAAGGACGACGACTCCCGTAGTTCCTCACGACGAGATCGAGACGCTCTTGGATGAGATTTGTGAGATCAAGAACTTTCTCTTCTGTCGACTTCTTTTGGCATCAAGTGCACTCCTGCCTATCGCACTCCAGGCCGGCAGCATAGAGGAACTCCTGCAAAGCGAAGGTGTGACAAGGGAACATTTACGAGATGTTTGCCTCAAGCTGGAGCGTCCCAGTCTTGAGAACATGCGAGACGCGTGTGCGGACTTCATGCGTGAAAGGGATGGGGCTGATGCACCAAAAGACATTGCCAAAGACCTCGCCCTGATGGACATTATCGACGCCCAACAGCGAATCCAGATCAGGGTCTGTGGCCGCCATATGTACTACTACCGTAACGAGCGCGCTCTCAACCGCAGCGGCTGGTTTCACTTCTCTATCATCGCGAAAGACTCCGAGCTCGCCGATGCCGTTGCGCTTTGTCGAAACTGGGAAGAGTTCTTCGAGCTCACGATACTGTCAATGTATCGGTTGTTCCCGGCTCCAAAGTGGACGAAGTTTGTGGGCGATGTGAATCGTCAATGCCTCCTGCTTCTCGGTTTCATACCTTATTTCCAAGTCGACGGCGCCGAAGCTAAAACGACGCAACATAGGATTAGTGGTCGTGCTAGTTCGGGACGGTCGTTCGATTTTAAGGAATCACGCAACATCCTCTGCGGTATCGTCAAGCGTGACGATACCCTCAATCGTCGATTCCTTGAGTGCCTAGCAATGGAGTCGGCCGACCTTCGTGTTTTGGTTCATGATCCGGTGACTGGCAAATTCGTAATCCAACCACCAAAGGAGGAGTTTTGGCTGAGCCGCGAGAAGGCCGGACGTGGCAGGTCTACAAAACATGAATACACCGTCACAGTTGAGGTCGATAACGCCTTTTTCGAACAGGCCACCGCCTGCAGGGCTTGGTCGTTGAACTTCAACGATTATTATAATGTTTATATCTGGGATGCACCGCCCGGTCGGAGTGCAGATGAGCTACAGGGCAAAATACAAGAGGTCCGTAAAGTGTCAAGATATCTACTTTGAAGGAGCTAACAATGACAGGCATTTTTACGTACCCACAAATGTAGGAAGGGAAAAGACATGCTTGTCAGAGTTCGGCACATAGTGCAACATATCACAAATGATCGTGAGAATAGACGTGTTCGCAGCATTCGGCCTGGAGAGAATGTTCCTAGCATGCTCGATGACTTCGAGCTTGGCGCAGAAGCTTTTCCCATCCCGATTGATGAGATATACAAGGAGCGATTCTTCACAGAGATCGACGAAATAGAGGATGCCCTTTTATATCCAAGGCGCGCACCTGGCGACAAGTCGCAGCCACCCTTCCCCCGAGAGATTGTTGGGAAGATACACCGGAGGACAAAGTGGAAGTGGTGGAAAATTGCCAGCGATGCCAGCACTGATGAAGAGTCATCTGCTTCTGATGAAGAGTCATTTGCTTCAGACGATGCATCCGAAGCTAAATCCGACGAGGGATCGCAGAAAATGAACGATCCAAGAGCAGTGTTATTGCGGCGCATGTTGGCGAACGACCCTCATGTTAGTGTTCTGGCCGGAAAAGCGATTGACAAGCTCCCTTCGAAGAGAGAACTCGACGCATTCGGTAATCATGGAACGCTGATCCCACAGTTTCAATGGGCGGACAGGTCACTGGGTTACGATCATTTCTTACCTATGTTTGACCGTAAACGTGCTTCTGTGATACCAAGCGAACTCAGGGATTCTCCTTCGAAGCTTATGGACACGCTAAGAACGGCTCTACGCCGTCAGCGAGAATACGATATCCAAGGGAAACATCTCATTCGAGAGCTGTGCGGGAGCCATGGGCAACGGTCAATACACAGGGGTGAGTTTATCATCGCTTAGAGTGACACCAACTAACAGTTGCATTCTAGTTGAGAAAGAGGCATTGCACATGGGCGACCTGGAGCCCGGTGGCGTCGGCCGGTATATGGAGCACAAGTCCATGGTAACGGCCATGGACAAGTTTGTCATGAGCGACATCAACACAGGCCCGTTCGAGCTCTGCAAGTTCATGCACATGGCACCTCTCATCCAAAGTGAACGTCGAATCGTTGACGAGGCTTTCCAGGCTTACGCCGCCATCGCCTTATTCTACCAGACGGAAGAGTTTCTTGCTTCCGAGCACGGCCTACCATTCCGGTCTTCCCTGCTGTTTGACCAAGAAGAAAGAGCTAAGCGAACCCCTGATCGAAGAAGCCATGTCAGCAATCCATATATGCCAGCAGAGTTGTGGACAGATCGAGATGAGCTCCTGAGACGCAATCAGCGAAGCAAGCTTGATCCTGTCTACGATATTTACCCGATAGAATGGCGTAAAAGGATACGTACCGTGGTTATGACCTTGTACAAAGCCGGCATCATACAAAGTGCTTACACACCCCAAGTTAAAGGTGTTGCAACTGCCGCCGCCGAACCCAACCGCGCGCTAGATTTCTACCTTGATTTCCGAGCCCAATCCAGACCTAAATTCAAGGCTGTCTTGGCGGATCCTACACCCTTGAATCGCGACTACATAGTCAAGGCGGCAAACAAGTTCGCGGCTCAGCATGGCTCTGCCAGGTTTTCGGCGCTGCGACTGTGGTCTGCTCCGCACTTTTACCCAATGCAAGCTAGTGGGAATGAGACATTCGCAGACGATCGCGGCAGGTACTGGGCTTGGAGATACATGCCTAAGGACTCGCCACTCAGTGAGTGGAACACGCACAAGATCGTGAGTGACATGATGGAGCAATACAGACGGATATGGGGAAACCAGGTGAGAGTTGCCAGGGATCTGATCCTGGTCATGGGCAAGGACGCAGACGAGTGTCGGAGGCTCAGTGAAGGGGTGACGTGGGCTACGCAGACGCGCAGGGTGTATGAGATGGACTTTTGGCGAAGCTTTGTAAACGTAGACGCCGGCTTCCTGGAAAGGTTGCATCCTGTATGGCTTTCGTAGCAAGGCGAGCAGACAGCAATGGCAGCTCCTGACGGTTCCTGATGCACTATCTTGTCGGTCAGCAGGGTGGCTTGGCACATGCCGGAGCGGATGTACATGTACGTGTGTTGTGCATGGGAGAGCCCCCACGGAGCGCTGCCTGAAAGGGCAAGGCGTGTGTGGGAAGCTGGGCGGGTCGAAAGCGTGCGAGGGCGGCACCCTGAGCGCTGCCCCTCATGACCGGCGGCGGAGGCAGAGATTTGCAAGCACCATCTGGACGCCGCCCGAGCACGCGATCAAGCTTTGCGACGCTGGGCGCCGGCCAACCGCCCGTCAGCCCCCGAATGCGGCGCTCCCGACACCAGGTACGCGACGACTGACCTCTCCGCCCTCTACCAGCACGCGAAGGCGACCGACGCCAGCCCGGCACATGCCCAACGCGGAACTGCAGTCGATGCTTCTCACCGCCGACGCGGGCCTGGCCGAGGTCCCCGGCTGCACCAGAGAGCAATTGGACGCCCTGGCCCGCAGCGTCGAGCTGAGGAGGCAGCAGCTCGAGGCCGACATCCGGGACTACATCGCGGCCAAGCAGGCCGAGCTGCGCAGACATGGCCACGAGGTAGGCGTCCCGGCCCCTTCTCTGCGTGCCGTGAGAGACTGATTTGGGCCTAGCTTGCAGACCGGTACCGCGACATGGCAGGCGGCCAGCAGCCTGCGCCTGCAGTGCCAGAGCAGAGCTGCCCAGGGCCTGCCCCGGGCCCTGCTGCACCGCTCGACCCGGCGCCCGACGACAGGATGCGGCTCAAGAAGCACACGCGCGTGCACAAGCGGGAGCGCGAGCTCTATGGACTCGTCACGCCCGTCTTCCTTCCCTTGCTCGATGCGCGCGACAGCTCGCCCGAAAAGAAGAAGACGCCAGCCGCAGGACATGCTGAGCACGCCCGAGACGACCCGAAGCCTACGAGCGACGCCCGAGACACCGCGGCCATGGCGCTGCGAGAGCCAGCCCAGCTGAGGCTGCCAGCCAAGAAGTCTGCGCTGCGGCACAAGGACACGCCTCGATCGCGCCGGAAGAGAGTCAGTCTGGTCATCCATGGCCAGACCGTCCTTCCCGCAGACACCGTCGCCGAACCACCTCTGGCTTCGCCCAGCAGCGTCGCAACATCGGCTTCCACCTCGACCGCTTCGCTCGACGACATGATAGATCCGCGACTCACCACCCCGGACCCGCCAGTCCATGTCCAACGCCCTGACGCCGTGCACCACAGCCTACCTCTCCCCATGACCAACGCCATCAACTCGGCTTCCAAGCTCCTCTCCGAAGCCCCGACACCCATATCCGTCGCCGCCGCCCACATCCCCCCAGTTGCCTCCCCACGGTCCCCCAGCATACCTTTGGGCCCTACACAGACCGCGACACCCACATTCCTCGACCCTTCGCCCGCTCTGCACCAACACATCACGCAAACGATCCCGGACACCGCAGGTCCAGACCCCATCTACTCGACCGCACCAGCTACGAGTGCTGAACTCGAAATTGACGACCTCGCAGACGACGACACGAATTTCGATACTTACGTCGGCGGCTTACACGGGAGTGGTGTTGACGATGTGGATCAAGCGGGCAGTTACGGATATCCGAGTAGTCTGGGAGCCAGCTACATGGAGAGCTATATGCAGAACCGACCATTGAGCGTGAGGATGCAGGCTGCGAACAAGGCGGGCTTGGCTGACGAGGAGAAGAGGAAGCTGCTCGAGCAAAGAGACGACAACGAGGCCGAGGCTGAAGCTGAAGAAGAAGAAGAAGAAGATCACAGCAACAGCACGAGTGCGGGGCATAAGGCTGTTGACGCAACCGAGGACAATTTCATGGGAGATATGGACGACTTCTGAGATTGGATGCCACATCCTTGTATATACGCGCGACCTTTCGATCCTTACGCAATCTTGTTTGTTAGACACTAGGCATTTCATGTACACGACAATATCTACGGACCCTTTATACAGCCCTGTTTGGTTTACTCTGGCTCCAAGAGATGCTCACACTTTAGTCCCGCTGGCTAACCTGCTGAACTCGATTTACGACTCTATCGAGCAGGCTGACCATTTCATCGCTCACGAATCTGGGGTCGTCTTGTTGGATAAAGTGGCCACAGCGGACAGCTGTGATGGGACCTATGGCTTTGCCTTCGTCCGTGATGCGACAGAGACCTTCGTTGTAGCGACGCCAAGCGGGGTTGGCATAAGTCATGGTCAGAATCTTGGGTGTCTGCATTGTACCCTCGTCTATTTGCCGGGTTAGTCTCTGTAGTCCAAGCGTCGACTTGGAAAGAGACAGGTACGTACACGACTGCTCGGCAAACGTTTCCCAGTCATGACCTACGACTGTGAGGTACGGGCCTCTGCCCAAGTAGCCCTCGAGTTTTGGTGCATCTGCGTAGGGTAATAGTTGTGGCAGATTACGTCTGGATAACCCCTCTTGACTAGGAACGTCGGGATGGAACATTCTTCTATACTTTTCTCTGGTAGCTCGTACTTCGTCTTGTGTGACACCTTCGGGTAGTGTGTGCGAGTTGAAGTCTGGTGCATCGGGGTCCGGCCACAGGTCTTGGTAGTCCGAGTTGGCCATGATGCTGTCCAGGAACAACAGACCAGATACGGTTCCTGGATAGCATTGCGCAAAGAGTCTTGCAAGTGCGCAGCCGATGCTGTTGCATACAAAGATGAGACAGGGGTAGTGCGTAGGTTTGTTGACGTCAAGGTGTTCCCTCCAGATTTGTAGGGTAAATTGCTTCAGTGCTTTGACTGCAGATATCGCGTCGTGTCCGTGGGACGGGGGTGGTTGCTGGTCGTCGGGATCAGCATCTGAATCTCCTTGACCATATCTATCGTAGCTCAACAGAGCAGGATACGGTAGACGCCCCACTATTCTCTTTTCCAGAAAGCTGCGCATGGCAGGATCCCATGAGCTTCTTGGCATCATGAGCCCGTTGAGGAAAACGATGAGCGTTTGCGAGAAAGGGTTCGGATGGCCGCCGTGAGGTTTGGATGCAGGGTAGTACGTGTAGTGCAAACGTGCACCGGGCTTATTGTCCAGTGCCAGTGAGGAAACCTCGGCATCCGGAAATGGTGGAAGGTCATCTTCGGATGAGTTCATGCTACCGGGGAATGGAATCGCGTAGCTGCGATTGTTCATGGAGTCGTGTTCCCGAGCTGTGTTGATGGGGTCTGCTTGTGCCGAATTGGTACCTGGTGAATTAGCCTGGTCCATGGTAGCAGGCTTTTCCCTTGTTGCCGGCCCTCCTCTTTCTTTCCTGGTCAAGCCTGAGTACTTGAGTTGCGGAGAGATGTACGGGAATGCATCCATGGCCTGGCGCAGTGGGGGCGTAGCGATTACCAGCCATGCAAATTGAGTAGGGGCGATGTGCAACTGAAGCGGAAGACGCCGGAATGGGGTCTATCGGGCAGACAGAGACGGCTGCAAGATTCAGGAACGAGTAGGCAGCTGTTGTGTTCACGGAGGCTAATTCGAGAGTGCATTCAGCAACACATTACCCCTCTTCGCGTCCAAGGCGGGAGAGAAGAGCAGGATCTAGGTCTCGATCGGAGCCAGGGCCTATGCTGCCAATGAGCTCTCACGTGTAGGCGTGTTCCATGTCGCCAAGGGTAGCGATGTTCAAAAGGGTTACGAGGTCGACCAAAGTGGTGCGCGCGCGGTATCGGTCGAGACGATGATGTCGCGAGATGGCGCGAGATGGCGCGGGTCACGGGCACCCGCTCATGGCAGCCGAGCGCGAAGGCGGGTGGCTTGGAGATTCTGGCAGACTAAGAAACAAAGCGTGAAACCAGAAGCGAGCGCTGCAGGAGAAGGAACCTTGGAAAACACACGGCGCTGCAATGGGTGGGGGCGACGTATGCAGCCAGGAACCGGCGGCTATGACGTGGGCGGGTTCCCCTTCACCGTAGCCGCGTGCCGCGTCGCTGCATGTGCGCTGGCTGCGTCCCCTTGATATGAGCAACATCTCACCCACGCCGTTGCTGCCAGCCGCTTCCCACCGCCCAGTCTTACGCCCTCCACTCCGACGCATCCCGCTTTGGCTCGTCTCTTCACCACCCGACGCTGCCCACGAGCCCGCAGTGTGCAGTAGGTTCGCCTTGGAGAGTTGATGCACCCTGACCATGTGAGAGATGGACTATACCAAGTGCATGCACGACCTAGACTGACTCGGTATCTTCACCTTTGCAGGCCATACGCCGACGCTCACACCCAGACCGTCTGGGCTGGCCTTTGCAGGATGCATGTCCGCCCTGACATCCTCTTCACGGCACCCGACACTACCACTCCGCCCGCCGAGATGGTAACGGACAAGTTGCAGGGCCTCGACAACATGGTGACCGGCGCCCAGCTGGGCACCCTCGACTCCAATGGCGCCTCGTTGCAGAGCCTGCTCCAGAGGCGACACAGACGGCCGGGCATGCCCACGCGCATCTCTCTGCCCCCGGCTGATGTCGACGACCAAGTCCTCCCCTCTCCGCCTCCGACGCACGCTCTCCTCTCCCCGTTGCCCGAAGCCAACAAGCGCTTTGCCGGCCACACTCCGCTGATTCCACGCGCCCTTTCGCCAGTGCAAGACGAGCAGCCCGCTGTGCAAGAGCCGCCTGCCCAGGAAGAGCAAGCGGGCACACCGCCAGAAGACCAGCCCTTGATAGGCCCACTGATGCTGCCTACCAATCCCGTCGATGGTGCAAGCGACCACATAGCACTCGAAGTGCTGGACGATGTACTCGAAAAGGTTGCCAAGGACCAGGACAGGTTCAGCAAACTCAAGGGTGCCCCCGACCCTGCAGCTCCCCCCGCACCCGCCGAGAACGCCCAAGAGGACTTGCCATTGAGTCACAAGGCATCGGCCGCATCGCGCAATCCGTGTGCCACCAAACTTGTCGACGGCGTCAGGCTCAAAAGCCCCCCTTTGAACTTTGGAGCGCCCATTGGTCAAGTATAGTCTGCTTCCCAGTCGTAATCGCGAACCGTCTCGTCATCTCGCCAGAACAGCACGGCTCAGACCCCGGGAGACCTGCCCCCAGAATTCGCGTTTTCCTAGTGCATTTGCATGGCGTTTGACAGCGGATTGGATCGGAGCATGGGTGGCGTTTGGGTAAACGGAACACATCACAGCACTTGGGAGCGATACCCAGTGACATATACTTATACAAGGCACCAAGACATTCATCGCAGGCTATAGACTACCAGCCCAGCATCAAGAATAGAGGAACAGCTCCACAGTTTCTCTGGATAGCTAATCCTTTCCATGCTTGTCCTTATCACCCAAAACTCCTCTCGCCATCTCCAACTGCTCATCTGTTTGCACGACTAATGTCTTGTACTTTGCATCGCGAACACTGATATCTGTAACCACATGCTCGACCTGCTCCGCATTCTTCTCCTCATCGAGAGCGAAACCTAGGCACCTGACTCCATTCACTACGGCCTGCCTCAACTTCCCTCCCTTCTCACCAATACCCCCGGCAAAGACAAGCGCATCAACCTCACCATCCAATTTGGCAAAGTACGGTGCGACATAATTCAAAATGCGATCAACAAAGATGTCAAACGCAAGCTTGTCCTCTTTTCTCTCTGAAGAACTAATCTTCCCGAAATCCGTAGTACCAGTCAAACTCTTCCATCCGCTCTTTTTGTTCAGAATCTCTTCGGCTTGCGTAATGTGCAGTTTTTCGCTAGAACTGTGCGACGGTTTGCCAGCGCTATGCGTGTAGTGGAACATGAGAGAAGGGTCAATGGAGCCCGAGCGCGTAGCACCTGGTAAGCCAGCTAGGGGCGTCAGACCCATTGTCGTGTCGAGCGACTTTCCACCTTTGATGCAGCATGCCGAAGCGCCGGATCCGAGATGCAGGGCGATGATGTTGGTTTGTTCGAGCGGCTTGCTCAAGTGTGTTGCTACCGCCTTCGCGATGAAGGAGTAGCTTATGCCATGAAACCCGTACTTGCGCAGCTTGTTCTTGTGGGCAACGGTTTGGTCGATTGGGTAGGTGCATATGTAGTCTGGGAGCGTATTGTGGAAGGATGAGTCAAAGTAGGCAATGTTTTTCGCGTGAGGGAGGATGTCTGCCACGGCTCGGACGATGGTGAGAGCGGGTGCATTATGAAGAGGTGCTAGATCCGAGAGTTGTTCAATGTGGTGGTATGTTTCTTTGTCAATGACCTGGCTTCTGGGGTAGTCTCCGCCATGCACTACGCGATGGCATGTGAAATGTATGTCTTCTTTTCGGTTGAGCTCGGGAAGACCTTGGTCGTTGGTCAGGTGGTCCAATATGTAGCGGAATCCGTCTTCTTGTGAAGTGACATGCTCCAGTTCTTGACCATTAATCTTCTCATCTCCGCGCTCGTACTTTAGCTTCGAGGGCGGCGCGGTAAGTCCTTCGACGGTAGCTTCAGCGAGTTGTTTCGGTACCGAGGAGCCATCTTCTGGAGTCTTGTAGACGGATATCTTGACGCTGGAGGATCCTGCGTTGATCGAGAGGATTATCTCAGGCATTGTTGTGGTTGTGGACCGTGCAGATAATGGTCTCCAATATGGCAATGGTATTGTTGCTCTGACAATGCTAAAAGCGATCAGGAAGTTCGGTATTCTACCGGAGCTCGAGCGCAGCAGCTAGGTAGTTCCAAGGTGGAGTAACAATGACGTCGTTGGCAAAAAGGAAAAGGACAGTCCAAGTAATAGCTTTCTTGAGCAAACCAGAGATCAGACACACTTTGGAGCACGTAAGGCATTACGCTATATACATGTATATCAAAACTCGATGTCGCGATTTGAATGACTTGGTGGAGCGTGATGTGGCTGAGGAGGCGATGCTAGCAGCGACAGCCCCGCCATTGCCTCTCGCGCGACCAGCCCTCGGCCAGCTACACCGCCGCCTACACGCGCACCACACACCTTGCACCATGCAGTCGCTGCCAGACGCGCGATCGCAAAGCTTCGAGGAGCTCTATGGGCCCCCCGAGAACTTCCTGGAGATCGAGGTAGGCTTGCCAGAAGCTGCGATGCCCCGATGCTGTCCCGCCGCCCTGCTCACAATTGTCGCGTGCACAGGTCCGAAACCCCATGACACACGGTGAGTAGACGGCACATGTCGAGCGCGCGAGCGGGGGCTGATGCGCTGCCTAGGTGTCGGCCGTGGCATGTACACGACGTACGAAATCGTTATGCGCACCAACATCCCCGCCTTCAAGCTCAAGTCGTCGACGGTACGCCGTCGCTACAGCGAGTTTGAGGCTTTCCGCGACATCCTCGAGCGCGAGTCGGCGCGCGTTACAATACCACCGCTGCCGGGCAAGGTGCTCACCAACCGCTTCTCGGACGATGTCATTGAGCACCGACGCGAAGGGCTCCAGCGCTTCCTCCAGATTGTCGTGGGCCATCCGTTGCTGCAGACGGGCAGCAAGGTGCTGGCTGCCTTTGTGCAGGGTCAGTAGCCATCCAGCGCTGCGACGGCAGTGACGACGACGACGACGACTAACATGCAGCAGATCCCAACTGGGACAGACACGCGTGGTAGACACGCCTGACCCGACTACTGCAGAGGGCGGCTACCAACACTTGATATCAGATTGCCGCATTTCCTGCGGTACGGAGCAACGGGCGTTCTTGTTGGGCTTTCACGTGGGGCTTTGTGTACCTTGTCACGAGTAGCAGCAGCGAGCCAATGTCTATAGTTCCATCATCATCCCATGCAATCCACGCAAACGTCCATGGCTGGGGACGAGCGCCGGCTACAGCGATTGCTATCAACTTGACATCAGCGGCGACCCTCCTCCGCGCAGCGCTAGCGATGCAACGAGCAAGGCGCGGGGGTTAGTAACAAGCAAAAGTTTTTGGCAGCCGAACCGTCTTAACCCTGCATGTTCCCGACCTCGTGGCTCCGTGCATCTTCTACCCATCTTTCTAGACTTCATCCTATCGCAGACAGTACTTGTAGTCATGGGCATCCCGTCACAACCAGCGTCCAACGCCATCATCTACCTTACCCTGGGCGCTTTCCTGTAAGCTCACACCAGCGACTCCGCGGGCGATCAGTGGGAACGAGGGCACTAACTGTGTGGGAATAGAGTGCTAGGATGTTACGTCGCATGGCGATTGCGACACCAGTCCAAGACCGAATGGCTGTCTAGTAACCGCACACAAAAGGGTTAGAAAACCGTCGCATCGCACGCTTGCAGCCAGACTTTGGCGTTCCTGCCCTACAAACAAGAGCAACTGGCTGACTTTGCGCCTAGGAGTCCCGCTCGCTTTCAACTTCATCGCTAGTGGTGAGTGCATTCGTGCACCCAGCGTGCTTCTTGCCACGTGAACAAGCAGCGGCAGTATCGGCTTTTCCATCGTTGCCACGACGTCCAGCATTCGACGTTGATGGCGAGATGCTTCAATTCAAAGCAATTCGCGTCTCCATGCTTGGCCAAAGCTGGATTAAAATCCTCTAGGTTCGTATTGAGATCTCTCACAGGAGCCACTTCCCCTTGCTACTGCAGCCTTGTAGAACTCGTTGCAGTTCCCCATCGCATGTGGGTACATGGGAGGTGGTCTTTTGTGCGGCTACACTGCGGGCGCCGAACCAGAGCTGGGCTCGAAACACGCCTGGCCGTCTGTCTTGTGCGTAGTTTTGAGCCTGGTGAAGGGGAAGCTGAGAAGTACCGTAAGAACTCGATCAAGATAATACTTGCGTGAGGAACGTGCTGCCGCTACTTTCCCCCTTTGCACCCCCCTCCCAATTCTCCTTCGTGCAAACGGCTGACCTAGGTTTCTTCTTTAATCCACAGCTCTCGGATCCGGTATCTTGTTCACGTACCCTCAGATCGCTACCATTGCTGGTGTACAGGGTCTCTTGGTTTACGCGCTATCATCGTCCCTGCCCTTATTGGTCTTTGGCGCGTTGGGTCCCATCATTAGACGGAAGTGTCCTGAAGGCTTCGTGCTGACAGAATGGACAAGGCAGCGCTACGGAGCTATCGGAGGACTCTTTCTGAGCGTCTGCACGCTCATCACCATGTTTTTGTACATGGTCGCTGAGCTCTCGGCCTTGCAGCAAATCGTCACTCTACTCACGGGCTTGAACGGTCTTCCGGTTGTCATTGTGGAGTGCGCTGTTACTACCATCTACACCTGTAAGATTTGTTGCAACTCTAACTACGAGCATCAACTAAAACTTTACTTCAGCACTCGGGGGCTTCAAAGTCTCTTTCGTAACCGACAATATCCAGGGCGTCATGGTCATCGGCCTTATCATCATGGGCGTCATTGCTGTCGGCGTAGAAACAGACATCGACCGCTCCCTCATCGACCAATCCCGATACCTCGAATCCAGCCTCCTAGGCTGGCAACTTATCTACATCCTCCCTGTCGCCATTTTGTCAAACGACTTCTTCCTCTCAGGCTTCTGGATGCGTACTTTCGCCGCTCGCACGGACAGGGATCTCTGGATTGGTGTCTCACTCGCCAGTATGGGCGTACTGATTATCCTCACTCTGCTAGGTGTGGGAGGAATGCTTGCAGCATGGTCTGGTGCGTATACCATTGGCGACGAAGAAAACGGCTCTTTGGCCTTCTTCTTGTTGCTAGAACGGCTGCCTGCGTGGGTTGTCGGTGTTGTTCTCGTCATGACCATCTCGCTTTCCACTGCTGCATTTGACTCTTTCCAATCAGCCATGATCAGCACGGGAAGCAACGATTTCTTCCGCAACAAACTCAACATCTGGATCATCCGCGCGTGCGTTGTGGCGCTCATCTTCCCTGTTGTCGTCGTGGCTCTGCGCAGTCCCGATATCCTGCAAATTTTCCTAATCAGTGATCTTGTCAGTGCAGCGGTTGTACCTTGCCTCGTCATCGGGCTGAGCGACAAGTTTTACTTCTACCGGGGTTTCGACTTTGTTATTGGAGGCCTTGGGGGTATCTTCACCATCTTCTTGTTTGGGCTTGTCTACTACAATGGCGATGTCACTCTAGCCGGGAACTTGCTGTTGTTGGAAGGTGGATTGTACGCAAATGACTGGAGCGCTTTCGGTGAGTGCAAGCTATTCCGGCGCCCATGACGATTGCTAACAACGACGAGGTGCTTTCGTAGCAGCGCCCTTCGGAGGTCTTCTTTGGGCTTTTGCTGCTTGCGCTCTCCGCATCGGGTTCCTCTGGATCAAGGCCAAGTTTCAGGGTCGTCGCTTCGACGCGTTTGACCGACCTCTTCCACGAAACATCGATAGACCTGGTGCTTTCGACGAGCACGATGGTGAGGCTGTGGTTGAGCATAGCAGCATCGAGAATGGCAGCAACGGGAAGTTCTTTTAAGACCGTGCAGATGTGGAGGGTAAAAGTGAGTAAGGGAGTGCATGTGCGAAGTCAGGATGACCAAACAGATGTAAATAATCGGGTTTTGCATTCTTGACATGTACCATACATAAGAGGGAATGAAAGAGGCAGCAAAGGGTGTTGGTCAAACCACGGAGAAGTTGGACATTCGAGCTCGTGGTAACAAGTACGGGGAAAGATTATGATCAAGTACGCGGTGGGAATCTATACGGATGAGTCGGATCGTATTTTACTCTCACATGTAGTGGAGAATGCCTCTAAATACAGCGTGCTTGCTACATACAAAAAGAAATGATGGCAGATATCTGTAACCGAGATGGAGGAGCTAAGACGCAGCTTCCAGAAGAGACACGGGTGGCGTCGCGTGGAGCTGAGGTGGGGGCGGGGCAGCTTGGCAGGGTCCATGACGGAGCTTCGCGCTGTTGGAAATATCTGACGTTCCAGGCACCAGACGTCTAGAAGAAACGTTTGTTACCACCCACCTGCACTTTGCACACTCTACCGAATCTTCCCAACAGGCATTTCCTCCACACCACCATCATGCAGATGCCAGACATGCCCGTCAACGTCCCAATCGACGACCCCAACGCCGACACGGAATGGTGAGTCAAACCACCATCAGGTGATGGCGAAAGACACAGTACTGAAACTAGCGCGTCAGGAACGATATTCTCAGGAAACATGGCGTCATCCCCGAGAAGCCGCCATCGCCGACACCCATGATTCAGGAGGCGCTTGAGCAGGCTCGCGAACTCGCACACGAGAACCGTTTAGAGGGCAAAGACATGGACGAGCTGGCCGAGCTAGAGGATGAAGAAGACGACGACTTTCTCGACTCGTACCGTCAAAAGCGCATGGCCGAGCTTGCATCGATAAATACCGCCTCGGTGTACAACCAAGTCTATCATATTCAGAAACCCGACTACTCTTCCGACGTTACCGAAGAGAGCAAAAAGGCACATGTGCTGGTCTTGTTGACAAGTTCAACAGGCACAAACACCGAGTCAAGAGTCATGATTGAGCATTGGAGGGAGTTGGCAAAGAGATTTGGCGATGTCAAGTTTTGCCAGATGAGGGCGGATCTTTGCATCGAGGGGTACCCGGATAAGAACACGCCGACGGTGCTGATCTACAAGGACGGGGATATCAAGAGGCAGATTGTTACGCTGATGCAATTGAAGGGACCGAGGACAAGTGTACAGGGTGGGTCGCGTCCCTCAACTCCTGACGGCAGTCCTGCATTACGGTGTGCTAACTTGCTATGACAGATCTGGAAAGGCTTCTCGTTGATGTTGGCGCCGTCAAACTAGGAGACTCGCGCCTCCAGAAGAAGAGAGACGACGAGGACGCCAACCCTAGCAGGATAAGACAAGGCAACACCGCAGGAGACGATGACGATAGCGACTGGGACTGAAGGCGTACTGATAGGGTAATGTGACGGCTTATTGCCTGGTAGGGTTGTTGACGTCCACGACGTCGACCTCAAAGCTGTCTCCCGGAGACTTGCTTTGTACGCGCCGTACGAGGAACGTCTGGCATTGAGACATGTGTTGGCTTTCCAGGCAGTAGTTGACGATGGCGGATGCTCGCTTCGCATGGACGTATCAGATACTATGGCGCCTCGATCGGTGTTGAGTAGATACATTCTGGTCGTGGACTGACCCCTTACTGGCAGACTTGTTCTACGCTGCTGGTTTGAGGTACGAGCGTTGAAGATGGGGAGTCATGTTCTCCGGACACGGGAGTGTTGGTGGTGAACAAGTCAAGATGAAGAAATTTGGATTTCTGAGAGTCGACTTGCTACGTGGCAGGCTGTGGCATGGGCAAACAAGCACATGGCGGAATAGAATTCTCGCCTTATCTAAAAAAAAAGTGTGTTCTCTCATCGCCATCTGTCCAACACTGGAGCGCCCGTCTTGTGGGAAAGCTCGTGCAGCCACCGGACGCCGAGCGCCCAAGGCCCAGAACGCAAAGCCAGCGTGGCAGCGCAGAAGAATAGTAAAAGACGCAAGGGGTATGGAGGCAGCAATCATATGAGCTCATCGCCGCCGCAACGGCGCGACTCGTCGACTGCTCGCCAGATGGTGCTCTCTTCAAAGACGGGGCCGTGGCCGTCACACTTGGCGGAGCCTTTCAGGCGCTCGCACACGTCGGCCACGTCAACCAGACCCTGCTTGACGAGCGGATGTTGCTGGATGAGGTCCCAGGCCTGGGCAGCGGGGACCTCTTTCGCCCCGGCGCGGGTGCGTGGATGCTCCTTCGCGGCCGTGTTCACGACGGTGGCGTTGGTCAGGGACTCGACACGGTAGGCCGTGGCTGTTTCTTCGTCGTCGTCGCCGTCGTGGCCATGGTCGTGGACGGGCAGATAGGCGCCCGGCGAGGGGTACGTGGCGGAGAGGGGGCGCGAGGCCGAGGGGGAGCGGCGGGTGGTGGCGCGCAGGATGTCGTTCTCGGTGCGGGCGCGGTCGAGGGCGGCCTTGAGGCGGTCGTTGTCGGACTGCAGCGAGTGGGTGCTGGACTCGAGGGCCGAGAGCTTCGTCTCGAGCTCCTTGACGTGGCGCTCCTTGCGCTCGCGGAAGGCGCGCTGGCTGGAGAGGCATGAGCACGGGGGCGCTGGATGGGGGACGGGGGCGGGACACGTACGCTGCCCTGTTCTGAGCCTTGCGCCTGCTCTGCGCCGGCGTCAGGCTGTCCTTCTCCTCGCTGCTGCTGCGCGCCTGCTGTGGCTGGCCGTCGTCGAGGTCCGCGCCGAGCCCCGAGTCTACGCTGTCGTCTGTCGCGCCAAAGTACGCGTGGGCCATGGCTGCTCGATGTTGCTGCGTGCAGCGTCTGCTAAGTACTGCCTCGACGCACCGCCTGCAGTCTCACACGCAGCCCCTCGGCACTGTCAGCACCAGCCTCCGTCGCTCGCCGCAGCACCCATCGTCCTCGACGCCTTCACCTCCGACAGCAGCCCGTACGCCCGCGTTTACACGTCGGGATTGGGCGCCGCCAAGGCTTTCCGAGCTGCCGGGGGGTCACGCCAAGCCAGCGAGAATTTGCATCTAATCTTATCAATCAGCTGTCCCGAGCCGCACTATGCTCCATCCAGCACCGAGAAGCTGTCCGTTTGCTTGTACAGTAGTAACGCGTTCCGCACTGGGAAATCACATGAAATATGCAGCCCGCATTCTTTTCACCTGCCGCCCGGCGCTGGTAAATAACCGTTGTTGCACATCATCTCCTTGCAACACTTGTGCCCACCAATCCACCAACCACCATGTCGCATCACCACAACTTGGACGTTGGCAAAACTGCGCTATTCAACACAACCGCGACCGGCGCCGATCTAGCCTCCCCCACCGCATTACCAGGCGCAAAGTCTCCGGGTGTCGCACGCATCGAAGCCCTCAACGCGCACACGTCCTTGATCAACCGCTGCTGCATCTTCTTCGGCATCTTCCTCATTGCGTATGCGTATGGTTTGGATGGGACGCTCCGATACACCTACCAACCATATGCCACTGCGGGATTCCAACAGCATTCCACCTTGGCTACCATTAGTATGTCTGGTGAAATCTGTAGTCATTCCGAGTCACCAACGCTAACATTGACCAAGATGTCTTGAGGAGCGTCATCGCCGCTGCTGCGCAGGTAAGTCTTAGAGTCTGCTACCACGTATAAACCCATGCTCACTGTGTGCTCAACAGCCTACTGCGGCTAAGATTGGTAAGTTGAGTCTTCACACCGATCAAGATATGAGAAACTAACTCGATGGTCACAGCCGATGTCTTTGGCCGCATAGAAGTCGTCATACTCTCCATGCTCTTTTACATCATCGGTATGCACACACCAAACTGGGAGCTTAGCGTTGTGCTCTGGCAGTCGTACTAA
Source organism: Alternaria ethzedia (assembly GCF_023757985.1). Lineage (NCBI taxonomy): Eukaryota > Fungi > Ascomycota > Dothideomycetes > Pleosporales > Pleosporaceae > Alternaria > Alternaria ethzedia. The sequence continues at coordinate 226,295 of NW_026056225.1, forward strand.
CACGACCAAAGGTACCGTCATTGAATCCGTCAGTTCAAATGTCGAGTCCTTCGCCGCAGGCGCAGTCTTTTACCAAGTGCGTGCTGCAACAACGCCAAACGGACAAGACCAATACTAACGGGTATCCTACAGATTGGCTACACGACCATCATCGTGCTCATCGAAATCATCATAGCCGACATCACCTCCCTTCGATCTCGACTCTTCTTCTCATACATACCTGCCGTTCCATTTTTGGTAAGCAATATAACCGTACGCTCCGGTTTAGCTTGTTTCTGATGTTCGGTAGATCAATACTTGGGTCAGCGGCGATGTAAGTCAAGCTGTGCTTAGTCAGACCACTTGGCGATGGGGGGTAGGCATGTGGTGCATCATATACACAGTGTGTTGCATCCCTCTAGTCGCTTCGCTCATGTGGTCCAGCCGACAAGCTAAAAGGGCCGGCGCATTCGATGCATACCAAACACCATACGAAGTTCATGGCGGTACCAGGAATTTGCTAGTCACTCTCTTTTGGCAAATGGACGTCCCCGGCGTCGTGCTGCTTATTGCGGTATTCGGCTGCATTCTGACTGTAAGTCGGCATGTGTTTGCACCAGACGAGATTCCGATTTGCTGACCAACCACGAGCCTCTCACCATCGCAGGTGGCGCGCAATCGCAATGGGGGACTGCCAAAGTCATTGCTCCTCTTATCATCGGCTTCATGTGCCTCCCCGCCTTTGTCCTCTGGGAACGCAGAGCACCTCATCCAATGCTCCCGTTCCATCTACTGAAGGATCGTGCGGTTTGGGGTGCTTTAGGTATTGCTTGCACTTTGAACTTTGCATGGACCATGCAAGGCGACTTCCTGTACACTGTACTAGTCGTCGCATTTGATGAATCAGTAAAGAGCGCAACTCGCATCAGCTCTTTGTACAGTTTCTCCTCGGTAATCACCGGATTGATCCTTGGTGGTGTTGTATTCAAGGTCCGCCGCTTGAAACCTTTCATCGTCGCCGGAACTTGTCTTTTCGTGGTAGCTTTTGGTCTTCTAATTTACTACCGTGGCGGCTCTGGCGATTCGTTGCATTCCGGCATCATCGGAGCGCAGATATGCTTGGGCATTGCAGGAGGCATGTTTCCATATCCTGCACAAGCCAGTATCCAAGCTGCTACAAAACACGAGCGTAAGTTTCTTCCATGGCAACTCACGCTAGTTGAAGCGACAATACTAACTACCCAAAACAGACGTCGCAATCGTAACGGGCATTTATCTCGCTACCTACAACATTGGCAGCGCGCTTGGTAATACAGTCTCAGGTGCTATGTGGCAGCAGATCATCCCAAATGAGTTGGCCCGTCGCATTGGCGATCCCTCGCTCGCAGCCGTCGCGTATGGTGATCCGTTTGCATTTGCAACTCTATACCCAGTGCAAACCCCAGAGCGTATCGCTGTGATACAGGCATACAGACACGTGCAAAAATTACTCTGCATCACGGGTATATGTCTTGCAGTACTTCTTGTCGCTTTCTCGCTGGTCATCCGGAACCCGGAGTTGGGCAAGGACCAGAGCCTGAAGCATGCTGAGGAGGATGCAGAAGTCAATTGCTCGGATAGTAGGTCCTAGTGTTGAAGTTTAGCACATGTTACACGCTAGAGTCAGTACCGACTGATCTTGTTGCATATACGAGGGTCCAGGTGGTGGTGGAGCAGACTGACATCATCGTCGTCTACGGATACTACCGAGCTGTTGAGCTTCTACTATAAAACAACAAAGAGACAGATGATTTGGAATTACCTCTAGCCCATCGGTGAATCTACATCGTTTACTCGTATGCCACAATGTTACTGCGAATATACAGGTCCGAGGTCACTCGCGAAGAGACTTCAGCCTTGAGCGCGAAGCCCAGAAGACAGAAAGCTACTTGTGAGATGAAAGGCGACCAAGAGCCTGATGCAGCCCAACCAAACACGATCTCGAGTCCCCGACACATAGCAGCCCGCCTCTCGATCACATCCACGACAAACCGCCGCCCCCTGTTAACGACATGTGTATGGTGCCCGGCGAACACGAGACATCAAAAATCACAGCAGAAACGAGTTTGCGAGGCGCACCACGATCGATGTCGCTTTGGCTGTGGTCGGAGCGACGATGAACGCCCATGCCTTTGTGCGCACACTTGGGACGATCCGAGCGACCAAGATCCCTCACGTGCATTCCGACGCCGGGTTGACCTCAAGGAATCCAAGATAGCTTGGTAGCACAAGCTTCATTGCGACTCAGTTCTAACCCGCCGAAGATCGTGGGGCTCCTGCGGGCTGTTGGGCCGTGCGTATCACGCAGGCTGCAAGAGTGCTGTCCCGGCCAATGAATCCTCCCTACGGCGTCTACCATGTTGCAACGCCTGTATTGTCAACAGCCTGGTCGAGAAAAATGCGCAAAGCAGCCAGAAACTTTGATCGCGGGGTCTTGCAAATATCTGCTTGGGCATGGACGCGTACCTAGACAACGACTTCTTCGGGACCTCGGGAGCCTCCGACTTCGGCAGTGCGCTTCGCAGAGTGCGGCTGCATCTTTGGTTTGTGCGAAAAGCTCAGGAGCATTTGGATGAACAGCACGTCCTCACAATATGCATTCGCTTCTTCTACGGCAAGGATTTGTCATCGCTGCCTCAGTTGTTGGATCATGCCACTCCGCTACCAGGTTGTTCGGGCGTTCGGTCTAAAAAGAAAAACCGAAGTCTCCCGTATCCCGGACATCAGTTTCGCCGCCGTGTGTATGAGGGCCTGCCAGATACCGCCACGAACCTGGTTACGGAAGGTCGATAAGCATTGGTGTCGTATCCACGGTTGTGCTAATTGCGACGGCAGCACATCGCGCCATCACGGCGCCACGAAAAGCATGCATGACATCGCTCAGGGCCGAAAACGACATGCGCATGTCGGATCTTCAACCGAATGTATGCTACCAGCAAGTGACAACTCTGCTGCTAGGTTGAATCCTTACGGTTTACCTTCTGCCTTCAGAATCCGTTATCTGTTGACCCAATACCGAAGCACAAGCAGAGAACAGATCGTCCAAGAGTGTCAGTCACTTGGCTCGAACCAGCTGCTTTGAGCTGGCTCGAGACATTGCATAACGCATCTTATGTGCAAGCAGGTATGATCCGAACTATGCGTGAATTGTGTGGTAAGATATGCTAGACGAGACAGCCAAAGCTCCCAAGATACCTCGACATGCGCGTCACCTGAAGCTTTGCTCTCATACCCATCTTCCACCCCTAGTCTCTGGCTATGGCTTCCGGTCTGCCTCTCGAGCCGTAACTATGAGTGGCGGCTTCAGCCAGAAAGAGTATGTTTGTTGATCCATCCAGTCATCACAGCTTTCGTTGAGCTCGAAGTCGAAGTCCCACAACAAGTGGCCCAAGGCAAGCCTCAACTCATAGTGTGCCAGACTGTAGGCGGAATTAGGCCTCTGCATAAAGGTGACCAGGGTAGTGGACTTACTTTCTTCCAAGGCAGGCGCGTGGACCGACTGAGAAAGGGTTGAACGCGTTCTTGTCGTCCTTCTCAAACTCCACGGAGCCTTCAGGCAACCATCTCTCTGGAGCGAAATCGTCTGGTCGGACGAAGTTTCTCGAGGAGTGAAACATCGGATAGTGGAGTATAAACACCGTGGCGCCCTTCGGAACATACTTGCCACAAATCTGCATACCGGCTGCTGGTACCAACCTCGCCAACGTCTCCGGAGCGCCAGGGTAGACTCGCATGGCTTCGTCTAGAACTGCGCTCATGTACGCTAACCTCGGCAGTGCCTCTATTGTCATCGCGTCTTTCGACTTGAAACTGTCATAGATCTCTTGCTTCAATCTCATCATGCAGTGGGGATTCTTCAAAAGTAAATATAGCGTTCCCGAAAGCACTGTTGCCGTAGTTTCTGACCCTACCACCATGAAGAGAGCGGCATTGCCGACCATTTGATCCAGAGAGAGGCTCGCTTTCTTTCCGCCGGGTCCACCGGTGATCAGACCCCAGAGATCTGGACGATCGGTCTTTCTTTCCAATCTTTCCTTCACACGATCTTCGGCGAACTTCATGTGCGCATCTCGCTTTGCCTTCATCGATTTCGGGACCAAGAGCGGCAGGATCTTTGACGCAAAAGGAACGTGGTAAAATACCACGATGCGGATAGTGACTACTTTGATCGTTGCAACTATCACACGAACCCAGCTGTTGTATTCTGATCGCTCCAATAGACCAAGAGAGGTGCCGAAAGCTAGATCACCCATAACGTCGAAGGCTAAGAAGTTGAACATGTCTACCATGTTCGTCTCGAGACCCTGATCAGCGCGCGACTGGACGGCTGCTGTCAATCTGTTGACGTGCTTGAGCAACAAGGGCTCCTGCTCCTTCAGTGCCCGGGTGGAAAACCCTTGATTGAAGAGTTGGCGTTGTTCTCGATGCTTCTCGTCATCCAGCACGTCGATGATGCCCGGCTCTCCCGACATAGGTGGAGGGTTAGCAAGAGGGTTTTTTGGCAGCGGCTTGCGAGATGTGTAGGTGCCTGTCCCATGGATGTCTTTCGAAGTCAGCGTCGAGAAATATGTATGCGGAAGAGGCCATGTTTACCCTTCCATGCATTGCTAGAGGTGTAGCTCAATTCCCAGGGACTCAATCGCACAATTGGCCCATATTGCTCATGTAGACGGTGCGCATCAAACACCGTAGTACCCCTCCATCTAGAAAGAATGCGGGGTATAGGAGATGCTCGCCATAAGAACGGACCGGGGTAGTGTCGAAGTGGATGGATGAGAATATTGTACGACAGCCATCCTGCGATGGAGGTAATCTGATCACGATTAGAATTTCTACACCCTCATCGTACGAGTGAAGTAGCTTACTGCTACCGAAAAAATGCGTAGAAAGAGTAGAACAACTGTCATGATGAGATACACAATGCTTGGATGACACAGAGTTGCTCCGAGGGAATCTGTGGTGTGTACAGAAAGACCATGGGCATTTTTTAGCCAGCTTCATTGCTTGTCCGATCAACCAAGGCATGCACTGACCGCTTCTCAAGTGCGATAAGGAATGTCATTTTCCTCGATTGGCATCACGCGACACCTTCTTGCCTTCGGTAGTTTTCTGGATACACACGGTCTTTACTCGGCGTCTCTTCGCAAGCACCGTATGCAACCCTATACTTGATCAAGACAAGTGGAGATGGCTGGTTCCACAGCGCGTTACAATCTAGAGTAGCTCCTAATCTCTATATCGTGGGGGATGTAAGTAGGTCCGTTTCAAAGAATGCTAGGAGTGATGAGTGAGCGAGTCTTGGGTACAATGAATCGCATAGTAGAGTACGTTGTATATAGTCATCACAGGAATCATAGCTCGCGGAACAGTCTATATACCAGCTGGTTCAACATAGCGAATCATTCGTGATTCCGTAGACAGTTTAGGTATTTTTCGATATGCGCACCCAGTCTGATCATTTCGCGCCTTCTGTGGCGTTCTTTTGCCCTCAAAGCAAGGCCCCCACAGAGGCGTACCTCGAGCAGCTCCAAAAGTACATTGTTGAAACGCCCCTACTCCTCCCATTTGCAGAAGCCATCACGTCGTTGACGGACACATGGACCATACTTTGTGACGGCCACCCGGACATAGCCAAACTCAAATCGGGCAAGCGACATGTCGTCAGTCTGAAGCGATGGATAACCGACGGAATATCTGGGCCTGTTTCAAGCTCCATGTCCGGTATTCTAGCGTTGCCGCTGTTGGTCGTTATCCAGATCTGCCAGTACTTCCAGTTGCTCGAGTTGCATGGTCTCACGCACGAGCGAATGCTGGCAAGCCTGAAGAAAGGTGGCGGCGCTCAGGGATATTGTGGAGGTCTTCCTACAGCCTTTGCTGTTTCTTGCGCCAAAGACGAGGAGGAGGTGGTTCATCTTGCAACCAAAGCTTTACGACTGGCATTTGCCGTTGGCGCATTTGGCGAATTGGGTGACGACGAGTTGGTGGAGGGAGCCACGACCATCGCAGTACGCCTGAGAACTCCTCCGCAAGGAGATGAGCTTGTGGCAGGTATTCCTAGAGTAAGTTGGGATTCTTTTCGTATTCGCTGCAGGGCCTCTCCCCTGTCGGTCTTTGGACTTGTGTCACAGGAACATGACTTCCACCGAAGCAAACAAGCAGCATTTAGCAATTCCATTCCTGTGTAACAGCTACTTACAACATGCAGTGCTACATTTCGGCGATCACAGACCCAAAAACGATAAGTATCGTAGGCCCTGTGCTAGAGCTCGAGAAGGTGGCAGAAAGAGCTCGTAACCGTGGTTTGCTAGTCACGGATATCCATATCCGTGGCAAAGTGCACAACCCGGAGAACGCGCCTTTGGTCAAAGTGCTGTTTGACATTTGTCGGGAGCATGACGACATGATGCTGCCTGATGCTAGTCAGCTGCGAGTTCCCGTGCGATCGAATTTGGATGGCAGCTTGCTGCATGATTGCTCGCTGACACACGAGGCAATCAACACCATCCTCGCCTCTCGATGCGAGTGGTATCGGCTTTTGAAGGATGTCGCACAGGACCTAGCGGGAAGTGGTACAGACGCCCATACGTTTGCTTTGTTCGGCATAGGAGACCCAGTCCCCCTGATGCCATTCCACAACGCTCGCTTGCGGATATCGAAGATGGAAGTCCATACCACTGTTCAGGGGGCCAGGTTGGCTGAATACAAGTAGTAGGTAGCCCCAACAGGCTGACGCGACTAGCGCCGCGCTAACACATCACGCCAGCCCGGAAGACGCCATTGCCATCACTGGTGTTTCATGCCGACTCCCACGAGCAGCCGACCTCGAAGAACTATGGCAGCTCCTCGCCGCTGGCACATCGACTTGCGAAGAGATCCGCCATGACAGGGTTCCGATGCGCGAAAGCTTTCGCGCGTTGCAAAACGACAAATGGAAGCCGAAGTGGTTCGGCAACTTCATTGATGGGGTCGATGAGTTCGACTGGGCTTTCTTCCGCTCGAATGCCAAGGAGGCTGCCAGCATGGACCCTCAGCAACGCATCCTCTTGGAACTGACCTATCAAGCTCTGGACAGCGCGGGCTACCTCCGCAAACATGTTCGCGAGAACGGAGACAAAGTCGGCTGCTTCGTCGGCGCAAGTTTCATCGAGTACACGGACAATACGAGTGCCCATCCACCAACTGCATATACAGCGACTGGTACCATTCGGGCATTCTTGTGTGGCAGGCTTAGCTATCACTATGGCTGGACTGGACCGGCGGAAGTCATCGACACGGCCTGCTCCTCTTCGCTTGTCGCCATCAATCGTGCCTGCCAGTCCATCTGGTCGGGTGAGTGTCCTATGGCTGTTGCTGGAGGAGTGAACATCATCTCCGGAGTTCACAACTATCTGGGTCTTGGCAAGGCCGGCTTCCTCAGCCCGACCGGTCAATGCAAGCCTTTCGATCAAGCGGCTGATGGCTATTGCCGTGGAGATGGTGCTGGAATGATCGTATTGAAGCCCTTGAAACAGGCGATGGCAGATGGTGATCCAGTTTTAGGCGTCATACCGGGGTCGTCCACCAACCAAGGCGGTTTGTCTGCATCTTTGACAGTCACTCAACCCTCGGCACAGGTTGAGCTATACCAGTCGATTCTCGAACGTGCTGGAATGAGTCCAAACCATGTGTCCTACGTCGAAGCCCACGGGACCGGCACACAAGCAGGCGATCCTCTTGAGGTGAGCAGCATCAGAGACGTGTTTGGTGGATCAGATCGTCCAACCAAACTCTATCTTGGTTCTATCAAAGCCAATACTGGCCACGCAGAGTCGGCGGCTGGGGTCGCTGGACTGCTCAAAGTCATCGCTATGTTATGGAAGAAAGCAATCCCGCCCCACGCATTGTTCAAATCTTTGAACCCCAAGATTCCCTCATTGGCCCCGGACAAGATTGTCATCGCAAAGAGCCTGGAACCATGGGAAGTACCCTTCAGAGCTGCGTGGGTGAACAACTACGGCGCGGCTGGAAGTAACGCATCGCTTGTTGTCTGCGAAGGGCCTCGGATGAGCTCTAGCAAAGCGTAAGTGTGAATCTCGCTCCTAGAAAGCTAAGCCTAACCTATCTGAATAGACCCACTCAGCTGCCTGCGGGTACCCACTATCCAATCATACTCTCAGCCCACACAGTTGAGAGTCTGAAGGCTTACGCAGCTGTCCTTAAATCGTACATCAGCCAAGGAGATCTGAGCCTCTCGAGCCTTGCTTACACCCTATCGGAGCGGCGAAAGCGCCATTCGGTGGCCTGGATGACAACAGCTTGCGACATTGCCGGCTTGCGCACCGAACTCTCCACGGACATCTCGTCATGCAGCATACCCCAACCTTCGAAGCGTATCGTGCTTGCATTCTCCGGCCAAAGCAAGCAGAATGTCGCTCTATCGAAAGCGGTTTACGAGTCAAATCCCAGGCTACGCTACTACCTCCAAGAGTGCGATCGAATCCTCGTCGCGCTTGGAACTCCATCGATCATCCCGGCTATCTTCCAGACCACCGTCATTACCGATCCAGTTCTGTTGCAGACAGCTACCATGGCGGTTCAATATGCTAGCGCTAGGTGTTGGATCGATGCTGGCGTGCAGCCCGCTTGCGTCATTGGACACAGCTTCGGAGAGTTGACAGCAATGGCCGTATCGGGTGTGCTCTCTCTTGAAGAGGCCCTCAAACTTGTTACTACCCGAGCCCAGCTCATGGTGACTAAATGGGGACCAGAGAGAGGTACTATGCTAGCAATATTTGCGCCGTACTCTGTTGTCGAACGTGTCATTGATGCAATCGGTGGTGAATCCCTAGAGATTGCTTGCTTCAATGCCACTAACAGCCACGTCGTAGTTGGCACCAAGATTGCGGTGACCAATGCGGAAAGACTGCTGGTTACTGACCCCTTGTTCAAGGGTGTCAGCAGTCGGAGAGTCGATGTAACTCATGGCTTCCATTCCGTCTTCACCGAGCCACTTCAGAAAGACTTCATGGAGTTCTTGAAATCATTGGACTTCAGAGAAGCTTCTATTCCCATCGAGCCATGCACAAAGGTGCACACTTCATTGATCAATGCTGAGCATGTTGCATCACATCTTCGCCAACCGGTCTACTTCATCGACGCCATTCAGCGGATAGAAGAGCGCCTGGGAGGCTGCATCTGGCTTGAAGCAGGATTCGATTCATCCATTATCCCCATGATTAAGCGTGCGACAGCTGAACCGGAGATTCATTCATTTCTCAACATCAAGACGGCTGATGTTAGTCAACCTACCAACGTTCTCTCTCAAAGTATCATCCACCTCTGGAAGGAAGGGGTCGATATCACCCCATGGGCTTTCCTGTCTCCTTCCGAAGCTGGTTTAGAACCAGCATGGCTACCCCCCTATCAGTTTCAGAGAACCAAAGCTTGGCTCGAGAATGTTGATAGAGCTACTGAGCTTCAGCGGAGTTACGAAAGTCTTGGCTCGCAAAAGCTCGAGACCGCTTCTGTTCCGATCCCTGTTCGCTTGCTGCATCATGCTGAGTCTACTAGCAGTGCGAACAAGTTTGTTGTCAATAATTCGGCCAGCCGCTTTCGTGAGGTCATCAGTGGCCATGCAGTCCGTGGTCGGCCGCTTTGTCCCGCATCCATGTACATGGAGTGTGCGGCTATGTCAGCTCAGATTCTGGGTGCAGACCTCGGATCTAAATCGCTAGCATTTGAGGACCTATCATTCGAATCACCGCTAGGCGTCGACCTGGATCGCAACGTCAATCTGACTCTCGAAAATATTGACAAAAACGGATGGAAGTTTGTTCTTTCGAGCTCTTCCGGGCAAGCAACCAGTTCCCACCGCGCAACTGTTCATGGCAGGGGTCGGATGGCTCTAGTAGAGAATCCTCGATTTTCTACATACAAGCGGCTCATAGCTGACCGCCTTGACTCAATTCGATCGAGTCCGAGCTCGGAGAAACTCAACGGCGGACGAGCCTATAAGCTGTTCTCGAAAGTTGTGGACTACGCCGACTTCTTCCACGGGATTCAAAGTATCGTCATTGACAACAACGAGGCACTAGCCGACATCCGTATGCCAGACAGTCATCTTGGGGGCAATGAAAGCGCAGTAACGAAGTATTGCGACACTGTGTCCATTGACGCGTTCATTCAAGTCTCCGGCCTTCTCATCAACAGCAGCAAAGTATGCCCACAGGGTCAGGTTTTCGTAGCTTCCGGCCTCGAAAGTGTCACGACGTCAAAACATTGCGACTTCGACACTCACAAGGAATGGGACGTCTATGCCATTTTCACTCTCATCGATGATGTGCATGCGACCGGCGACGTTTTCGTTTTGACCAAAGACGGCGAGATAGCCATGACAGCTATCGGTGCCAAATTCCATCGTCTCGAAATCTCCAAGCTTGAGCGAACGCTTGACGCAGCCAATGGATCAAGATTAATCTCTAAATCGGGTTCATCTATCTCTCTTCGCGAGAACTCTAGGCCCGCTATGCTCGAGAGCCCTCCGCCATTGACGCCCGATGGCGCTTCCAACTCATCAAGTGCTTCATCGGTGGCTGGCGACGAAGCCAACGAATCAGATGATCCGTTGAGGGCGATGATCTCCGCATATACTGGCGCACCAGCAGATTTCATTGCCTCAAACACTTGTATCGGTGATCTTGGTATCGATTCACTGGCGTCGGTCGAACTCTCGGACGAGATTAACGAGCGTTTCGGGAAGATTGTGTCGCCTGGCGAGCTTCTAACGGTGAGCTTTGGTGCATTGAGCCAAACCATATTTTCTGGCGTCACAAAAGCCTACCGAAAGCAAGTCTCACCGGTAACCACGCCGACGGCTAGATCTCCATCCCCGGTCTCCAAGACATCCAAAACCGGATTAATGCCTCATTCAAGTCCGGACGAAGGTGCCAAGGACTCCCTTGGTAGGACTCGACGCGCGAAACTGTTCGAGCTTATTTCAGATCTTTGTGGCGTTGCTGTCAGCCATATCGAAGATCACCAACTTCTTCAGGACCTCGGCTTCGACTCTCTATCCACCACAGAACTCGTTTCCTGCCTATCTGAAGAGTTCAACGTCGATATCAATGGTATTGATAGCCTCCTTGACGTTTCTGTCAAGGATCTGATGCACTTGGCTGGACTTTCTCCAATGAAGCCAAGTACCACCTCACTTTCGAAGCCGTTAAACTCACCTGTGCTTGATCCACCCATACACCATTCTATCAGAACTGCCGAGATTACGGATCCGTTTCAATCTCTCTTGGAGGCGGAGTCTTCCTTTGAAGATTATGCCCGGTCTTGCCAGTTTACAGAGTATCTAGCAAAGGTCTCTGCTCGTCAGGATGAGCTTCTTCTTGCTTACCTGATTGAAGCTTTCCAGAAGCTAGGGATTGATTTCAAGGCCATTGCGCCGGGCCAGAAGATTCCCGATTTCGGATATCAACCTAAACACAGTAAGGTAGTGCACAGGTACTACGAGATTCTCGAAAGGCATTCTGTCATCGAGAAGAAAGACTCCGGATATATCCGGTCATTTTGTTCACCCACCCTTCCTCCCAGCTCGTTCCAGCTTCTACGCGACCTCATCACAGACCACCCAAATTATCGCTGTGAGGCTGAACTCATGGCTCTCACCGGACCGAAGATTGCAGAATGCTTGATGGGTGTGGAGGACCCTGTTAAGCTGCTCTTTGGCACCAGCACGTCCCAGGAAATCGTTGGAAGCTTCTACACGCAAGCCCCTATGTTTGCCACTCTGACTGAGGTTCTTGTGGACTTCATGGTTCGATTAGTCAAGAAGGCAAACGGGCCAGTTCGTATCCTCGAGGTCGGAGCCGGCATGGGAGGGACTACCAAGCGGCTTGGTGAAGCACTAGGTGCTCTCGGCCATTCCATTGAATATGTATTCACGGACATATCTTCAACCCTGGTCCGAAACGCTTCTAAGAAGTTCAAATACTCGTGGATGCAGTTCAGAACGCTTAACCTTGAAGTCGAACCGCCTACGGAAATGGTTGGCAGGTTCGACGTCGTCATTAGCACGAACTGTGTTCATGCAACCGCCAACAGAACTGAAACCTGTCGTCGTATCAAGCACATGCTCAATCCGCATGGTGTCTTGGTGCTCTCAGAAATCACTACGATCTTCGACTGGCACGAGGCTGTTTTTGGTTTGCTGGACGGTTGGTGGTTGGCGGTCGATGCCACACATGCCATTCAACCTGCAGCAGTCTGGATGAACTTCATGCATCAAGCTGGGTTTGCAAGCGCCACCTACTCTCAAAGCACAATGCCGGACTGCAATCTTCAGCGGCTACTTATAGCCTCTGTGAAGCAGTATCCGGAACCACAGCGTCACAGTGACTTGCCAACGTCCGGTGTTGACACAGTTGTTTACAAGGTCGTTGATGGTATTGAGATAGAAGCCGATGTCTACTTGCCGAACAGTCCTCCAATTAGCTCGATGCCTGTAGGTAAATGGCCCTCCGCACGCGTTGCTGTTCTGCACTAAACGTCTGGCAGCATTGATGATCCACGGAGGTGGCCACATGACACTTTCACGCAAAGCAATCAGACCAGCACAGACAAAGTTCTTGTTGTCGCACAACATTCTTCCCGTCAGCATAGACTATCGGTTGGTTCCAGAGGTGAATGTCATTGACGGACCGTTTTCCGACGTACGAGATGCATACGTTTGGATCCAGACAAAGCTCTCTGCTATCGCATCTCAATACGGCATCTCGATAGACCAAACTCGCATAGTTTCGATTGGGTATTCAACGGGTGCCCATCTCGCCATGAGCCTTGCTTGGACTACCAAAGCGCTCGACATCCCGTCACCAGCCGCCATATTGGGCTTTTATGGCCCAACCGACTTTGAAACTGGGGCTCTGGAAAGGCATCAGGAAGAGCAGTCTTACGGAGAGTTCCCTGCCCGCAGAATGCGACTTGAGAAAATCATGCAGGCTCTGCCGCGGGCACCCGTGACGAACTATGGCACCATGATGGATGGTAGTCGATTGGGTTGGATCAAGCCCGGCGACCCACGCTCTGAGCTCATCTTCGCGGTTCTCAAGGAGGGCATCGGGCTAAACGTTCTGCTCTACGGCCTTTCTCCTAAGGCTCTGGCCCAAAAGCCTGACCCAGAGCTTGTCAGAGCGATTAGCCCAATGGCGCATGTGCGAGACGGCTCCTACAATGTCCCCACATTTGTCATTCATGGGCTACACGATGAGATTGTTCCGTTCAAGACAGCCGAATCGTTCGTAAAGGAGCTGGACAATTCTGGAGTTGAATGTGGCTTCTTACCGGTTCCTGGAGTGAAACACATCCATGATCTGCATCTCAAGCCGGGAAGCAGAGAGTGGAAAAGCCAAGTAGAACCAGGATATCTGTTCCTGTTCAAGCATCTAAAGATGTCCTTTTAGGTAGACTTATAGTCGAAGATAGTCACTCATCTCTTGTCACTGCAACGAATGAATCACATATCTGGTAGAGTCGATCGCCCTTTCTGGTACCATGCATGCCCTCGCAAAGCAGAACCTGGTTGTATTTCGATAAGTTGCGTAGCCAACCATGCAGCGGAGCAAATCAGTAGGCGCTCTCGGTCCTGATGTCAATACCGAGGTTGAGAGTACAAGCAAAGGTGGCCATTGCGTCAAGAAGGGTGTCTCTTATCTTCGCACACCGCTTGCGATGTAGGTGCATACTATCCAGAGCTAGCATCGTATCTATTGCGGACCGAATGTAAAAACGTACACCTCACATTTCGGCGACACGAAAATTGGACCGAGGAACCGGCGAACGGGCAGATCAACACTCAACCTACTCCGAGAGTCTGGTGACATATGGTGCGGGGCATGGTGTACCGGACACATGCAGCTAGTACGCTACAAGAAAGTCTCAAAAGGTAGCTTATGGCCCACTACGTCTCATGGTCACGCCGACGTCCAATCCACCATTGTTATCCATCCTCCGGCCTTCAGAAATGAGCACAGCCATAATCTCCGAAACGAGCAACATGTCCCCGAAAGGCAGAACGAAGATCACTCGAGAAGAAGAAGATCAGATATGGTCTTGGAACGCTTCACTTCCGCCAACTCCTCACTTGACTATCACTCAAGTCTTCACCAAGCAAGTCAGCTGCTCCCCTGACGCGCCTGCGGTGGACGCACCAGACGGTACACTCACATACACGCAATTGGAAGACTACTCTACGCGTTTAGCCCAACATCTTCATACTATACTCGATGAAGCCACTGCCGGTGAAATCATCCCGATCTGTTTCGACAAATCCATCTGGCTAGTTGTCTGTATGATGGCTGTGTCGAAGGCGGGGATGGCGTACACGACGCTGGACCCTGGCAACCCAACGGAGCGGTTACATGCGTGCCTGGCCACTATAAGTCCTCGAGTAATGCTTGCCGAAGAAAAGTTCAACGAGAGGTTTCCGCGCGAAGTTGTCAGCAAGGTGGTCATCAATGTGCCAGAACTTTGCAGCAGCGATTCCGAGAGTGGGATGATCGGAGTGATAGACCTGCCAGTCGGCCTTCCGAATGATCTCGCTTATGTGTGTTTCACATCAGGATCGACGGGACTACCTAAAGTGGTTCAACATACGCAAAGCAGTGCGGTCTCTAATGTTATCCATGGTCATGGTTACGCAGCTAGTAGCCGCGTTCTCAACTTCGCCTCCCAGGCTTTTGCTGCGAGCATTGTCACGACTTTGAAGACGCTTTGTAACGGGGGTCTATTGATCCTACCACCAGAGCGAGAGCGCATGGGCGGTATAGCGAACTTCATCACCAGGAAGAAAATCACTCGGACCTTCCTTACACCAACGCTGCTGAACCTGCTGAAGCCAGAGGAAGTGGATTGCTTGCAGTTTTTGACCGTAGGGGGTGAGCCCGTAACTCAGCGACTCATCGATGTTTGGGCGCCGCGGGTGTCGCTTGTGGAGGCGATTGGCATGACGGAGGGCGTCGGTATTGCGAACGCCATCGATGTTAGCGGGAAGAAATGTAAAGCTCGCCAGTTTATGACGGGTTGCGCATGGATCGTTGACCAAGACGATGCGAATACACTAGCGCCGATCGGGGAAACGGGGGAACTTCTTTTTGAGGGACCAGCGCTATTCCAGGGATACCGTAACGACCCGGAAGCTAATACGAAGGCATTTATCGACGGGCTACCTGTATGGGCGAAAGCGAGGGGGGAGATGAGACCCAGAGTTATGTTTCGAACGGGAGATTTGGCAAAGTATATCGAAGATGGCGTTGTGCAGATTGTGGGAAGGAAAGATACGCGTGTCAAGTTACATGGGCAACGCTTTGAGTTGGGAGAGGTGGAGAAGTTGTTGTTGGACAGCCTCCCATCGGGTGTGACGGTCGCAGCGGAGATAGTCGAACCGACAACCGGAACTGGGCCAATGCTCGTCGCTTTCATACACGGGCTTGCAACAGACTTCTCTCACGAAGTCAGGCAGTTGAGAGAGAGATTGGCGGACAGTCTTCCGGATCACATGATACCGCGCGGATTTGTGGAACTCAAAGAACGGCCGTTAAACCCGTCTGGCAAACTCGATCGAAAGCTACTGCGGAGTCAGGCTGCCAGGATGTCGTTGGTTGATCTGGTGAAGCATGTTGGCGCTCTAAGCAAGTCTGCGCCAGTGACATTGCAGGAGCGAACGATGCAACGTCTATGGGCCTCAGTGCTCGGCCTTCCTGTAGAGTACATCGGTTTGCAGGACGATTTCTTCCATCTTGGCGGAGATTCCTTGCACTGTATCAAGCTCATCGCACAAGCACGGAAAGAGCAGGTCATTCTGTCAATCGAAGACATCCTGGTGAATCGAACTCTCCAGGCTATGAGTACATCGGCAAGGTTCGAGGTATGCGCTCAGTCGACTACGCTAGGCGGTGAATATACAGCGCACACGATAGAGACAGTCGCACCGGAGATCTCACAAGATGATGTCGACGCTGTTGCTCTGGCGACGGACTGGCAGGCCTGGTGTGTCGGGCAGGGTCTGCTCAAGTCACATGGCTGGCATGACTACATGATCTTCAAGTTCCCCAAAACACTGGATGTTGGAAGGTTGCAACGCGCTTGTCAACAGCTCATAAATCAACACGCCCTCCTACGGACGGTGTTCGTAGTGAAAGCAAGACAAACTTTCCAGGTCGTTCTCAAGGCCAAGGCTTTCCCCTTCCGGTTCACTGTGGAGCAGTCTAGTGACAGTCAGAATATGGACGGGCTTGTTAAGGAGATCATTCAGCAGGATATGAAACGACACCGTCAACTCGGCGATACTTTGGTAGCTTTTACCCTTGTACATGATGCCACGACTAGCACAGCGCAACTGGTCCTTCGAATCTCCCACGCCCAGTACGACGCGCTCAGTCTCGACACATTGTGGCGCTCGCTCGAGGCTTTGTATTTTGACAGACCATTGGAAGTCATTCCTTTCACCGACTTCTGCGCAGAAGCAGTCTTAGCAAGCAGGAATTCTGAGACGTTCTGGAAGACAGCTCTGGCCAATAGCTCGATGAGCGAAGTTCGTGCTCACACTCGCCCTAGCGTGGACTGCCCTATCAACGGCGCCGTCAAGATTTCCGTTCCCTTGGTAGATCTGAAGACTTCGGGTTACACGAGCGCAACCGCTGTTCTTGCCTCATGGTCGATCGTGCTGTCGAAGCTTACGGGTCAGGACTCTGTCGTATTCGGGTGCATCATTTCTGGAAGACACATGATGATGCCCAACGTATCGGATATCCTCGGCCCATGCATGAACGTCATACCTTTGCGCACGGATGTCGTTTCAACCGCAAAAGCTTCTTCGCTTCTCGATGCGACTCAAAGCAACTATCTGAAGTCGCTGCAGTATGGCCATATTGGACACCATCACATCATAGAGAAGTGCACCAATTGGCCTCGATGGACACGATTCTCGACAGTCGTGAATCATCTCAGCTTCGGGTCGATCGAGCAGCCATTTCCAGAACTTGGCGGGTGCGCATTCGATGTGTACGAACCGGAGCATGACAAAGCCGACCTATGGCTACAAACATCTGCTCGCGACAACAAGCTAGAAGTCGAACTGAGATACTCGCAACAGGCTTTCTCGGAAAATCGGATTAAAGCGGTGTTGAGCGGCTTCGTTCAAACTTACGAACATCTGCCTCATTTGTTGGAACAGAAACTGTCAGACATCCTTGCTCAATTCGATCTGGCTGCATTCCAGCACAACCTGGTCAGCCCCCGACAAGCTAGGAAGCAGGCATCAAGGCCTGGGACAGAAGATACAAAGATCTTGGAGGAAGTAGTTTGTTCAGCTTGGGAGTCGGTGTTGGGATCAGACTTCAGGTCGTCTCCTGGTTTCACATACCAAACTCCATTCTACGAAATATGGGGCAACAGCATTGCTGCTGCCGCTCTTACTTGTGAATACTCCAAGCGGGGATTTGCTACAAGTATTGAGGAACTGCTTGATTTCCCGTCTATTGCAGAGACTATTGCTCTTCTCTCAACCCGCACAAAGGGCGATGCTGAGATAGTCACTTAGCCTGCTGCACAACGAGCTTTTTGACATAGATAGTGCATTCATATCACAATAGACGTCGGCTTTTGATGAAACCTCGAGTATGAACCAATGTCGTGCTACAATGAGATGAAGATGTTTGCAGCCTGGAATGCGCAGCATGAGTCGTTCGGAAAAAAGGTGGCGTCCGATTTGGACTACTTACTGCACCTGCATGAATAAACTGAGGACCAGGCGGATATCGAGAGGGCTTACTGAAACAAGTCCACCTGTATTCTTGCATCAAGAGTCCATGTATAGAGCAGAGTTGATGGAACCTCGACTGCAGACCTCATGAACTTCTCCGGCCATAGGGCTCAAATGGAAAAATCGCCGCAATGCCTGCCATGAGGATGTACAACGCGGCGCAAATATATATCGGGACAGCGGTCCCCGTCTTTGCCGCCAGTCAGCCCGAACCCAGCCATTCGTAGTCATCTCAAACATGACAGGTTCAGTGAAGAGCAGACTTACATCAGCGACCGTCGCAATAACGGCACTCAAGATTCCCATAACCCTGTTCCAGGCAATCGCGATCCCGTTGCCGGTACCTCTGTGCGCACTAGGCAGCACCTCCGGCGTATAAGCGTACAGCGTGCCATAGTAGATATTTAAACAGAAGTTGATGATGCATGTGAACGCCACATTCTGAACAGCAGTCCTGACCTGCGTGTACGCGAAGAAGAAAGCCATGGTGACCAATGCTCCAATAACCATGGTATACTTACGACCAAGGCGCGTATGACACATGTAGCCCGCTAGCACAGGTCCCCAAATGCCGCTAAAGTTCACAAGGGTGTAGTTGCGCCAAGTGATGTAGGATGATGGTTCACCGAAGGCGGCGCCGCGAGAGGAGAGGTAGGCGGGGAGGAAGACATTGTAGACTAAACAAAGGTGTACAAAGTCAGCGTATGTCTCACATGCAGTTCGCACAGAGACACTTACGGGGGTAGGCGAGGCCTATCAACGTCCACGAGAGCCAGATCAACGATGTGCTAATACCTATTCGCTTCGTGGAATACAGGCCGCGGAGGTGCATATTGATCTCTCCCAAGCCCCATTTACTCTGATTTCCACGTGCAGCGATACGATCTACGGTGCCACAGTCTTGCATCTGGGTGACGGTGAGACTACAAGGTCGATTGTATTTGGTGGCAATGAAGTGGAGGGTTTCGACGCACTCGGCGTCTTTACCTTCGCTGACGAGGAATTTGGGAGTCTCCTTGAGACGGATGATGGTGATGCGGAGAATAGACATTACAAAAACCAAGGATCCAGAAGCGTACCATACGTAGCGCCAACCTTGGTTGTTAGACTTTGTACAGGGGCCTGCCGTGGGATCGAGGGATGGGTCTGCGCAGCTAAAATTTGGAAGGAAGGCCCAGGCAAAAAAGCCAGCTACGAGCTGACCAATGCCTAGTCAGAGTGTTAGTACTTAGGCTTATAGATGCCATCCCTCGGAGAAGAAAACAGCGGAAGATTGGGGATATATATACCCCACCAAGCTGCCATGAGCGTAAGCATCCACTGCCTATAGCTAGGCAGATACTCCAAGAACACTGCCGTATCCAACACCAAATTTCCTCCGGCGCCAAAAGCACTCAAACATACGAACAAGCCCAAGACTTCCCAATTTGGGCTTGCTCCAGCCACAATTGCAAAGATCGAGCAAATCAGCAAACTAACGTTAAACGCTGTCTTTCGGCCGATGATATCGGCTGATAAGCCCCAGAATAAGGCTCCCGTGAGCATTCCGACGTAAGCAGCGATGGTCAGGCCGTTTCGGTAGGAAGGCTTGAACTCAAGGGCGGCTTGCGCGGCGATGACGGACTGAATGAGTAGGATGAGGGAGTCAACGGCGTAGCCAAAACCATTCAGGACAAAGAGCTAAGCCTTATTAGAAATGCTCAAAGATGTCAGAGACACATCAAGTACCTTCCATTGATACGTCGTGAAACCGATCTGGGGACTGTAATCAGTACACACCCACAAGAGTCTTCTCTCAACAAGCTTACCTCATCGATCGCATTGTTAACCAGATGCATTTTGGCATTCAGCACAGGATCAGTGAGTTGTAAGATGTCGTCTTTGCCCAAGCTACTCGTTTCACCGCAGGCGTGCTGGTGTTCAACATCGTGCTCGTGCTCTTGCACTTTCCCGTCGTGAACTTTGCTCTGATCGTCCATCTTACTATACCACACCTCAATCTCCGAATGCACTGTACAAAGTTTCCAACTCTTTGCAAATGTGAGAGGTGCACGCGACGACTGGGAAGAAAGAGAAAGGCCAAATAGAGGGGCACCGAGTGTAAGGTAGATCCATGTATCTTGCTGGCACTTGCAGCGAAGGACAAGACTATTCCGATGCTGTGCCCAATGCAACGTCCGAACTCACCACGTTGTTCGCCTGGTCCGAACGGCTGCACCAATGGCAACAACCCAAGGAATGCGCTTGTCAGCTCGTAGCTACGCTTTGATTGGCCGGCATCATAATCGGCTGTTCGTGACAGGGGTATAAGCTGAGGCGATCGCTCTTGGGAATCCTTGGGTTGTGATACGGGCGATACCAACGTGGGAAGGTGCGAACGAGCACAAGAACGTTCCGTCGAATCGGCAGTCGACCATTCTCGAGTTGCGCGCAACGTCTCTGAGCACGGAGATAGCCTCAGTGGCGTAAATCTGCAATACCAACTGGGCCACCTAGGGAGATGAGTTCAGGTCTTTCCATCTGCAATGTATATGTATTTGACTTGACTATAATCTGTATTGTGGAGTACGACTGCGTGCACCTTCGTGCAGTGAGAATTGTGGTATAATCGTGATGGCGCCCCACTGTTACAGCATTAGCAAGGAAAGAAAGGAATCTGTACATGATATCGCCGTAAATATAGCCCTGGTATCCTAAACGCCTTGCTGAAGACAAGATGTACACAATGATGAAATGCATCGGAAACAAGAGGATCCCATGTAATAGTTCCTACTGCCCGGGTGTTTGTGTCGGAGTACTCTCTTCGGTGCTGGCAATAGCACTGTCGCCTTCCGCGACCATCGTGACCGGTGTTGGTGTAATCCTTCGTCGCTTACTCTCTCGCGCATCTGCATCAACTTCCGGCATAGCATACAAATCTCGTTTCTTGGAAGTCGAAGATGCATCGTCGCGGTCTGACTCGCTCATTTCGCTTTCTCTTCGCCCAACATGGGCAGTGCTTGGTACCCCGCTGACCGAGCTACTTGCACTGTGCGTCGTGCCCTGGCCGTGAGCTGGGGTCAGAGGCGGTGTCCACATCGGTACAGGTCCAGAATTGGCAGCAGCAATACTAGGCACTGATGACATAGCCGGCGTTGGGGCGTTCATGTTGCTTTGGTCACCTGCACCGGGCGCAAAGGATGAAGCAGTAGCAATACTGGATACCGAATTGCTTCTTGTGGGACTTCCAGGCCTTGCGGGAACAAAAGAGCTCGGAGAGGCCGGGAAGCCTGCAGAGGGTTGCCTCTGCATTGGTGGTGCAGTAGCCGTTGTGGTGCCTGGCATGGTTCCGTTTGTTGGTGTAGGAGTCGGGGTAGAGTTGTTTGATGTGTGCCCCCCCGTGGTGTTGATGGCAGCAGGTGTCTGCTGTGGTCGGCTATGAACAGCTAAAGGACCCGTGTACTTGTCGCCAAGTTCGCCAGGAGCAAATGTGATGGATGAGCAAAAGCCATCCGACGAGGTCATCAGCAGCATGGAGCCGTCATTTGACCTATTGAATGGTAAGTGAACTGGGAGTCAAAGCGGGCCTCGGCACGTACCAGGTGATGTCTGTAAAGGTAGCAAAGTGCAAGTTGCTGACGATGCATAGGGGCTTCTGTTGCTGCGTATCGTAGATGTGGATAGCGTCTTGTGTTGCGACAGCATACATCATGCGATAAGGCAGTGTAAAGGCAGACGGAGGCCCGGGGGGCAGGCCGGATTGAGCGGATGCTTCGCCATCGGCGGGCTTGGGCGACGGCGCTGATAGGCTTGGCGAGGGAGAAGGCGCACTCGTGATGGGCGGGGGGTCCATGGATGAATGCGAGGTAGGGGGCTTGGAGGGCATGACTGGATCAGGCAGAGAAGGAATCTCATCGTCCATATTTGAAGTATCGATGGTGATGTGCCTGGTGGGTGGGACAGACTGGCGCAGGGTATAGTAGACGGGCGAGCAACGGACGGCGACCGAGGGCTTCTTGTGGCCGGGCAGATAGGCGACGGGTGGCTTGTTAAGGCCGGCCCGGGTATATATGTAGACTGTATTCGTGATGTCGTCGGTCTGCTTGGCTTCAGCAACGGACGCATGCACGGCCTTGTATTGGCCTGCCGGCGTGAACAACAAGCTGCCGTCCGGGGCAAATGTAAGACGTCGGAAGAAGGAGGTCAGGGTCTCGTTGAAGTAGAGGGGCGCGTTGCGGAGGCCCATGGTGCCCATGGTGCCAATGCTGGGGGAGTTTGGCATGACGGCGGGCAGGGGCATGGACGGAGCGGGCGAGGCGGAGCGGCGCATGGATGGAGAGGAGCCGAAGGACGAACGACGGCTGTGCGAGGTCGGCGGCGGATGCATCGTGGGCAGGGCCAGCGACTGGGGCGTGCCGGGCATCGACGGCACGGGCGAGCCGATTGCCATGGCAGCATCGGCGGCAAAGGCGCGGCTGCCGAAGTCTGGGGGCGCCGGGCTGTTGGAAGAGACGCGGCGGGCGGGCAGGTCCATCTTGGTGACCTTGCTGTGCTGGGCCAGCGAGAAGTGGCCGTCCTTGTTCTTCAGGGTGTAGATGTGGACGGAGCGGTCCGACGACTGGGTTGCAATGTACTCGTTCATGGGGTCCCAGGCAACGCCCTGGACGTAGTGGTTGTGCTCGGCAATCTGCCGCACGATGCTTCCTAGACACGATTGAGCAGCTATCGGGGACGTGGTGGCTGGGCACGGGGCGTACCAGTGTGAGCGTTGTAGATGCGGGCAATGTTGTCCATGCTGCCTGTGATGAAGAAGACGCCGTCAGGGGACCAGGCCAGGTCGTAGATCTCGGAGCCTATGGACCTGCACATGGCCTTGACTCGCCACGTCTCCTTGTCTTCAAGGCCCTCGTCCAAGTTGTGCGCCGCCTGCTTCTCGGCGGGGAC
The DNA here is from genome assembly GCF_023757985.1 of Alternaria ethzedia. Lineage (NCBI taxonomy): Eukaryota > Fungi > Ascomycota > Dothideomycetes > Pleosporales > Pleosporaceae > Alternaria > Alternaria ethzedia. The sequence continues at coordinate 249,039 of NW_026056225.1, forward strand.
CCAGAGCAGCACGTTGCCGTCGTCGCCGGCGCTCGCGAGCATCTCGCCTAGGGCACGTCAGTTGCTGCTCTCTCTTGCACGTGGGCCGGAGGCGTACCCCGTGGACACCATCGCACCACGTTGACGGCCTGCGTGTGCTTGGCCAGAGTCGACAGGTAGGAGACGGTGCGCTCCTCGCCGTGCGCCTCGACGCTCCAGAGCTGTTGTACAGGTCAGCGCAAGTCCATGCTGCTCGCGGGGAGGGGCTGCCGCACCCGCACGTTGTTGTCGCCGCCCGCTGTCGCCAGGCGTCCCTTGCCGTGGGGCTCAAAGTGCGCCGAGTAGATGGGCGCGTTCTCGTTGTGCCAGGACACCAGGAGCGGAGCAGCCTTCATCGTCGCTGGGGCCGCTGCTCATTCCGCACACAGGCGCAGGCGTAGGGCGTCCGTGGGTGCTGGCTGCACGTGACGGGTCGTGATGTTGGCGGGAGGAGGGCAGGGCATGCGGGTGAGGCTCTGGGCTGGCGGTGCGGAGGGCAGATGGATGGTTTGCCTGTGTCTCTGGGTGCCCAGGTGGTTGGAGCGCGGACGTTCCGCGTCTGCTCCTAGCCGCATCGGGAAAGCTCTTTGGTTTTGGTTTCACTGTACACCAGCGCCCGTCCAGCCTCCCACACGCCGGCCCTCATGTAGATCCTGCAAACACAGGCAACCCGCCTGCATCCACCATGGCAGACGACGCTGCCGCCCGCCTCGAAACCGAGCTGCTGCTGCTAGATGCCATGTATCCCCTCCAGACGCACTATCATCCCAAGTCACGGGAATTGAGCTTCTCCCAAGATGATCGTGCCTCGCTCCTTCTTCGCTTGCCCGAGTCGTATCCGGCATCAGGGTCGCCCGACATCATCTCTGCGACTGACGCAGCCAAGCACGACCTGCGGACGCGCATTAGAGATGCCGTCACAGGGCTTGGGCTGGCCCAAGGCGAAGAGGCCCTCGATGCCATCCTCGCTGCCTTTCGGCACATTCTCGATTCTGCTCCTGCTGAATCACACAGCGGCTCGACCGCAGGGGCCAACCAGAGTCTAGACACCTCCAAGACAGTCATTGTATGGCTGCACCATCTTCTCAATACCAACAAACGCAAACTTGCACTCTCACCTCCGTCTTCAGTGCCACCCGTGTCTGGGCTCACCAAGCCTGGATATCCTGGCTTGCTTGTCTACTCCGGCCCCTCCGTAGCTGTCACAGAGCATGTCAACACACTAAAAGCACAGAACTGGCAAGCGTTCCAGGTACGGTATGAAGAAGCAGAGCTCTGGCACTTTGCACATGGTGCCGGCGTCAGAGAGATGGAGACCATGAGCCATGTCGTCAAGGGCGTCGAAACAGAAGGAGCCATTGGGGCAACGCAGAAAGAGGAGCTTCTCAAAGCTATCGGTATCAAATAAACATCCCACCAGTTCTCTGCTACACTCCTTCCAAAGGCACTTTCTTATTTGTTGACGTGACCCCTGGCTCAAGTAATCGTTAGGACCTCCGCTTATGGATCTCCATCTGTACTTTCGTGGTGACGTGGTGTACCTTGGATGTACGGAGGAGCAACATGTCATTCGAGGTTGGCCCGAGCGCGCCAGTTCACATCCCAAATCATCGAAAGTCTGCCGCAGCACCATTTCGCAACACCACGGCGTCATACAGTCTCCAACATCAACACCCCAATGGCTGCACCAATGAAATGCATGGCCACAGCTGTGAGGAGTATTTCAGGTCCACGAGCGGCGCGCGTTACGCATCGAACATTCGCCTTTAGCACATCGAGTCCGGTCGCATCGTCGCGGAAACCATCAGCGGGCAACGCAACGTGTCGGAGGGAATTACAGACAACGCGCATTGGACTAAGGAACGCTGCAAGTAGCTGCCAAGGACACACAAGGGGTTTTTCGCAATCGACACCACGGAGCAAGCTCAAGACAATAGATCAGATCCGGGCCAGGAACAAGGGCGGGGTACGTTTCGATATCCAAGGGGCTATGTACCAGGTGGGAGTACTTAGACGCCCGATCAAAGGCTAACGCTTCGTAGCCATTCAATCTCACAGCAGCCATCCTCTTCGTCGCAGCAGGTGGAGGATTATGGGCCTACTTCACATACGAGAAAGAGCGCATGGCAAGAAAGCGAATCGCCGAGCAAACAAAGGGTATCGGAAAGCCTAAAGTAGGCGGTCCATTCCAGCTCCAAGACCACAACGGCCAGCCATTCAGCAACGAGGATATGCTAGGCAAATACTCTCTCGTACGACATCGCTCTCGTCCTAGTGTGAGCATTTACACTAACAACAGTGTCGTAGGTCTACTTTGGTTTCACTCACTGTCCCGACATCTGCCCCGACGAGCTCGACAAAATGGCTCTCATGTACGACAAAGTCGTCGCCGAATGCGGAAACGTCATCCTCCCCGTCATGATCACATGCGATCCTGCACGCGACAACCCCAAGGTGCTCAAGGAATACCTGGCAGAGTTCCATCCTGACTTCATCGGCTTGACGGGCACCCACGAGGAGATCAAGGATACATGTAAAGCGTATCGCGTGTACTTCAGCACCCCCAAGGAAGTCAAGCCTGGCCAAGACTACCTGGTTGATCACAGTATCTACTTCTATTTGATGGGTATGTTGTCTTGCTGTGATCAGGTTGCACGTACATAGGCTAACAGATCTACCAGACCCAGAAGGCGATTTTGTCGAAGCCATCGGGCGTAACTTCACGGCGGAACAGGCTGCGAAGGTCATCTCAGACCACATCAAGGATTGGGAAAAGCCGTTGAAGAAAGAGACGAGATGGGAGTAGACGAATGCGGACTGAAGGTTGGAGATGCGAGTGGCTCGTGTGACTTGCATGCTATAGAACGTGGCAAGGACGTGCGAGTCACACCAGGTGCAGGGAGTGATGTATATATACTTTTGTAAGAATACGGTGAGTGGGGCTTATACTATGGCATGTGTGCAGGTGTGTATATTACTTGTCTGAATACCCATATTACAAGGACAAAGCATTTCGCTGTAGATGCAACACGTTCGTGAATGAGCTGTCGCTATGCATCCTTTGCGGCAGAGTTGGCACGGCGAATGCTTGGTACTGCTCTTCCGGAGCCAAAGTGCAAGGCAGGTGGCGCCCTAGCAGATGCATCGATGGGGACACCACGTGGGTGGGTAAGGTGTGGGGCCGTAGATAATCCAATGTCCAGACGTTTTGAACTGTAGGTTATATTTCATCTATTTGTTAACATATCTACATGTTCTTTGACGGGCCGGTAACTCAGTGGTAGAGTGTAGGACTGCAGTTAACCCCAAAAACCGCCTTCCCGAAGCCACCGGTTCGACTCCGGTTCGGCCCTAGGTTCTTTTTGCCCGGGGGCTTTTCTTTTTGGTACAGGCTATATCCCTCTTTCTAATTAAGGCTCGAAAAGCTATTTATCTTTTTCTTAACATGCATTTTTTCGCAACCGTACAATCGCCTTCTTTCTTAATTTTCCTCTAACATAAGCACTTGCTGTATTCTCTACTTAAATGTTACAGAGACAGCTTTATGTCGTTCTGCACAGCGTGTCGCATACATAAGGTTTAGTATAAAAGTGTATAGACCTGTACTCTAGAAAGAGAATAAACTGTCTGTCTACAAATGTTCTTTTAGACACCTACAGAGCAGTTACATTAGTTACACAAATTATATACTCTAACGCAGAGATCTATACTAGATTATTCGGCCTCTCGCTTAAATGTATATTCTACAATTTATGCGGCAATACGATATAACGTGTGTTCTTGCTTTGTACTTAGGAGAAGAGTAGTCGTTATAGCATTGCAATGTAGCCGTATCCTCTGCCAGCATTTTAGTGCACAACAAGCTATTCCAACGCGTATCAAACTAACAGACTAAGGATTTAGTCCGTGTTTAACGCGGATTAGAGCCCTGTCTTGGTTCGGGCAATTTATCGTTATAGTACCTTGGTATACTGTAAAATCTTAACTTTGTGCACCTATTCTTTGGTATCAGTGCGATAGCTTTGATAATAGACTAAATGCTAGAAGGAAGCTGCAGTAACAGCGTTAGGATGTGCGTTCAGATTGGTTCCATTCTTTTTCCCCGGACAAGTACATTGAAAAAAACCTATAAGTCAACCAGCACAACGAACGGCAAGGGTGGGGCCTAGGCGCCTAAGAAAGTGATGAGAACTCTTATGCTGCGTCTCTGTAGATCAGTTAATCTTGTTCGCAGTTGATGGCTTCTTATTACCTAGGTAGTGTTCCGGTGCACAACGTCTTGTAAGACTACGATTAAAGAAACGACCTTGGGATGCAGCATAGCAGTTGCCCTGTTTTGGTATCTGATTGGACACGCGTGTTGAACACAAATGATACCTATCCTCAAGGTGTGCTTTTGTTTAGAACCACTACAGCCTTCGCAAAAGCGAGGCTATCCCCCTCAGTGAATACAGATAGCAGGAAACTGAAATGGCTTTACTAATTGCAAGGTTACGTCAGACAAAGAATCGTATGTCTTGGCTGGGTTCCACCACCTCCAGTCTCATGAATGTATCCTGTTCTTGATCGCTTCTACAATACTCTTCAGACCACTCAGTCTGGCCTCTCTCGTCTCCCCAAGGTATAAGCTTGCAACAGGCCATGCATGAATACCTCCCGGCTCTTCCCAGCTGTCTACCTCTTTTCCGGTCTTTTCCAATAAGCTGATCAGGCGCCTTGTCTCCGGCCCAAGCACTTCTTCACTACCATATAGGAAATACCATCCTTGTTCAGGACTAGCCTCTCTCCACTTATCCAAATCTCTGCACGTTCCGGGTGAAACGATTGGATCATATGCTGACACCTTGCTGCCGATGTATTGACGGCCGTATAGCTCCAACGATGAACTGTTGAGATAGTCGGATTCTGTGTTTCGATTTTCGCGCGATAGAATCGTGACCCACGGGCTGATCATGATGGCAAGGCCAGGTTTCTGATGTCGCAAGTCCGTGTGGTCAGACATGTATAGCAGAAAGCTCAAGATGAGAGTTGCGCCCGCAGAGTCTCCACCCACGACGACACGAACTGAAGATTGAGCTAGCGATAGAACGTATTCGTAGCCTGCGACCGTCTCGTGGAGTTGGGTAGGGTATGTAGCGTCTGGGACGAGCGTGTATTCCAAAGCGAATAGAGCCGGATTGCTGTACCCAGCGTTCTTGAGCATTGCAACCCAAGCGAGTAGAAACTCCATATAGAAGAAACTACTCCCCATGGAAAAGCCACCTCCATGACAATAGTACACAATTACATCTGGCTGCTCTTGCTGGTTGTGCACTATCCATACACCTCCAAAGTTTGGTCTTTTAATCTCAGTCCACCTGATAGGACTGGTGACGATGCCGTGTCTCAGCATACGGAACCTCAAGAAAGGGAGTGACACCGCTTTGGAAAAAAAGACACGCCCCAGGAAGGCGGGCATGTTGGCGAATGCATAGCGAACGAAACGGATGACCAAGTCCTGGAAAGGCGTTGCCTTCTGCACGAAAGGGGCACGATGTTGATGTGGTACGAAGAAGCGTTCACGAACGAACTGGTACGGTATGGCAACGGCTTTGGGGGCTGTGAGTATTAGTATGCCCACGTACATGACATGATGTAGCTTACCGAGAGATGGCAAAGCTGGTGTCAGCCATGTCAAGAGTGGCAGGAGCCCAATCTGGACTAACAATTGGGGAGCGAGAAAGACGAGGAAAGCTATGCAGTCCAGATAAGAGATTTGACTCAGTATCATCTTTACGGAATAGAGGATGGACAAAGTATCTCAGCCACGAGCACGCCTAGCGACACCGTTCAGGACTGGAATAGCGATGACGCTGACAAGGGTCCGGCTAAGCCACAATCGCCTAGCGCCACATCTAACGGTTCCGCATTGATCATGCTTTCCCTGAGCTTCGGCCGGGCAACCTGCGAACCTCTGGAAGACGTGAAGCCGGAGTCACATCAGGCGGAGCGACACCCAGACACTGACTTGCTCAAACGAGGCACGGAGCGGTTCCCACGTGACGGAAATTAGCGGAGCTGCGCACGGACCCGTCGGTCGGTCGCGACTTCCAGAAAACTTCCGCGACTCACTTAGCTGTCACTCCGCAAACACGTCTGTCCGCGCCTGCAAACAAGCCTGCCTGCTTGCCTGCGCCTGCATCGAGGGGCTCTCTTACTTCCATCTTTCCTTGTCTCTCATCCGCCATTTCCCATTGATGGAGTAACGTCTGGCGCAAACATCGGTTTCAACTCTTACACGGCAGCCTGACCCCAAGTCGCGAACTTGTCGGGCCTTACCATGGGCGACCCCGCAACTGATCCCAAGGCGGCGCCGCTCGCCGACGAGCTGAAAGAGCTTGCTATGTACGTGCGAAATGCCTAGGCTCTGAACTCATACTAATGTAAGCAGGTCGCTCCCCACGACGGCCTTCCCAAAGAACTTCTTCTGCGCCCTGTGTAACGAGCTTGCGTTCGACTCATACAAGCTGATCTGCTGTGCGAAATCCATATGCTCACCATGTGTGTACACCATATGCTGCTGCCGGAGATTCTCGCAGGCGCTAACGCGGCCCAGGTCAAGGAAACCTCCAGTTCCCGACAGCGTGTCCCTCGTGCGACCACTCACCGCTCGAGGCCGACTCTTGCACACCGAACAAGTCTCTGCGTAACACGATGCGAGTGTGGCTACAAAAACAGAAGAAGAAGGAAGAGGCCAAGGCCGCGGCACAGGCAGCTACCCCGCCCGTCGAGGTGACACCGGCCGCGCCTGAGGTCCTGCCGGTCGGTGATGGTACAGAGCAGCCCGTAGACAGTGTTGAGGATGCGCACAAGGCAGAAGGCGGTGCTGCTGAACAAGCTGCTGGTTCTGTCGAGGCCCCAGAAGAGGCTGGACAGCGCGCCGGCTCGGCCGCGGCTCAACCAAAGGAGGTAGGTTGTGAAAGTCTTTCATTTCGCTCTCTCGCGAGCATGCGGGTACTGTACAATCAGAAGAAGAAGAAGAAACCAAGCAGAAGAGACATTGTCGGGCCTCTAAGCATTGCAAAACATGGTTGCCACACGTGCCAATGAGCGGAGATGCTTTCCACTCCACTCGCGCTCTTGCTGACCAAATCAGGAAAATGCTTCTCCTGAAATTGAGACTGAGCGGCGCGGTAGCACCGCCTCCCAGAGCGTGACCAACAACACGGGACCTTCAGCGGCCGACAGCTCGACCGACGAGCAAAAAACCTCCAACGGAACTAATGGCATGATGGGCAACAACCCGCCGATGAGCGGCGTGCAAAGCCAGATGGGCTTCGGCTTCCCCAATCAGGGCGGCTTCAGCAATGGCATGGCTTGGAACGGGATGCCTAATATCATGGCCAACGGCGGCTGGAACGGCATGAATCCTATGGGTATGTCTTTGGAATAATCTTGCCTTCCTTGCAGGCGACTAATGCCTTGCTAGATTTCAACAACATGAACGGAATGTACGGCAACTTTGGAGGGAACATGGGCTTGGGCATGAACGACATGTCTGCCATGAATATGATGCAGTACGGTGGCGGCTATGGCAATGGATGGAATGGTATGGGCAGTGGCTATGGAAACTTCAGCGGGCCCAATCAGCTGGGTGGCTTTAATCAATCTGGAGCATATCCCGAGATGATGAACCAGTTTCCCAAGAATAATTTCCCAAACCAGAACCACAATCGTTTCCATGCCAATCAAGGAGGAGCACATCCTCAGCGAAACAACAAGAATGGCAGCCAAGGTGGCTTTGGTCCTGGTTGCCAGAATGCGCCTGGTCGTCCGGGCAGCCGTGGCGGTCCTTTGCAAAACGTACGTTCAACCCACCAACGAAAGCTACCGAACCCATACACGGGAATCGGCCAAACTTGGAAACCAAAAACTGACCCGATTCGTTCTACACAGCGTGACGACCAGTCGCCTGACGGAAATGCCAACCCTGCTCCTGAGGTGAAGGCCGAGGGCGAGCAGTCGAAGGCGTCCGCAGATCCAACTGAAGAAGGTAAGGACATCGTCGACGCTATTCCAGTATCGCTCGAACCACAGACTTCAGCAGATGGGGTTGGTGCTGGCAATGCTAGCGAAGCTGCTGGCGACGACACTAACCAGGCAGGGGGTGGTCCACAATGCGAGACTCAAGACGGCGGTCTGAAGCCTATACAAACTGTAGACTCTGGCGATGCAGACATGCGAGAGTACGACCAGTCTATGATGGGCCCTGGTGTGCCATACCCTCAAGGAATGATGAATCAGTTCCCGGATCAGCACATGAATGCAGCCTTCGACCCCAGTATGAACATTATGGGATACAATGGCAACTATGGTCCACGTGGCGGCTTCAATAACGGGGCTTATGGTGCGGCGACAGTTCTGACAGGTCAGCCAACGGAACCGATTGGTGTCGGTGTTGCAGGTGCGCCAACTGGACCACGCGCGATGAGAGAAGGTCGACCCAACACTGGTTTCTCGAGTCGTGCCCATGGTGGGCGATATGCAGCCCCGCCACCACCCAAAAGCGTTGCGTCTGCTCAAGATGCGACAGCTGCTAGTCCACAGCGTAGAGTTCGATCGTAAGTAGATTTGATGGAGAATGAAGCACAAGCAGTGACTGACAATGACGCAGGCGGTCACCTCTCCGAGATGAGAGTATGCGGGTCAAGGAACGCTCACCCACGCCTTCTCGACCACAATCACGAACGAAGGGTGATGACAGAAGTGAGCAACGTGAGCGATCGCGTTCTGCAGATCGTCATTCTCGTCGCGATGACCGCGGTAGATCCGTTTCGCCATTGAACAACGAATACGAGGATCGCAAAGACCGCAAGCACCATCGATCGTCACGCTATGATGACCGTGACCCGGAGTATGATGATCGTTACCGCGACGAGAAGGGCAGCCGGGGTGACCGTACACGAACTGCATCGGTAGACTCCAAGTATCGTAGCAGCCGTCGTGACAAGGACAAGCACCGTTCATCGCGGTCCCACCGCGACCGGAGCAAGGAGCATCGTCGTCGCCATCGCTCCCGATCACCTCGTGAGGGAGACAAATATGAAGACGAAGAAGCGTACGGCAATGGCGAAAAGGATTCTGATGGCAGTTCACGACGCAAGCACAGGAGCGGGCGCGACCGCTCACGCGACAAGGAACGTGAACGAGACCGCAAGGATCGTAAAGAGCGAGAGCGAGACCGCAACTATGATTACGACCGCGAGAAGGATCGCTCCCGCGACAAGGATAAGGACAAGGACCGTAGGCGGCGTCGCGATCGTGAAAGTGAAGACGATGAGCGTGATTATGGGGACGACAATCACCGCTCTTCACGCCGTAGTCGCAAAGATCGCGATCGCGAGCGACGCGAGTACGATGATCATGAGCGCAAAGACAAGCCATCTCAATTGGAGAGGGAAGAGGATGTCGTCGGTCAGATGATGAAGAAACGCGCTATGTCTCCGCCCTTGAACGCACCAACCGGGCCCTCGGCGAATGGCTTCAGCATCAAGGGTCGCTCAAAGAACGCGGTCATGCCTCCACCGGCCCAACCTCCTACCGGCCCACGAGCTTTCCAGCCACCCAAGGGTCCGGCTGCTGATCGAAACAAAGACCGAAGCGGCGAAGCTAGGGATCACCGTCGTAAAACCAGCGCCACTTCTACATCGACTATACCAACCGGCCCTTCATCCAAAGACAAAGAAACGTTCCAAGACCATTATGCCGCTGAGCGAGAGCGCAACGCCCGAGAGCGAGATAGTCGCGAACGCGTAGAGAAGCCACCCAGCTCCAGCAAGTCCCTTCAATCACGCATCTCTCCTTCATCCCGCCCTACGCTCTCGAGTAAGCGTAGCAGAGACGACTTTGACGACGAGGCTCCGGTACCCACAGGCCCCAAAGCTGATGCCAAGCCTCCCACAGGCCCCGCCGCGCATCGTGACAAGCGCAGGAAGTCTGGTGCGACGGGTGACGACAACATTGCCAGCCTCTTTACAGCGGGACTGCGTAAGAACGCCAAGGCTAGACGTGGTGGTGTGAGGACTGAAGGCGATGTCGAGCGCGAGATGATGGAGCGGGAGCGGGAAAGGCGGTAAGATGGCTCTTTTGGCCATATGCGCACCGGTTGTCAGACGGGTCTTTTGGGCTATGACAAGGCACGATATGGCTACGAGACAGTGACATGCTCAATCTGGGGGAACTGCTGGGGGAGACCTGAGGTCCTTTCTCTACTTATCTGTATTATACCCTTTGAGACATGAGTCAGAAGATATGGACGAACATGTATGCTGTATACGCAGTAATCAGCGTAGGCTTAGGTACGATAATTAAGAATTCTTGTCCGGAGATGGATACGTTGTGGAATTGTGGTATCGTTTATTCTGTGAAATCTGGGATGTTGGGACGAAGCCGTCACAGGGTTTGAAGCTTCGACATATTTACCGCCTGTGGTTTACAAACTCCTTCTGCTCACCACCCAATCTCGATGCGACGACAGTCGCTTCCCTAATTGCCTTTGCGACGGCGCCCCTGACGCCATCTTCCTCGAGAGACATGAGCCCACCGATGGTGCAACCACCAGGCGTTGAGACTTTGTCCTTCAGCACCGCTGGATGCTCGCCGTTTAGCACGAGCCCAGTGGTTCCCCTCATGGTCTGCGCAGCCATCATCTGTGCCTCTGCTCTTGGTAGGCCCATGGCAACCGCACCATCGGCCGCCGCCTCCAGTATCAGTGCGAAAAAAGCTGGACCCGAGCCACACAGCGCGGTCGCGGCATCCATGTTCGCAGGAGGGAGGTTCGTAACGCGACCGATGGAGCTGAAGACGAACTCAACGAGCTTGTACTGCGCCTCACTGAGGGGTGGGTCCGAAGTCTGGATCACAGACATGGACTCTCCTACGAAAGACGCAGTGTTGGGCATGACCCTCACCACGCGACAAGCGTTTTCTGTCTTCGCCGGCCCATGGGGATACAGGAAAGCTTCAATCTGCTCCCGCGTCACGCCTGCCAGGATGCTGACCAGCACCTTCCCCTTCAGCGCCTCCCCAACGCCCTCCTCGCCCAGAATCGTCTTGAAGCCATGTGGCTTGCAGCTCAGCAGTACGATGTCAGCTTCCTGCACGCCCTTGAGGTTCTGGTTGGTGAGCGTCTGCAGGGGGAAGTTGTAGTGGCCGAGGGCTTTGCGGACGTTTTGTTCGGCGGGGGCCCATTGGTCGCAGGCGATGAAGTTGGAGAGGTTAGGCACGTCTTTAGAGGCAGAGGCAGAGGCGGGATCGAGCGAGGCTCTCGTCCTGGCAGAGGCGAGCGAGGCCATGACGCCGCCCATTATCGCGATGCCCATGGTTCCTGGGCTTGTTAGCGATGGCTGTGGTTGGGGGGTGGGCCAGACGACGTGCCAGAGCCGAGGACAGTCAGCGTGAGAGGCTTGGCTTCTTGTGTGGTCGCCATGGTGGATGAGTGCCGTGGGCGTCTTGGTGGGCACTGTTGGGCAAACGCGAAGGACGAGGGCTGCTGCGTTTCGGGAGCGCGAGATCGGCGCCTTCCCCACGTTCCAAGGTTGGCTTGGAGAAATCTTGAGCTATGGCCATGGCCGACGATATGCGCGCACCTCCCCAAGCTCTCCGCCTGACGCTCCACACGACCTTGCCGTCCAGACCACCAAGACTACCGCCGGGCCCATAGTAGCCAAAGACGTGCGCAAGCCCGAGCTCCACCATGGCCGACCCGTTCGAGGTCCGTCAACGCTTCACGACGCTGCTCTCCCACCTCAGCGCATCCCACACGTCGCTCCAAAAGGCCGCTCTCTACGCGTTGAAGAACCGTGAAATGGACGAAGACCTCCACTCCTGCATCCTCGAGCAACTCGAACGCACCAACATGAACACCCGCGCGAACATCATGTTCTTCATCGAATGCCTCTGCGAATACGCCGTCAGGGACAACAACTCGGGCGATGCGAGCGCAATGGGCTACGTCCGCATGTTGCAGAGAGACATACTGGCTGTTGTAGAATGCGTCGTAGGCGAAGAAGGCGCCAACATCCGCGTCGTTCGCAAAGTCCTCAAGACGCTTGAGAACCTGTCCATCCTCATGAAGGAGACTGTCCAAGAACTCGAGGCCGTACTGAAGTCGAGAGAAGTCGCGCATCCCTTCATGGCGACAGATACCTCCGACCCCAAAGACAGCTTTCCGGCTTCTGCCGGTCGGAATGGAGGGCAAAGAATGGACAAACGTCAGATTGAACAGAGGATTGAGGAGGACAGGGAGAGACACAAGAGGTTGCGGGAGAGTATCTGGGCGGTGCCAGGAGACGGCTACGAGGAGCTGGAGAAGCTATGGGATGAGGCCAGCGACATCAACGAGGACGACTACGTTACCGCGAGGGAAGATGCCGAGGAGAGGAGGAAGGTTATTGAGTTCGGATAGAATCCTGACAAAGACCGAGAGAAAATTGAGGCATGGGAAGCGGCCAGAGCTGCTGCGAACGAGGAACAGGCAAGCGAAGATGAGGGTAGCCAAAGTTCCAAGACCGTGTCAGTCGGAAATGGTTCCTGGCATGGTGGGCAGGCGGTAGCTGATCTGCATTTACGGCGTTGATTGGGAGCGACAGACATTGCCACGGCATGGCCTAGGCGTTGGGGCAGAGATACCACGGGCTTGTCTCATGACGCCCACATTGTTGTTGGAATTCTGAGTAAACTGTATACATCCATGGTCATTCCAAACATATCTGTACACGCCCAAACGTAATGCTATGATACAGTATTCGTCCTTCTCTCCCAGATCCTGCTCTTCGCCGCTTATAGCATGCCCCTACTCCATGACAACTGTAGCACCCAGCGCCTTGAGCGTCTCGACAATCTTCTCCGCCTCCTCCTTTGGCACACCCTCCTTCATCATCTTCGGTGCTCCCTCAACGAACTTCTTGCTGTCCACCAAACTCAAGCCTAACATGGCCTTGATCTCCTTGATCACCTTGGGTTTCGCGCCGGCGTCGAATTTCTCGAGCTTGAGGTTGAAAAGTGTCTTCTCTTGAGCGGCGGGCGCGGCCTCTTCTTCCTCGACGGGGGCTGCGGCCGCGGGACCTGCACCTCCTCCGGGACCAGCGACAAATCCTCCCATAGGCATGTCGGGTATGTTCAGACGAGTCTGGCGAAGTGTTAGTGGGACAACCTGAACGTCGCTGCATCTATCATCGGTGGCGAAACGGTTTAAAGCCAGGCCTGTCTCCCTTAAACACAATGCAGGTGTGAAGACGGGCATGCTCTACATATTGTATGCGTGCCACTACAGGCTTCCGATGGTCGCCGTCCCACCCCCGTAGCATGTCACCGTACCTTTAACGTCGATACCAAGTCTGCAGTCTCCAACAGAGTCAATTGACTAATCTGATCCACGATCGTCGCAATCTTTGGATTTGTGGGAGCTGCCGCATCTGACTGCCATCTCCGCTGTATCCTCTGCTGTGTGGCTCCAACGGTCGGTCGTACGTATGCGGACTGCTTCGCGGTGCAGATACAGCGCCTGAGCGCGCGGGATGCCGGTGCTGCCATTGTGCTGGAGGGGAAGGCGTGAATCGATGGTGATGATTGTACGTTGCGGGCGTGCCTGCCATCATGAGATTTTGCGGAGCGGATTACGACTAATTGGGTTGGCGTCTTGGCGCGTTCCCAGACCCGCAAAAAAGTTAGAGAACTTCGAGGCCTTCAGACATCACCGCCACAACACCACCTCCCGGACATACTGAAGCGTCGAAACTATGGGGAGGCGCCCCGAAGTCCTATCACAACCCCACCCTTGCAGAAATGGAACGAATCAATACCCGCAAGTCCGGTAAAATGGTCGACATCAACACGCTTGCCACGGAAGCCTTGAAGCCCGAATCCACAGACGACATTCTTGTTCAGCATGGAAGTCTCCTCACAGAGCTATGCGCGCGGTGGGTACAGTCTGGCTCAAAGACCGACGCGAAAGTGGCGGCCTTTGGGCGATTACTACCACTTGCGCCTCACCTCGCGGAGCACGTGGAACGATTTCTGGCCCATACATCTGATTCTCCAATCATCGGATCGATATCATCGATCGAAATCATGAGCGCTACCAGTGATGTTGATCTTGTCGAAGTTCTTCTTGGAACATTCCGACTCGTCAGTTACGACTGCAAGAACTTCACTAACTATGTACGACCGCTTGCTTTGGAGCGCCTGTCTCAGCACACGAGTCGCGTTGTACGGTACCTGGCCATACGGACGCTTTGTTTATACGCGCATACGGCGGATTTTGCGACCCAAGAAATGATCAAGCGATTCCTTGGAGAGGAGGAGATCGAGGGGCCATGGGAAGGTCAGCACATCGACTACCGCTTTTTGTCGCTTTGGGAAGAGAAGAGGTGGAAACATCTACAGAGCAAGATTGGCCAGGAGATTTCCGGGATAGACACGTACGCGAACGCTTTATATCAGGACCTATCGCCGTATACAGTCAACGTCAATGGTGTTCTACTGCCTCGGTTGGACGGAAGCCCATCCCAAGAGAGGCCTGCCCAGCTCGTCTCGACAGCCACCACAGAGGAGAACCTAAAGAAGATCGCTCATGGACTTCTTGGGTCCAGCCCTATCCTACTCACGGGCCTCGCGGGCTCGGGCAAGACTCTTCTTACGCGTCATCTCGCATGGCAGCTCAACAAGCTCGACGGAATGGTTACCCTTCATTTGAACGAACAAAGTGACGCAAAGCTACTGATTGGAATGTACACTACCGGAGCTAAGCCGGGAACCTTTAGCTGGCGCGCAGGAGTACTCACTACCGCTGTTCGGGAAGGCCGGTGGATCTTCATCGAGGATCTCGATCGGGCGCCAAACGAGGTTATCAGCACGCTGCTACCCCTCATAGAACGCGGTGAACTACTCATACCCAGCAGAGGAGAGACCATACGAGCAGCGCGTGGGTTCCGCATCATCGCCACTATGCGAAGCACCCTTAACCCAAGAGGCCAGGAGATCATACCCCGTCAGAACATGATTGGCCATCGATTCTGGAAATCTGTCACAGTGCAGATGCCTCATCTAGAGGAGTTCCGTCAGGTGATACACGCAAAGTATCCTGCGTTGCAGAAGCATCTTTCCAGCATCATGGAGGTCTATGCACGGCTATTGGACCTGTACTCAGATCCCAAATTCTCATCCGAGAATGGTACATCACTTCGAGCCATGACACCACGAGACTTACTCAAGTGGTGCGACCGGATCGCGGTACTTCTTGGACAGGCTGCATCATTCAGCAACGCGCAAAAGGACGACATATTCATGGAGGCATTCGATTGCTTTGCGGGAAGTCTGCGTACCGAAGGCGCGCGTTCGAAGGTCATGGCCTGTGTGGCAGAAGAGTTACACATCGACCCTCAGCGCAGAGACCACTTGTTAAGGAACCGCGAAGTCAAGCTTCAGGTGCCTTCCAAGACTACATCATCCGGCACTATTCAGATTGGACGAGCGCGATTGTCTAAGCATAAGTCTTCTAAGAAATCGGGTTCAGCACGGCCATTTTCAACCAATGACTACACCCTACGCCTGCTTGAGAAGGTGGCCGTAGCAGTCGATCGTCAAGAACCGCTTCTTTTAGTGGGTGAGACGGGCACTGGAAAGACAACCTGCATCCAGTATCTGGCTGAGCAGCTTGGTCGCAAGCTCGTAGCCTTCAACTTGTCACAACAAAGCGAGAGCGGCGATCTGCTGGGTGGCTTCAAGCCTGTCAATGTACGCAGCCTTGTCATTCCACTCAAGGACGAATTTGATGAAATCTTCGATACCACCTTCTCACGAAAGAAGAACTTGCGATTCATCGAAATGCTCGGAAAACGTGTTGCGAAGGGCGATTGGAAGCGCGTTTGTTCACTGTGGCGCGAGGCTCTGAAGATGGTTGATGCAGCCAGGAAATCACACGAATCGCAAACGTCATCTCCGGATCCTGATGGTGGTCAGCCTAAAAAGAAGCGAAAGATGGACTCGCTACCTGCCAACTTCCCGACAGCAAGATGGGAGAAATTTGCAGCTGATCTGCACGACTTGGAGGCGCAGCTTGCTAGTGGCTCGGAAGCGTTTGCCTTTTCTTTCCTGGAAGGCAATATCGTCAAGGCAGTTAGGAATGGCGATTGGGTATTGCTTGATGAGATCAACTTGGCGTCTTCGGACACACTAGAGGCGCTTACTGATCTTTTGGGCGGCGGCCCAGATGGGAACCCATCGATACTCCTGACCGAGACTGGCAATGTCGAACGTGTGGTCGCACATCCCAATTTCAGAGTGTTCGCTGCGATGAATCCGGCCACCGATGTAGGCAAGAAGGACCTCCCACCGGGCATCCGATCGCGATTCACTGAGCTATACGTCGAGAGTCCAGACGGTGACGAAAAGAGCTTGCGCAACATCGTGGAGAAATATCTCGGCGGAGACGGAACAGATCCAGCAATCGTGCGCATAGCACGCGATGTCACTACTCTGTACCTTGAGATTCAAAAACTTGCGAAAGCGAACATGCTCGTCGATGGTGCAGATCAAAAAGCCCACTTCAGCCTGCGAACTTTGACACGGACGTTGTCATACGCCAGGGATATTGCGCCGCTCTGTACTCTCCGTCGGGCTCTGTATGAAGGGTTTCACATGAGTTTCTTGACTTTCCTAGGCAAGGCTTCAGAAGACCTGATCGCTCCGCTTATTACCAAGCATCTTTTCCCGCAAAAGACTTCCGTAAAGGCTGAGCTCGGAAAGCCACTTCAGCAACCATCAGATGGTCGAGGCTACGTCAGACAGGGCCATTACTGGCTCCGACAGGGTGTGCATGATGTGGAGGAGCAATCGCACTACATCATCACCCCCTTTGTTCAGCGCAACATGGACAACCTCATTCGAGCTGCTTCCACACGAAAGTACCCAGTGTTGATCCAAGGCCCTACCTCATCCGGTAAGACAAGTATGATTGAGTACCTAGCCAAGCGATCAGGGAACAAGTTCGTTCGCATCAACAACCATGAGCACACCGACTTGCAAGAGTACCTAGGGTCGTACATCTCCGGACTTGACGGAAAGCTCACATTCCAAGAGGGTATATTAGTACGAGCTCTACGTGAGGGCCACTGGATCGTTTTGGACGAACTCAATCT
The DNA here is from genome assembly GCF_023757985.1 of Alternaria ethzedia. Classification (NCBI taxonomy): domain Eukaryota; kingdom Fungi; phylum Ascomycota; class Dothideomycetes; order Pleosporales; family Pleosporaceae; genus Alternaria; species Alternaria ethzedia. The sequence continues at coordinate 266,234 of NW_026056225.1, forward strand.
GGCGCCTACAGATGTTCTCGAAGCTTTGAATCGCCTGCTCGATGACAACCGAGAGCTACTCATTCCAGAAACACAAGAGGTCGTCCGGCCACACGAAGACTTCATGCTCTTCGCCACACAGAACCCGGCTGGTCTCTACGGAGGACGTAAGGTGCTTTCAAGAGCTTTCCGTAATCGTTTCCTGGAGCTACACTTCGACGACATACCGGTAGAAGAGTTGACGGAGATTCTACATCGCCGTACCATGATTCCGGAAACATGGTGCAAGCGGATTGTCAAGGTATATCGGGAGCTTTCCACACTTCGACAGGAGAACCGTATCTTTGAGCAGAAGAGTTTTGCGACACTACGAGACCTATTCAGATGGGCTCAGCGCAAAGCAGACACAATCCAAGACCTAGCCAACAACGGTTACATGCTTCTTGCTGAACGCGTGCGCAAAGAGGATGAGCGAGTCGCCGTCAAGAAGATTCTAGAGACCGTGATGAGCGAAAAGGGCCCGAGGGTGACGATAGACGAAGAGCGACTGTTCAGATCTGACAGCCTATCGAACATCGAAGGGCTTGGCAATGGTATGGCTATGGTCACCACTGATATCGTTTGGACCCGCGCCATGCGTCGCTTATCGGTTCTTGTTGCACATGCTATCCGAAACAATGAACCGGTTCTACTTATCGGAGAGACTGGTTGCGGAAAAACGACTGTCTGCCAATTACTCGCAGAGCAATTCAACAACCGACTCCACATCGTCAATGCTCACCAGAACACTGAAACTGGAGACTTGATTGGTGCGCAACGACCGATCAGAAACCGGGCCGCTATTGAGGAATCAGTAAGAGAGCAAGTGCTTGAAGCACTCCATGAGACTCTGGGCGAACGCCTTCAGGGTGACCCTGGCTCGCTGGGTTTCGAAGAGCTTATGACGCTTTACGACAACATCACTAATGACTCACCCAGTGCAATCACTGATGAGCTTCGCCAATCTATACAATTCAGTCGAGCTAAGGCAAGTGCCTTGTTTGAATGGGCGGATGGTAGCTTGGTGTACGCAATGAAGCAAGGCCACTATTTTCTTCTGGACGAGATCTCGCTAGCTGATGACTCAGTGCTTGAGCGCCTGAACAGCGTTCTCGAGCCTTCGCGTTCCCTTCTGCTGGCAGAGAAAGGTCCGGTGGACTCCATGATTACAGCTAGCGATGGGTTCCAGTTTCTTGCTACTATGAACCCAGGTGGAGACTACGGTAAGAAGGAGCTCTCGCCAGCCCTTCGAAACCGCTTCACAGAGATCTGGGTTCCAGCAATGTCCGACCTCGACGACATCCTCGAGATTGTGCGATCGAAGCTGAGACCAAGCTTGATTCAGTATGCTGAAGCTATTGTCTCGTTCTCACAATGGTTCAATGACAAGTACAACACCTCTGTTGCTTCTTCAATATCTGTCCGTGATACTTTAGCATGGGTGTCTTTCGTCAACGACTCGAAACACGGCGATCCTATATTTGGAGTTACCCACGGTGCGGCCATGGTTTTCATTGACACACTTGGTGCCAACCCGGCAGGTCTACTTGCTATTTCTGCATCCACTATCGATGATGAGAAGAGGACATGTCTACATCACCTGAGCAAGCTATTGGGTCAAGATGTCGCACCTATGTACTTCGCCGCCATTGACATCTCAAATACGGAGCATTCTTTCCGATTAGGCTCTTTCTCCATCCCCAAGTTCTCGTCGGTAGCCTCGCAGGCGTCCAACTTTGCGCTTGAAGCACCCACCACTCGCTCCAACGCGATGCGGATAGTTCGCGCACTACAACTTCCAAAACCAATCCTGTTGGAAGGAAACCCCGGTGTAGGTAAAACCACGCTAGTCACTGCCTTAGCCAGATCGATTGGCAAACCTTTGACACGTCTCAATCTATCTGAGCAGACAGATCTGATGGACTTATTCGGATCGGACGTGCCTGTCGAAGGGGGAGCCGCCGGTACATTCGCTTGGCGTGACGCTCCATTCCTCAAAGCAATGAAGAATGGCGATTGGGTACTCCTTGACGAGATGAACCTGGCCTCCCAGTCAGTACTTGAAGGCCTCAACGCGGTCCTTGATCACCGCGGCGAAGTTTACATATCTGAGTTGGACCAGACCTTTCACAAACATCAAGATTTTAGAGTCTTCGCAGCCCAGAATCCGCATCACCAGGGCGGTGGCCGTAAGGGTTTGCCAGCTTCCTTCGTCAACCGATTCACCGTCGTATATGCCGACATATTCCGCCCAGAAGACCTGACGCTCATCTGTAACAAGGTATTCCCTGGAATCGATCAGCAAGAAGTCGCAAAACTTATCCGATTCGTGGCAGACCTGGACGAGCAGGTTGTCAGCCGTCGCGCATTTGGTAATCTTGGCGCACCTTGGGAGTTTAATCTACGCGACACACTGCGCTGGCTGCAACTTCTCACTTCATCAGATTTCCCGGGTTCAGCGCGGGATTTCCTGGACACTATATTCACCCAGCGTTTCCGCACAGAGGGCGATCGCATTCGACTTCTCAAGCTGTTTGAGAACCAGTATGGGGTTCACGAACCTCGCATAAGTCTCTTTCACAGCTTGAGCGCTATGACAGTACAAGTTGGCCTCGGTCTATTACCGCGCGACACTTCAGTTGCACGTGCGGATGCCATGTCGACCCTTCGGACCTCGCGGCTGGGACCAATGGAAGCTCTTCTGGTCAGTGTGAAGCAGAATTGGCCGATAATCGTCGTGGGCCCACCCGGCTCTGGTAAGACTACTATGATCAGCCAGCTGGCAGGCTACGTCGGCGCAGACCTAATCACCTTCTCTATGAATGCTGATGTCGATGCTATGGACCTCGTTGGCGGATATGAACAGTTGGATCCGACAAGGGAGGTGCATCAATGTCTACACCAGGCGGAACAGCTCGTCCGAAGACATATTGCGACCAGCATGCAGCCCTTAGCCATCCATCTTCAGATGTTGGAACTACTTCAGGCTGGGTCTTTGGTACATGGCAACAGTAATGTCGAGCACTTCCTTGATTTGCTTTCGGGGCTGAGCCCCGAAGCAACGGAGCTGGCTCAAAAGCTGCAATCATCACTGCAAGCTTCAAGCCAACAAATCGACGGCGCGCGTTTCCAATGGGTCGACGGCATTCTCATTCGCTCGCTCGAAGAAGGGAACTGGCTTGTTCTTGATAATGCAAATCTATGCTCAAGCGCTGTTCTAGATCGACTCAACTCGCTACTCGAGCCTAACGGCTACCTTTCGATCAACGAACACTCTACAGACGATGGAGAAGCACGCATCGTACGCCCTCATCCAAATTTCCGAGTATTCATGACAATGGATTCCAAGTATGGCGAGCTGTCAAGAGCGATGCGAAACAGAGCCGTTGAGATATGTCTGTTGGAGGCTGGCGATGAAGCTTCTAAAGACGATCGACCGGTCGTGCAGTATCCACTTGATTCCGTCATGTATCGGTATCGCCAATTCCAAGAACAAGAAGAGAATTTGCCAACAACATTGGAGTACCGCTTCGAGCATCTGGGACTCCAAGATTCTAGTCTGTTGGCAAGTTTCACTAAGCAGGCCCGGCAAGGTCTCGTGTCAAGTTCTTTTGTCGAACTCAACGGAGCCAACGGCCATTCTACCACGCAACTATTATCCGCAGAGGCTCAAGGAAGTCTCGAGCACCGTATATCACAACATGCTCAATTCTTGCAAAGCACGTGGGCAACGCACATCTCAGCGGTTTACAAGCTGCTTGATGATGATGAGTCAATGAGACTTCGCCCTTATCATCCTCTAGGTAACGAGCTGTTTCTGAGCCGTACCGAAAGATCGAATGCAACGAGCATCTGGAGTGCGTCGATGTATGAGATCATGCTAGACCTTCACAAGATGCAACACGCTATCCAGGATCTTCCATCCGCTCGTTTTGAAAGACGCAAAGAAAAGCAAAGGTTGCCGGCGTTCCTCCATGCGTACTGGCAGGGTCTTGTCAAAGTTGTGGATGGCCTTTCGGCGACAGTTCAACAAACTCACCATCGTGACGTTGCTTTCCTGAAGCCATTGAGAACCTTATTCTGGGCTTTCCACGGACTCACCACGGCGTCCACGTTCGATCGCGCCACGTTCCAGACTTATCTTAAGATGTTAACATCCGCAACTCCTGCCATGACCGAAGAGTCGGGTTCTCTCTCACGAACCCTGAGTACTACACTCGCTAAGCAGATGATTGCATTTGGATCTGACGTTCAGTTAACCACTGGCCTGGGCATGGAACACATCTGGCGAGTATTCAAACCGTCTACACCGACAACTCATTCTCAGCTGGGCGCTGTTCTGGAGCTCGAAAGCTTAGCCGACCGGCTCGATGCGATCATGTGGCAGTCAACCTTGCACGTAGATGAGATGATACAATTACGCGAAAGGGTTGCAAGTTCCCTCACGCTCGTTCGAAAGAACCAAGTTGATGCCAAAGGACTCATCGCGGGTCTGAGTGCGGCCATCTATGACCTTGAGCAGACAATCGGGGAAGATAATATGCTCATTACTCCATACTTCGAAGACGAGTTTGAAGGGCTCTGTCAGTTCCTAGACATAACACGCCACGACATCGATACGAGCAGACAATCAGGTCTGACCTCAGCTGTTGTCGCCACGCGGGCACGGTCAGCCCTGTTCGCCAGGCGAGCGACGAAACTCATGAATCTTGCATTCGAGCGATCTGAGCATGGATCGAAACAGTTCACAAGACTGTATCGCCATCTTGGTTTGACGCGCAAATCAGCAAACGCTATGGTACTACAAGGCCGATTCCACACTGCCATATTCGCAAAGCTCCACGCTGTCGATGAAGTACAGCTAGCACAGCTCGACCGATTCGAAACGGAATTACAGGTTCTCTCCCAACAGCTGTCACTAGACGCTTGTCACATAACGCAGGGCCAGGTGACTGCGTTAGACATGATCTACAAGGACATCTACCACGAGATTATCGCATCGCACTCTAGTATGATTATGGGGTCGGCGATTGGAGGCTCAGTCGCAATATCTCCGGATGCGGACATCCCGAATTCCTATCGAGTGGCTCTAGAGGACGGGATCGCACACTGCAATCCATTGTCTGGTTCTCATATTGACGCTGCAGCGTGGACTCACTTAGGCCTTTTAGGCTTGCGGCTGTATGTCCCAAACTACCCGCACGATCCCGCGCTACGGCCTATGATCGAACGCGATATGTTCAACGCAGAGAAGAGTTCTCTTTCGCATGCCCTCAGCACTTTGAGACAGTTTCAAATCGATTTCACTGGAGAAGCGACAAGTTTCCGCATCCGTCGGATCGAAGAGGCGGTCAATGCTATGGGTCAAGAGCCGCCTGTCCCGGCTATCGTCCGCCCCGTTATCTCCGAGCTCGACGATCTACAGGGCGAATTCACAAATCTACTGAGTACTACACAGCCTCTCTTGAACGGAACAATGTCCGTCCACGAAGCTGCTCGTGATCTCACCTTGCAGCAAAACATCCTTCGCATCACACAAAGACTCACCGAAGGATATCGGGAATACGACGACATCACAGACATAGCAGTAGGCTTCCTCTCTTGCCTACAAATTGGCCTCACTATAGGCCGGAGAGAAGAAGAGAAGAGGGTCGAAAGCAGTGTCAGCAGAAGTTTAGCATACATGTCATCGAGAACGCCATTCTTCGGGCGGACTCAGCCAATGGAGAAGGCAGAATTGACATTGCAGTCCATGCACGAGAGCTTACGGCAGCGCGAACACGCTATCGATATAAGGTGGCATACCCTTTACTCTTTGCTCACACTCATAAAAACCGATCCCGCGGCCATGACGACATCACCAGCTAGAGCCCTGATTCATGACTTGTTTGCTAGCTTCTACGTCGACTGGAAGACTAAGCTACTCCAAGACCAAGAGAAAGAGGCCCAAAACTCCAGCTTGTATACGTACCGTGGGCTGGACGACGACGCAGACGAAGAGGACCCAACTTTGTTTCCGGACTATGACGAAGATCAGGGAGAAGTAGTCAGTTCAGCTCGACTATCATCTAACTCACGGGATCATGCGGTCCGACTCGCCAACATTCATGCCGAACTCTTTGGCGGAGACCGGGATGCCTCAGATTCTATCAAATCATTGTTAGAGTGGTGTGCGACTGAAGTGAACCGCATATCGGGTGGTAAGGGCTTCAATAGCAAACACGAAGATGCTTTGCCAACCATATACCTGGTGCTTGAGAAGAAGGTCAACGCACTGTCGACTATTGGCACAGCGAGAACCTATAACTTCTACTTTGACCCTAATCTGTCAGAGGCCAAGCGTCTCATCACGCTCATCCATCGTATCCAGACGCGCTACCGCCAGATTCGTAATATCTGGCCAGAACATGCCACTCTCTCGGAGGTTCTGCGCACATGCGACGAAACACTCGAGTTTCGACATGTTGATCCTGTGGCCAAGTTCATCACGAAGGCTGAGAAACTTTATGCATATATGCACGAATGGCAGAGAGTTGCCAGCAAAGAGTATAGCACGGCCAACCTTTACGATGATCTCACCAATCTCCTCGTCAGCTGGAGAGAGCTTGAGCTCACCACTTGGGCACGACTCTTCGACATGGAAAAGGAGAAGTATCGCGACGACGCGAAGAGTTGGTTCTTCGTGGCATATGAGACCATCATTGCCGCATCAGAGTGCAGCGAAGATGAGAAGAGTCTACGTACACACGTCAAGAATCTGCTCAAAACGCTGGAGGGATTCTTTGAGTCGACAACGCTTGGACATTTCGAGCAGCGCATAAAGCTTCTAAGACAGCTTTGCCAACATACAAGCATGCGCATGCAAGACCTTGGCACTTTCAAGATTGTACACGATGCACTCGACAATTTCCTCGCCTACTATTCGCGCCTTGAGAAGCCCGTGTATGACGCTCTTACCAAGGGTCGTCAAACTCTAGAGAAGCAGATGACCGATGTAATCAAGCTTGCAAGCTGGAAAGACACCAACATTGAGGTCCTAAAGCAGAGTGCAAAAGCCAATCATCGCAAGTTGACTAAATTAGTCCGCAGATTTAGGGCACTGCTCAGTCGGCCTGTGTCTGGGATTATGGGCGCTGGCTTCCCTGATGGAGATCACCTGCTACAAGACGTCTCTTTGGAGACTGCTAGTACTGCTGCCAGCTACGAAGGACTCCAGCTTTGTGCAACGAGCATTCCAGGCTGGGATGAGAGGCCTGCTCGCTTCAAGAATCTTGCTATCACAGTCTCGATGATGCGCGATCTCACAACACCAAAGCCCGATACTGTCGACGGTACATCGTACATCACCGAGTTCATTGCTGAGATCTCAAGCTCTATACTTGAGTTGCAAAAGGCGACACCCACGACGCTCACGGAAGAGAACAAAACTTCCGTACAACACCTCAAGACCCAGAAGCGCAAGCTCTACGCCGATACGATGAAGGAGCTGCGGCGGATGGGTATTAACTCGAATCTAAGCGTGGACACGCTAGCAAAGCAAGATGAGCTTTCGACAATACTCTCTACTATTCCATTGGTCAAGGGAGGTAACATGACCGGACGTTCCGCTGAATACTACCTCCATAAAGCACTCAACCTCATGCCTCAGGTTCGCGCGGTTACCAGAGAACATTCTGGTGACCTGACTCCAAACGACGTAGCAAGAAGCATTGGCTACTTAGAGGGCCTGCTAAATGCCTGTATCCGACAGCGCAGTGTGCTGAGCAAGGCTACGCTCAGTCTTGAACAGATCAAAGCACCTGTGTCACTCGTTGATAGCATCTGCCAGTTGGCGCCCGGTCAAGCTACATTAGTTTCCGACCATGTGGATGTCTCAGGCTTTGTACAGCCGCAACTTCGGTGGCTTGCTGCTATGATCAAGACCGCCGCCGATGTGGTGACTGCTCAGGCTAGGCTCGGGAGGACAAGTGAGCTCGATACGTTGATTCATGAAATGCGCAGTTGGACCAGTACTGCTACAAACCTTGCCGATGCATACGACCAGTCGCCGAAGCTCCCATTCAAAGTCCAGTCCATCGATCGTCAAGAAGCCAACAACACCGTCAAAACCTTCTTGTCCGATCTTCAGCGGGCGTTCAACGCCTCCGTCAACAACAACGACATGGCAAAGACAGTGCTTCTGCACCTTGAACCATTCATTTTCTCGTATCCCGCTGCCGATCCTGTCAGATCTCTAATCGATATTCGCATAACAGTTGAGTCTTATGCTCAAGACGTACTCGCTTCTCTGGATCTTGTCCTTGGTTCAATGCAAGATGTGGAGGCCGCCATGGCAGACATACCGACCTCGACCGACGATACGTCCTGGCTCCTCAAGGAGGAACAAGCACTCGCCGCTGCGCTTGTCGGCTTGCATTCTCCTCAAATCAGCGAAGCCCTACAAACGCTCCTCGAAAGGATGCATTACCTACACGAAGATGCCAATCTGCAAGTCATCGTCGCTTTGTTTGCATGCGTAAAGCCAATCTTACATCAGTATGTGGCGACGCACAAGTACATTGTTAATCGCTTTGATGCGCTTCATGCAACGACTGCGAATTTACTGCATCGTCTGTCGAAGTCATTCATCCAGATTGGCACGGAAGGTTTCTGTCAACCTCCCGAGAAATCTAACGATCCCCAGAAGGGCAAGGACGATAAGCTTGAATCTGGAACTGGCCTCGGCGAAGGTGAAGGTGCCGAAGACATCTCCAAAGATATTGAAGACGATGAAGACCTCGAGGATCTGGCACAGGAGCAGAAGGGTGAACGTGAGGGCAGTATTGAAGAACAAGAAGATGCTGTCGATATGGGCGAGCAAGAGATGGAAGGTGAGACGGAAGAGATGGGAGAGAAAGAAGATAAGGGCGAGGAGTCTGGCGAGGAAGGAGATGATGATGCACAAAGTGAGGTTGGCAGTGTCGACGACCTCGGCCCGAGTGCTGTTGACGAGAAGATGTGGGACGATGGTGGCAAGGAAGACGACGCGAAGGACAAAGAAGGCAATGAAGATGTGGGAACTGAAGATCAAGACGAGCAAGTTGCTTCCGAGCAAAAGGAAAAGGAAAAGAGTGGCGAGGACGAAAAGAAAGACGAGAAAGACGAGAAGGACGATAATCAGGAGGGCGAGGAAGACGAGGAAATGGAGACGGAAGGCGAGGAGCAGGATGAGAACGTTGGCGTTGGCGAGAAAGAGCAGATGGATCCGCATGCGAAAGAGGAAGAGACACTGGAACTGCCAGAAGACTTGAACATGGACGGTCAAGATGACGAAGGCAAGGAAGATGATGATCTTGGTGACATGGACATGGGAGATGATCTGCCAGAAGAAGACATGCAGCCAGAAGTCGATCCAGCACTGCCAGATACCATGGACGAAGATGTCGGCCCAGAGCAGGAAGACGAAGAGGAAAAAGAAACAGCCGGTCATGTTGGAAATGAGGAACAGCCAGAAGAAGGACAAGAAGACGAGGGTGATGAGCCGATGGACGATGACGATGCTGTTCCTCTTCCAGATGAAAACATGCCGGACGATGAGGCTCGCGAGCAGAAAGACACCGATCATGCTGATCCTAATGCCGAAGCCGGCGCGGGTACAGAAGCCAATGAAGAAGCTCACACGAACAAGAATGATCAAACATCTGCCAGTGCTGCAAACCAAGACGAAGGCCAGGAAGGCGAATCAGCTGAACAGCAACAAGCACCGACAACTGAGGACGGTCAACTTGGGCAAAATGCGGCGCCAGATGCTGGAGGACAGGGAGACCAACCTGAGGAATCTCGTGAGGCGCAGTCTTTCAAGAAACTGGGCGATGTGCTCGAGAAGTGGTACAACCAGCAGAAGCAGATTCAAGACGCCAAAGAAATGGATGAGACTCAAGCTCAGCAAATCGATAAAGAGATCGACATGGCTGATGCGGACTTTGAGCACGTTGGTGACGAAGAACAGCGAGCCGATACGCAAGCATTGGGCACCGCAACTGAGGATCAAGCGAAGACGTTGGATCACGATATGGCTCTGCCAATGAATGAAGAGGAGGACAAGCTGCCATCCCGCCCCGATGACAAAGACGAAGAGAGGACTGGTGCCGATGAAGATCTTGATATGGAGGAGCCTGAGCAGCAACAAGACCAAGACCAAGAAGCTCAGCAGCCGCAGTCGAATGCGATGGAAGGCCAGCCTCAGGCTTTCGTCGGCGAACCACGACCTTTTTCCGATCAAGAAGATGAAGACATGGCCGATGCTGTATCGCTCAAAGATGATGTCTCGTCTACGACGTCGTCTGCTGATAACATCGAAGCCCAGCTCTCGCTCACGCACCTCGATCCAAATACCATAGATCCCACTTCTGCACGCGCCCTCTGGCTTGCGCACGAAGCTTCGACAAATTCGCTCTCTCAACAGCTGACCGAGCATCTCCGCCTTATCCTTGCACCCACTCTCGCTACAAAGCTTCGCGGAGACTTCCGCACAGGAAAGCGACTCAACCTCAAGCGCATTATTCCCTACATCGCATCAGGTTATAAACGCGACAAGATTTGGCTGCGACGTAGCATGCCAAGCAAGAGAAGCTACCAGGTCATGATCGCATTGGACAACAGTGGCAGTATGGCCGACAGCGGAGCCAGCGGACTCGCACTCAAGACCCTTACGCTTGTTACTCGCTCGCTTTCGATGCTAGAAGTTGGCGAGGTTAGCGTCGTAGGCTTTGGCGACGAAGTCAATGTTGCGCATGACTTTGACAAGCCCTTCACTTCCGAAGCCGGTGTACGTGTCTTTGAGCAATTTGGCTTTGACGCCAAAAAGACCAACGTTCGTGGTCTGGTCGACAAGAGCTTGGAGCTATTCAAGGATGCGCGACAGAACGGATCGAGTTCAGCGGGTGAAGATCTCTGGCAATTAATGCTCATTGTCAGTGATGGTCTCTGCGACGATCATGCGGAAATCCAACGTCTCGTTCGCAAAGCGCAAGAAGAGCGTGTGATGATCGTCTTCATCATCATCGATAGCTCTGGTACCGCTCCGTCGGTATCAACACCTGTGCCATCTGACAACCTTGGTGCTCAGCCACCTGTGCCAGTGAAGGATCAAGCCAAGACTTCTATCCTGGATTTACAGTCTGCTGTGTTCACGCCTGAGGGCAAAATTGTGAGATACAAGTACATGGAGCAGTTCCCGTTCAGGTACTATCTCGTTGTGAGGGATGTGAGGGAGTTACCGGGCGTATTGGCTGGGGCACTGAGGCAGTGGTTCGGTGAAGTTGCGGGGAGTGCTTAAATAGGTACTTACATCCTATGTATGTGTATTTGCACTTGTGGGTGGTCGGTTTAATCTGGCTGCATTTGCAGTCAAGGAAATGGCGTTTTAATTAGGGAACGGTAGTTAGCAGTTCAAAAGTTTTGTCCACTCAATGTTTGAAGTGCTCTTAAGTCTCTTTCTTAGTAGTTTGAATTCACATTCGCTCATTAGCTGTATTGTATGCAAGGTTGGGATGATCCAACCAACAGCCACTCATTACAACTAGCTACAAAGTGCACATGGAAAAACATGCCAAGAAATTCTTGATTGCGAGAGGTAAGAGACGGAGTCATCCGCTCGATGTCTTGCTCGAGTGGGGTGAAACAGGGTGGGATGACAGGCAATTCTCACCGCCGAGTGGACGCCTTAAGGATTGATTAGCATGTACTCAAGCCTTCTCACAGTCTCGTAACCTCGCAAAGAGTCATGCCGAAGCTGAGGATCGACAAGCAATGCTGGTCATGTTTGCTTCAATACTTGGAAATTATGTCAAGGCCGCTTGTCGTCAGAGTGAAGTGCCTACCTCAAGGACACCCATTGGTCAAGAACCACGTTATTTCCGGACGAGATAATCTTTTCATCTACGCATTTTTTATTGATTTTGAGCACCACAGAACGAACTGCTTGACTTCTCCACTACTTCTTTAGCATCTCATGCTCCTTGCCCACTAGACAGTGTCTAGCACTGACTAATCTCATTCTTCCAGGGCTCCTCTGACTTCTTTTCCTTTATGATGGGCTGTAACCTAGCGCTAGCCCAAACATCATCTGTTGACTCATCGTTCGTGTTAGGGTCCTTCGTCTTCTTATTGTGTCCATGCATCATCACATTGTCAAGCCAAACTTCCATGTTCGCTTGCTTCTGAAATGGGCCATGAACCTTGGCGTTATCGTTTCGCAAAGTATGTTGTAGGAGTGGAATACCGGCTGCTTGCTTCGTTGCAACGCCCGCGAACGCGTTCCGCTCTAGTGTAGACATTACCTTGTAGATGCTGCGTAGATAGCCACGTTGATGTAACGACCAGAAAGCAAATCAATGCACGTAGAATCTAGTCGTATGACCACCAATCTGGCATGAAATCTGCTCACCGCGCATAGTAAAGATGCTCCAAAATTGAGAAGTTCAGGGCGTAATCATCCACGAGCGTGAATCTATCGTCTTCGTTACGTGTTACTATCTCGAATTTGAGTTACAATTACCTAGGTATTCACATGGACTGCCGCTCACTACATACACATGGGCGCGACGCGTGAGGCGGCAGTCACTAGGGAGTGAGCGTGAATGACAACGTGCTGGCGACGAAGACTGTGACGATGTTGTACGTCTGCATGGCAGTGCATGGCAGAAGCTTTTGGACCAACACCACCGTCTGTCAATGGTCGCAGTTCTGGCTTCGCTTACATAATGGGGCCCGGCAATTGTCGGCTATGCATGCAGCCATGATCTCTCGTCTACTCCATCTCTGTCCCGTTTTTCCGGTCATCTAGCTCGATGTATTCCCAGCCATCCTAGCAGTTCGGTGCGCTGAATCTCTCCCGCCTGGACCTCTACCACCTGCCCAAGTGTCCTCTACCTAGCACACTTTGTTCCCGTTTAGATCCTGGATGCATCAAGTCAATTCCAGAGATCTTCAGTCATTGTTCTGCATGGAGCCCACTAATTCCGACGCGGTTAGCTCTGTCGCCCTCCTATGGAAGATGCTAGACTTGCCACAGGAAGCTCTCGACTCGCTAGATCTGCCCTTCGACAGAGAATGCCTACCATCTTCATTCAAAATTGATGTTCTCGCGCAGTCAACCGTTGCAGCGTCCGCGCTTGTTGCAGCTCTCTTTTGGTCTCATCTAAATGGATGTTCAATGCCCCGCGTTACAGTTCCGGCAGAGCATGCATGCGTTGAATTCAAATCCGAGCGACTCTATACTCTCAATGGAAAAGCCGCATCGCCCCCATGGGGAGTTATTGGTGGGTTTCATCAAGCAGCCGATGGATACGTCAGGATACACGATTCATTCTCAAATCATCGTCAGAACGCGCTTCGTATTCTAGGACTTCCACCTGACGCATCCAAGAAAGTTGTGGCACAAAAGGTGTCAAAGTGGAAAGCGGTAGAACTGGAAGCTGAGGCTTTTCGTTCCGGAGCTATGATTGCTGCGCTGCGTTCTTTTGATCAATGGGACGCTTTGCCTCAAGCCAAGGCTATTACAGACCACCCAGTTTTGATAACGAAACTTGCAACTTCCGAGCTGTGTATGCCATTAGAGCGAACCCCGAAGGTAATGGACAAATGCCTAGAAGGCATTCGGGTTGTCGAGATGAGCAGAGGTATGCAGCTGTACCGATAGCTTGTAAGGCGTACACTGACCTACCCCGGATCTATAGTTATAGCTGCGCCAGTCGCTGGGAAGACGTTAGCAGCACACGGGGCCGACGTTATCTGGATCACATCGCCGCATCTGTCAGTAGTATCCATTTACGAGCTAACCCTGGAAAGAAGGTGTACTAACCACACATACGTACATCCAGACCCGATCTTCCCGATCTCGATATAGATCTATCGCGAGGCAAGCGCACGGTGCAGTTAGATATATCGAAGGCCGAAGGGAGAGCTAAGCTACTGGATCTGCTCTCCACAGCTGACGTCTTTCTCCAAAGCTATCGCCCCGGGAGCCTAGCAGCAAAGGGTCTCTCTGCAGAAGTATTGACCAAGGCCAATCCAAGCCTGATCGTTGCAAGCCTCAGTGCATACGGTCCCGGGAATTCATGGTCGCTAAATCGCGGGTTTGACTCGCTTGTCCAGAGCTGTTGCGGTATCAATGTAGCGGAGGCTGAGCGCCATGGAGCCGGCGAACCGATGCGCGCACTACCTTGCCAAGCATTCGACCACGGTGCCGGCTATCTTCTAGCAACTGGTATCATGGCCGCTTTGTATAAGCGCGCTACTGCTGGAGGCGCCTATGAGGTTATCGTATCGTTGGCTGGTGTTATGAGGTTTATGCGGTCTTTGGGGCGCTACGATGGCAAAAGCGGGTTCGCCCGCAAGGATTTCAAAAGCACAGAGGATGTAAAACGGTACCTAGAATTGCGGCAAACGCACTTCGGGGAGCTAGAAGCGGTAACCCACTCGGCTCGCATCGAGGGTCTGTCAGTGGGGTGGGATGTCATGCCGAAGCCTTTAGGAAGTGACGCAGCACATTGGCTCTAATGACTCCACTATCCTATAGTTGCTCTGATAATGCTCTCCTCGTATCTAAGCATGGATACACCCTGAGGAAATTCACCGCCCAGACATGAGACACGACTCACTGTTGTTGAATTCCAACGCTGTAGTTCATGACGAGGCCTTGTAATGACGACCAAGGTTTCTGCGGCATGGCCGCCATGTCGGCGGCTGAGCACAAACTACGCAACCTCAAAGACGGCCTCTCATGGCTTCCTCTCGCTTAGATCGTGTTTCAGACTCAGCACAAACGATGGGATGCGGAGAAATGCGGTGGCGGCTTCAAGTAGCAGATCTTCTTCACAAACCCTGGATATAAATACAAAGACGTCGACACAAGATACTGAGAATTACGCATCGTGCGATCTCTACCAACTCCGCAATGAAAACGTACGGAGCAAAGCTGGTGTGGCTGATGAGCCGAACGTAAAGGGATTGGCTGGGCGGTGGTGCTTGGAGACCGGAGGAGCTACCATCCATGTATATCTGGCCGAGACAGCACTTGAGCTTGTTCAAACATGCAGGGTGGTACCGTTGGCTTCGCCGAGTGGCACAGGTTGTTTATAAGTATTGCAGCGAACTGGTGGCGCGTGTACAGAAATAACGCAATATGTCTTGACGAGGAATTTGCGGAGGTGTAGCGCAGGTCTCAAGGTTTTACGTGGGCACAGAAAGGAAGAAGAGTAGCGATTAGCGGAGTTATGGCGCGGATTGCAAAACCTACATATATAAAATCGAGAAACCGGCGGTAAGATAACCGGAAGGGACGTGGATGTATGTAGTGCTCGGATCTCTTCATGGGCTCCCGCTACCCCTCACGCAAGCCGGGGCATGCATGCGCAAGAAGATCGTGTCAGCATTGGAGGAGCGCCTGATGAAAACCTCATCGCCTCCACCGCTGTGACTATGAGACCGCATTCTGGTTATCTGCAACTCATACAGTCGGCAATGACAGCCGCGTTAGATATCACAAGGCCAATGTCATTTCATGGAGTACATGTCCCAACTGCGTACTTGCAGTCGTTGTGGAGTCCACTGACGTCATTACCCGCGTACCTGCATTAGCCTTCGCCCCTCTCTGCCTCCTT
The DNA here is from genome assembly GCF_023757985.1 of Alternaria ethzedia. Classification (NCBI taxonomy): domain Eukaryota; kingdom Fungi; phylum Ascomycota; class Dothideomycetes; order Pleosporales; family Pleosporaceae; genus Alternaria; species Alternaria ethzedia. The sequence continues at coordinate 281,896 of NW_026056225.1, forward strand.
GTCGTCTGCTACTAGTTCTCATACTCGACGCCTTCTCAGCCTATTGCCCAATTGCCGGACACTGTCAGATATCACGAGACCATATCAGCACCAGAGCCATGGCTGAAGTTGCAGCAGGCGCGTACGTTGCGGCCGAAGTGGTAGAACACACGGCAGAAGCAGGTTACGCCGCGTACATCGTCTCGAAGCCCACGCTCCCCCTCAAAGTCACTTTCAAACGCATAGCCACAGCAACAGGTGACTCTTCGGCGTATGTACTCCACTGCTACTACATACGGTCAAACTGACCTCCAGACGCTCTTTGGCGCGTTCCAATCACACAGTCACGGTGCTCGGCAACAAGGCTTATATCTTCGGCGGAGATACTGCGAACAACGTTCTTGCGAGCAACCATGTGCATGCCGTTACTCTTGAGCATTCCGGTAAACCGGAGATGGACTACAGCATCATTCCTGCTCTGTCAACATGCGAAGATGGCCGCACGCCAGCGGAGAGATCGAATCACGCAGCCTGTGCTTTCCACGGCAACATCGCTATATACGGTGGCAGTGATAACGCTGGCGATCTCATCGACGAGCAATCGTCTGTATGGCTGTTCAGTCCTGACAGAAAGAGCTGGGATATTCTACAACCCTCCAAGGGAGATGTCGACACTGGAGACATTGGCCCGGGCCCGCGACGCAACGCGAAGCTGTTCGCGCATGATCAACACGTAGTGTTGTTCGGTGGTGTCGATGGCTCTGGGGACAATGCATCGGATTTGTGGCAATTCGACATCGCTGCGCGCTACTGGACGCAACTTCCAACAGCGCCAGTCGCGACATCCAACGCCGCCTTGGCGAATGGTCAGTTATGGCTGATATCTGGATCCGATCCAATGAGTAGCCAGCTCCATCATATCAGCGTCTCGTCTTCCAGTGAAGAGAGGAAATGGGAGTCCTTTACGTTTCCTACCAATCCACTAGCGCCTGGCCCCCGTGCGCGACATGACGGCGCCTTGATACCGGTGACTACTGGGTGGGGCCGTAACTACCTCATCTATCTCCTAGGCGCACGGAGCGACTCTTCTGCTGATGCATCCAACACGAAGCCAGAAGATCCAAAGCACGCAGGCGAAGTCACCCAATTCAGCGACACCTGGGTTCTCCAGATCCCTGCAAGCGATTTGGAGGCGAAGCCATCAATGACGCTCAAGAACGCCATCAACCCTGCAAAGATCAAAGATGCGATCCGATCTGCGCTGGGGGCTGATACTGGTCACTTGTCGTGGGCGGAGGCGGTAGTACAGACGCCTTCGGAGAAACAACTGGAAGAGGAAGATGGCAAACTGCATCCCGGCCCAAGGGCTCTGTTTGGATCGGACGTCATGGAGAAGGGCAGCAGCATAGTCTTCTGGGGTGGTGTAGATGCGAAAGGTGAGAGAGTCGGTGATGGTTGGGTCGCGAGTTTCGAGTAAGCGAGGGATGCGTCACGACATTTATGGTGTCTATGCATGCAGGATGTGCTAGCACTTTGAGGTCGCCTTCACTTCCATAGTGTAGAGAACTATTTGGCGAAGAATATCCCACAGTGATAAGAGCAGAGACGAGAATAGCATCATATGCTCAATCGAGCAACGATACCTAGCCCTTTATGCGAATGGACTAGTACTTCAGGTCTTCCGATAGGCTGTCGAGATTGTCACCGTGTCGAGAACCTCTAGCCCAGTGTCCGAGTAATGGGGCACGTGGGGAGATTACAGCCTTGGAATGCCTCGGTGGCAGACAGGAGTTCGGTTTCATGGAAGCTACGTCTCACAACGTCTGTCATGGAAACATGTGGTGTTGCTGTTCTTTGTGGCCAAGAAACGAGAGTGCAAGTGGGGGCCAGCCACGTGAAACAATGCAGCATGTGAGTTTCAACAAAAGTGCGTTTAGTTCATTACATCAAAGAATAGTGAATGCGAGGGCAGTCACAGGCGGGTAACGCGGCTTCATTCTATATACACAAACCCTAATCCCTCTGATAAATACCCGCTATCCAACAAGCTCTCAACAGCGCAAGACCCCATGCCATGCCAATACTATCCCATACAACATTTAGCTTACTACCCATGACCTCCTTCCACCCGATGGCCACCTCAATCATGGCAATGTCAGCGCTCTCGGCCAGCATCAGCATCTCGACGTCGAAGATCCAGCCTTCCGAGTGCATGTAGGGGACAATATAGGGAAGTGCTGGTCGTGAAAACAACTTGAAGCCGCACTGCGTGTCCTTGATGCGTGCGGTGGCCGGAGGCGTCATGATGCGAAGGAGGATGTGGAACGAGTGCATCAAGAAGTTGCGGAGTTTGGAGCGCTGAACAACGGCTTCGCTGCCGACGAGATGAGCTCGAGAGCCGATGGCAACACCGCGCCCATGCTTGTCCTCGATGCTCTGGCAGCCTTCAACGAGAGCCGCTAGGTCCGAGAACCGACTCGCGCCATCCGCGTCGGCGAAGACAATGTACTGGCCTCGAACATGTCGCATGCCGTGCGTGACTGCGCCGCCTTTGCCTCTGTTCTCTTCGAGCGTGACGACGCGAATACTGCCGTGTGGGATGTGTGTTGAGTGCGCGGCCTTGGCGTCGCCGTTCTTCGACCACGGCCCTGGCTTCGACTTGGGGTGTTGGGCGAGTTGGTGCTCCTTTGCAAACTCCAGCGCTTTGTCGACGGTGCCGTCAGTGCTTCCATCGCTAACAACGAGTATCTCCCATCCTCTCTGGCTCTTTTCACCCTTGCCGCCAGCATGCGCATCACCGTATTGGCTCTCCAGGTAGTCGACAGCCTCCTCCAACATGCCTTCCAGCCGCTCCTCCTCGTTGTATGCGGGGACCACGACGCTCATGAAGAGCTCCGGTTCTTCGATGGGCATTTGTGGCGGTATGACGACTTTGCTTCCCGGCTCCTTCGCAGCTTGTTTCTTGGCGGCTTCCTTCTCTGCTGCCCATTTGTCCAGCCAGCACGGAAGTTCTTTTGGGTCGCTTCGTGCACCGTCGGGTAGTATCGTCGTGTATTGTTTCTCGGAACGCCGTGGCAGTCGTGGAGTGGGCGCGAGGAGGTTCAATGCTATATAAAGCTGTCACTCATGGTCATTAGTCGCATGCACGTTGTCATGTAGGCGCATGTGTCCGTACCCAAAAGCCCATTGCGCATAGCAGAAAGCCCAAGCCTACGAGAAGCACCCATGTTGGGGGCATTTCAATAGCATGCTTCGGGTGCGACTCGAAACCGTAGCCTGCGCCCAATCTCTGGGTATCGAAAGCGCGGTTCTCTTTTGACATGGCGGTTGCGGGGCCCTGACGAGGGCTTGTCCAGTGATGGTGCTACCGGAATGCTGTTGACATTGAGTCGGGATCGCGACCGCTGAGACCGTAACTGGCGGCGGATTGAAAGGTGTGCAATACAAAAAGGGAGACGCTGTAGTGGTCGCGCGATGGCCAATTGGCACGGGAAGATGCAACGTGGAAGCTGACGTACCTGACGGCCCGAGGTTCGTTAGTCAGCCTCGTTCTGCTGCGGCGCCCACCACCACAGCTTCTCCGCGTTGTCTTGTACTCCCTAGGCAGCTACTGCAGATATTTCACGCAAACAACACCTAGATTTGTTGCCTCCAATTTCGCAAAGTCGTGTTGGCTGTTCCCTGGGCCGATGAGCTCAGAAGATGGCTCCCATCAGCGCTGAGTTTGGCAGAGTGGCACACACTGAAGTCTCGACGTACCCTTTCATACGGCGGCACCAGCAACGCACATGTTGGTCGATAACAAGCCGTGGGCAAAGGTCTCACGATGCGAGGTGCAATATGCGCTAGAACAAGTGTTCAACGTTACGTTAACATAAAGTATACAGATATGCAGCCTAACGACAACCCGGCGGTTTCAAAATGCCAATCCAAACACCATCGCTGTCTGTACATATGCGTGCGCGAAAAATGGATATTGCTGTCCAGAAAATCTAAGGATCCGAAAGAAGTGCGACTGAAGCGCCAGCATGAAGAGAAGCAAGCTATGCTTCTTGTTCATCTGATCGTGTAACGCGTTTGTCATCTCCGTCTGTATATACTGTAACGTGTCAGAATCAGCCTGGTATGTAGGTGTGGTTGAGCACTCACCATGTGGACGAATGAACCAACTGCACAGGAACGCAGTCCCGAAAGTCGCTGCAAGACATACGAAAACGGTTTGTCTGTACGCGCCGACAGTGGCACTGTAGATACCGTTGAAGATGGTGGGCCCCATGACACGTGCAACAGCATGAAGTAAGCCCGTGGCACCTAACAGTTGACCGACCTGATCTTGCGGCACATGTTTGGTCAATGCAGCGCCAAGAGTGGGCGAACCGATACCGCCAATGGCAGCAATAGCGCCAGAGAGTGCGAAGAGCTCGCCTTTGCGGACAAGGGCATATCCGAGGAAGCCAGCCATGTCGAAGAAGATGGCTGCACGGATAATGGAAAGGTCGAATAGGTCAGAACCTGAACTGCGCATGCGGGCAGCCCCATTCTTCCCGCGGAAGATGCGGGTCAGAATCGGCAGAATGACTAGAAGAGCAAAAACACGCGAGCTGTTCACGATAGTGGTGAAGCGGCCGCTTTCTAGCTCATGCCAATCAAATTGGCGGCGCGTGTAGACGAGGACAACGCTCATGGCACCCATTGCGACACCAAACATGATGGTATCGGTAGCGGCCAACAGAAGCAGGTTCCAGCGCAAAGCCGACGAGGTGCCAGGTCCAGTCGGCCAGAGAATCTTCAGCGGGCCAAACAGGTTGATAGAGCGTAGCTGGTTGATGAAGTCGCCGGCGGGACCCTGTCGTTCCACTTCCTCTCTGCGCTTCTCACGTGCGGCTTCCTGGCGTGCTTTGCTGAGTGATTCGGGGACAAGGAAGGCAAGGAATGCAATGAAGATCAAGTGGGCACCAAGGGCCATGTAGAAGATGAGCAAAACGGCTTCGGTCTTGCCAACGTACTTCTGGCGCGCATTGATGATGTAGCCTGCCAGCGCGGGTCCGATGGCGATGCCGCCAAACAAGCAAGCGTGGAAGTAGGAAAAGGCGACGTTCCGCTTCTGTGGTGCAACGCAGTCGGAGGCATATGAGTGGGCGCATGCCATGCCGACGATGAAGGATCCCGATACGCCCTCCAAGCAGTAGCCAACGAGTATCCAGTTGACGTGCACCGTGTCGGGGAATTTGGCGGCCAGGATTGTGAGGACCTCGCCAAAGAGGGCGCCGCAGGTGTTGGCTATCATGAACTTCTTGCGCCCGTACCGATCCGAGAGGGCGCCAATCTTTGGGCTGATGATGGCGGAGAGTATGCCGGAGCACAAGCTGGCGTACAGGAGGAAGAGGGAGGAGCGCGAGGACACGGCGTCGTTCTGGCATCGGTCCTGGCCCGGGTCCATGGGAGAGGATATGGGGTCGGTCTCGAGGGTCGCGTAGTACTCCTCGCAGACGAGGTCCATGATCAGGTTGATCTTGGGCACGATGATGCCGCCAAACGCGATGGTGAAGAGCAGGAAGGGAGGCAGGAGCCAGAATATCTGCTGCCGTCAGTCGATGCGCCCTCGACGCGAGGGGCTGCGGGGGCGTACCGAAGGGCGCTTCCACCAGGGAAGGCCGCGAAAGTCGGCATCGCCAGCCCATTGCTCGTGCCCGCTGGCAGCCGGCGAGGCACCCAGCAGCGGCGCGTCCTCGTCGTCGCTGTCGGGGCCCGGTGTCTTGGGCGTCTTGGAGCCATGGGCGCGCGCCCTCAGCTGCTGCTCGATGTCGGTGTCCTCGACGAAGGCGGCGTCGGTGTTGGAGGCCATGGCGAGGGCTGTGTGTGGTTGAGCTGGCGTCGTCGTGGGCGTCGAGATCCGGGGTTGCGTAGCGTCGTGTCTGGGCTAGGGGGCCGCGCGCATGGCTACAAGTCGACGGCCAGGTTAACGAGCGCGACTGTAATCATCTTCGGCGTCGGGTGCAAGCGCGGACGGCAGCTTACCAACAACAGAGTGCTCGCGTCATGACGTTGCGATAGTGAATTATCACATCCCACCCATCGGCCTCTCGGGTGCACTGAGCCTCCGCCGCAGCTAGCGCTTCCCTTTCGTTGGCCACAGCCGGACACTTGTTGCGTCTTGCATCATCTGTGCAGCACGGTAGCTTTCATTTCTCGCTTGATTTATCCCGCCACATCTCAATGACGCCCTGCAAGTCCTGCAGCCTCGTTGGTCGAACAAGGTAGTTATCTACACCCGAAGCATACGCAGCATTGCGGTCTTTTTCGCTCACCAGCCCGGTGAGTGCGCATATGTACGTCCTCTTACACCCTGACCGCGCTTCCGTCTTCCGTATCTCCCTCGCAACCTCGAAGCCCGAGACCTCGGGCATAGAGAGGTCGAGGAAAATGAGATCGAAAGGTTGCGGAGCCGTGTCGTCGCTGGACCCGTTGGCGTTCTTGAAGGCATCGATGGCCTCTTGGCCACCGCCGACAGGTGTTGCACCTGCCTTGCTACACTTTTTTGCATACATGGCAAGTACCTTGAGGTTTACAGCGTTATCGTCTACCAGCAGCAGCCTAGGCTCTGCCACAGCTGCCTCTGGTGATGTACAGACTGCCGCCTCTTTTGCTTGCTCAGTATGCGCTTGTACGTCTCGGTGGTCGGGTTGGGCTCCATTAGACCTTGCTGCCATGTTCATCTCTGGAGTGACCGCTGGGCTGGCGGCTGGCATTGCCAGTGGCTGCCCACCGCTTTCCTCGCCGTCTAATTGGGGGCTCCTCTCGAGTTCTAACCGGGACAGCAATGCTGTTGGCGCAGCACGACATTCGTCGGTTGCGTCTCCGCGTAATTGGCTGCGGCTCCCTTCTACTGGCTGTTGCTGATCATAGATTTTCGCGACTGATTCCTGGTCGGAGTTGTGGCGAAGCTCAGAGGGGGGGACTTGGCTAGGATACAAGTGCGCCAGCGCATCCTGGATTTTTGAACTAGTCACCGCACCCGCAATTGTCGCGACACCCTTCAAAGGCGTTGAGTACTGACTGGGAGCGGTCTGTACATCAGGGCAGAGACGGATGCGCTCGTAGTCGTCAGATGCGCCACCGCAAGCCCGCAGTGCACTGTCTTCGTCCTCCTCCAAAACAACAAGCAAGCGCCACGGCGAGGCTCTGCTTGCACTTTCCCAAGGAACGACCCGAATGTGGAACCACCGGCTTAGACTCTTCGCAAGGGAGCCCAACAATAAATCAGTACAGCGCTGGTCTCGTAAAGAGTCTCCTGATCTCCAGCGCGTCGGTGTAAAGAGGCTCATGTCAAGCTGGTGTAGCTCAGCAGTACCAGCCTGCAAATTTGAGCTCTCTGATGCCTCTTCTGGAGCCTCATAAAGTGCCTGACTCGATGGGAGTGTGACAGTGAATGTAGAGCCTTCTTTCTTGTTTGACTCAATCTGCACATCACCACTCAGCATAGTGACTGTTTGCTTGACAATGGAAAGTCCAAGGCCAGTACCTTCTGCGATGGGATCCTCCTGAGAAAATGGGTCAAAGATTGAATGGCGGATGAAGTCGGAAGAGATGCCTTTACCGCCGTCTGTACAAGATATTTTGGTAGTACCGTCCGTGACATTCAGTGAAACTCGAATGCAGTTTGTCGGTTCCCCAAACTTCAAGGCATTATTCTCTCTTACGTCAGTACGGCTCATGCATGCGCTTTTTGTATCTGTACAACTTACTATAAGATTTGTCAAGATCGCTCGAAAGCTAGCGACGGCTACCAGACGGCATGACCGATTGGCATTCGTGTCGAAAGTTATGATGGGATGATAGACAAGGCCTTTTTTCCATGAGCTCTGACCGGACTTGGACCGTCTCCACCAGTTTACTTACTGTGCATCGAAGAATCAGGCTGGACAGCCTTTTTGACGCGATACCTGTGAACTTCACTGTGAATGATGTCCTCACAAGTATCCATCAGCTTTACGGTATCCTTGTCTTGCGAGGAAGCTGCCGAATGATGGGGTGCAAGACTTGACGAAAGGAGAAGCCCATCGTTCGATGAGTCTGATCTTGGTAGAGGTGCACTTTGCGACCCGGAACTGATGTTGCTGAAATATAGAACGCGCTCAATAGTATCGAGCAATGACAAGCCGCTGTATCTTGCCGTCTCCAGCAGGTCGCGTTGGTGTGCGTTGTGTGGTGTGTCCGCTAAAAGCTCAAGGCTTGATAGTATGCCATGAAGAGGTGTCCGCATTTCATGTGAGATCGATCCGAGAAAGTCTGATTTAATCTTGTCTATAGCTTGAGCTTCGAGACGCCGCACTTGCGTCATTATCGTGGTGCAGAATGCTGAAATGGAAGCAAGATCCGTCGAGCCGAGATAGACTCTTGACTGATTCTCGGCGAACCCGAGGACCGCACCGATATTACGTTCGTGAAACGCATCCCACAGTGGCATCAAGACGATCTGCTCAGCCCGCAGGAAGGTTTTCGAAAGCTCCTTGAGTATGAGGGTATCTTCAACTAAAGCGACGTCGTCTGCGCTCGTAGCAACAACGATGTCGCTAGTGTCATTGAGTAATTGGAACACAGCCCCATGTGGAAATAATTCAAGCAATCTGCTTGTCAGACTGTGGCTTAGTTCTTGAGGCCTGTGCGCTTTTGGTCCGAGATGCTCGGCTAGCACGTTGGAGCCGTTCCAGATGGGGTTCTTGTTGCTTGAGGAGCCCAACTCTTGGATGCGAACTCCGTCAAATTCGAAAGTATCGTAGAGCAATGTAGCTGAAAGATGGTACAGCTGCAGAGCTGCAGCGGGATAGAGGTTTGACACCAGAACTTCATGTTCAGTATGGCCGCCTGATGAAAGATTCTTGTGAGCAGGCTGAGCCGCCAGTCCTGCGCTCGTACCCATCTTGAGTAGAGAAGCCACACCTTGGTTGAACTTGAGCACACGCTTACCCTCCAGTGCTTCTACTGCTTGTTCCAGATGACGAATAATGTGTGACGCTGTCTCAAACAAGTACGAACGGTGGGCGTCCGAGAGCCCACCCTGCGACGGCGTTGAGCTGAACGTGAAGACAGTGCCAATGTTTGGTCCTCCATAGGGGTTCAAAGGAACACCAGCATAATGTCTGAACTTGGCAATATCACCCTGAACAAATGGGAGATGTTTGGTTCTCTCCAATTCAGCCATATCAAGCTCTTCGTAGAGTGCCATGCTCCCGCCTGGCTCATTCTGCCGCGTGATGGTACGCTCGCACAGACCACCGTGATGAGTTACCGACTCGCATCCGTACCATCGCGTTGAGTCTTCTGTGCCAATTAGACACTGCTAGAATACGACGTATGTCCGCCATGCTGTTGATTCCACTCACCCAAGGTGACCTTGGCTTCATCTGCGTTGGCCCGACTGGCCCCCGAGATGAAGTATTGCGTGTGGTCGTCTAGCAAGCTGACCATGGCCAGATCAGCGCCCGTTTGATGGATGACGCAACGGAGCAACGCAGCAAGCGCGCCGTCTGGTTCATTCTTGACGTATCTGCCGTGTGGTTCCAATGGCCTGCTCGTGAGGCCAGCGTCCGAACCACGCACGTATTTAACGACAGATGGCAGCACCTGGCAGAAGCGTCGGACTTCCCATACTCGCGCGCGATCGCCGATAGTCGCTCGTTGCTGCTCGGTGAGTTCTGATAATGACATGGCTTGCGATGGCTTTTGTGGTTGTCGATGGTGCCCTCCACGCTGGTCGCACCGCCCACGGAGAACCCTGCAGACCGGCGGGGAAGTACCTAGGTACTTTGGCGCCTCGCCGGATACCTGTGCGGCCGCGATGTCGTCTCACAGGCTCCGAGTGTCAATATGGTGTACAGGATATATGTTGGTTTCCATCTGCCTCATCCAAGAATATATGCGCCATGTGCAGGCGCCTTTGTAATGTCCAAAGCTCTGTTCCGTGGAGTTTTCAAGCCCGAACTTGAAAGTTCGCCTCCTGGGGTCCATTTGTCGCACGCCGATGATGTCATTGGAATCGCACCACCGTTTCCGCGGCATTGCTGCGCTGTGCGACTCTCCACGAACCAATATCACGCCATGTGCTCGAGTTTCCAGGCTGTACACCAATACTTCCGTTCCAACATTCCTCTTATATGCATCTCCTAATTCACTGATAAGTTTTGGCCTTCGGCTAGTGAGTTCTTGGACCTAGGTACTTTCTGCCAAAGACCCTGCAAGACTCCAATCGCAACCAACGTTGCAAGCGACAAGAGACCAGAGATGGAATTTGACGATGCGTGACCGACCTCAAGACAACTGTGATGCTCTGGTAGCATCGGTCGCAGCAAGAGGTCCTGCATATGCAGGAACTCAGGCGACGTGGAGCTTACTTCCTGTAAAACCATCGCCTGTCAACTTCGTCAGAAGCCATAGGGGGCCTACTGTTCTCTGAGGGTTATAGCACAGAAGTCTTAACCCCGAGGTCGTCTGAGAAAGCTTCCAAGGTTAGCTCCAGTTTCACGTCGAAGTGTCTGAACTTTAGGCCTGTTCCGGCCCCTTTCTCAGATACCTAAGCGCCTTCCGGTGAACACCACCTGCCTGGTAAGTCCCTTCCTGCGCATGGAGGCGTCGAAATAAGGACTGTAGTGTCGTCCGTCGTTATCACTCACCTTTAACACTGCATACCAGTCTGATCTCAGCCTTCAGCCCGGTAAGCATCAGTCAGATGTCACTCGGTTGGGCATTGTTGCCTGCAACTGATCGGTGATCTTTCCGGCAAACAGTGGGCCTGATATGTTCTTCAGCCGTCTGTAGCCATGCTCGCGCCGCCTTTTATATGCTTCTTTCCGCGTTTCGGGGTTTGCTCCGAAAGACCGTGCGTAACCGAAGGCAACACTGACTTGCTTCATCCCGGTCAAAGTCAGCGGGTGAAATATCTCGGCAGCTCAGATCCATCTTGGATGACGACTTGAAGGTCATCCATAGTTCATGCGCGATGAGCGTCTTATCACAAGGCGACCTCGGGACATATGTGATGATGACCTGGCTTGCCTCAATGCGAACCACTGCTTCTGCATAGTGAGGCGAGTTCTGAGTTGAGGTTATGGCTTGGCTACCTAGATAGGTGCGCAATTTACAGACACCGAAGTCCTTCAGCCTTGCCATGTATACACCACTCGTTCTAGCCCCCAACGCTAGTGCTTACAACTTGTGTCGAAAACCTCTGGTTTCGCGATCCCTACGACGTCGCCTTCTCGTTTTAATTTAGTCCATGGGTATTTCCTGGTAAATCAGTCAGAAGCAACCTTCAGTGGTTGGAGATCCAGGTGATATTGCAGCTTGGGGCTGCCTAGGTGTGCACCACCGTGGGGTCCGTCATCAGACTGTATCCGGAGAGCTAATACAGACCAGAGGAACTGCGACGTCTTATCAACATCTTTATACACGATGTCGCCCCAAAGTCGATTCCAAGCGACCCACTCCCTCGCGCCTCGAGTTCATTGATCAGCGATAGGCTATTCTATCCATCAAGAAGTCCGCGCCTGGGGTCGTGCGAGATTGCGTGTGATCAAACCAAGCTTACTTTGTGACTGTACCATCTTTCGATTACCTGCTTCTTGAATCAAGATAGGTTACGACATACTGCACCTCGCGGACGAGCATCGGGTGCAGCCGACCAATGTAGTGCGCTACAAGCCGGTAGTAGCAGGTTATGGTAGGGTATCTACACTTTGTCCTTCACTGGGCTTGAGGGCTGACATGCAGGGCACAGAATGCAAGGTATATCGGCCCGCAGGCACATAATATAGTCCGTAAGTATTGCGAACTGATTGGGAGCCTTCCAACGAGCAACAGAAACAACGACATATGCGACCTCTGGACCTTGTGAGAACAAGGCTCCATCGCGGGGTGGGGCTATAGTCTTTGAGGTACCTAGGTGATCGATCCGCACTCGTAATTAGTAGGCATCGGCTTCTAACCCCGTATACTGTCTTTGACATGTCTTCACAGTATTCCTGGACACTCAAATGGGATTGGCAAATTTAAGTGGATTGATGTTCCCGGGTTACTCTATGAGAAACAGCGTCGCAAGGGCCATTGCTTGAGGGATACACAGGTGTGAGAACGTGGCCCTGATTCAGCCCTCTTCGCGTCTTCGACTCATTTCTGGGTCAGCCTTGTTCCAGTTGCCCTTCTAGAACTGCTCATTGGCCTTTGATAGACTCTTGATACACTTGGACTGCCCATTTCGTCGTCTCATGCATCGCAGTCGACGGCTGAAAAATAGTCTTTCAATGCACAAGAGGTCTCAATGGCTCACAAATTATGTCATGATATGGGTTGCTACTTGGTAGGCTCCGGTAAACACAGATATAAGCGGTATGGGTATGAGGGTTGTTGGGCCGCGAGACTGCCGTAGGCAGATTACCCCGCCTTGCGTACCATGTCCGAGGATGGCCCAGTTCTCTGGGCTCTGTATGACTGTTGCCCTACGCTGGGAGCAATGTAGCCGCTCCATCACTATCACATAACACGCCTCTGCTATGTTGAAACGGCCGTGGCTGGGACTTCTCCTGTTGATTCCAGCTGCATAGCTGTTCACCTAGTTCATCATCGATTAGTACGTACAGAGATGGCACACGTAGCGTAGAAACGCGTCAAAACTAATCATATGTAGTTGCTAGACTCGGTGTTGCGTGCACGAGAAAAGGTTCCAGTAATCCGGGGTGATCAGGACGCATAATTGAACACCAGAAACGATGAAACATCCCTGTGATCGGCCTGCTCGTGCAGTTTCCCCTCATCAAACCGTACCACTCCCTTTGAAGGCTATAATGAATGCGCGTATACACTTTTTGAAACGAAGCCCAGAAGTCATTGTGCTTGTCAGGCAACAGACTGTGTGCAACACCATGATTTTCAACTGGTTACACATATGGGCTTTTCTTTCGCATGCTGACTATGCGCAGATTGAGCGGCCATCGAGATGCCTATTCAGTCCTCATTCGAGGGTAGTCTTGCACCCCACAATCAGCACATCTTTAGTGTATAGCACACTATGCTGAGTAGTCCCTTCAAGACGCTTCGCGTGTCGATACACGACATGATTTAGTCCCGAGAAAACGCCATGCTTTCTGTAACGGCCATGTTCAGACGACAGCGCAGGAGCAACTACGCCTGATCTGGTGTAGCACATACCGCTTAGTTCACGACAGCCAGCGGCAATGCCGGAGCTGACTTGGTGATGATGGCTTGTGATCAAAATTCCCTGACCGTAATTGGTTTTCCGTTGCGAGATGATGACCATGCTGGTTCGTGCTCTATTTGACCTAGGTACGGTCAGCCAACATGCGTATGGGGAGAGGATATGAGTGTTTCAGGTCGCTATCACGGTTTGCCCGATTGCATACACCTAGATCAACAGCTCATAGCATAATGATGGTGCGCTTGATCGGTTGAGAGTCGTGTGCGCAGTGCTTCTTGGTATTACGAAACGACTTCAACAATGGTCGCTGTGAAATTCGCGTCTACCTACAATTGGATTATTCCCTGAGCGATGCCTGACCGGACCAGGAAGGACTTGTTGTTCTGCCGCACCAGCTGGCGAAGACCCAAGGCAAAGATATTGTTGTTGGTGGTAATGGGATTGGTTACTTGACCAATCGCATGTCTTGATGTGTTTGGGCCCTGGTGCATACAGGTGACGAAAAGAACGTAATGGCATTATATCTTTCGACCAAAAGGGCATGCATTGAGGCGCACCGGTCTTTGGAAATATGAAGGTTAGGACGCGTCTTAGCAGCCTTCACTAAGCGCTTGCCAGCAATGCCTTGTGCCTCGTGCTTCGTGAGAGGGCGCAATGAGCGCTGTGTGTCTTCGGGCCAATACCGATAGCGTGGCCACCGTTCATTGGCATCTATGCTGATACCAGGTAGGTAATCGGGGACCCGGCACATAATGGCCACGCATCGGTTGTGGAAGCAGTATCGTCCCGTGCAAGCGTTTGTAGCGCCCACGATGATCGAGTCGTCGTCCAAGCGGACTGTCGGAAATTAGTACTGATACAACATACACGGCGTACATGTGACACCTTGCGCAGGCAAACAGATGACACTCCCTGTTCGTCGGCAGACTGCTATGTACAAGGCAACACCCTGCATTCTGGTGGGACCAAGGACGTAGGCCTCGAAAATTCCATCCCGCTTCGTAAAATCTGAGCAAATCAGTCCTCGTGTACGTTATCTGGCTTCGGCTTACGATGACTGTCGCAAGGTCTTTTGCGGGGATAGTTGGCTTCAGATTTGAAGCGTGAGGATGTCGCAGACGCGTCAGTATTGACTTCGCGGCTGTGTTGTGGCTAGGGGAACTCTCGACGATGAGCTGAAATAAGCAAGCTGTATTCGCACAGAGGAATGAAGCCACCCGACCAACGCATGGGCTTCAGCCGCATGTATGGTCTCTGCGAACCTCGCAGGTATTGCCTTCCACGAGATGGAGGACTACACGGTACATGCACGCAGATACGCCGGAACATGTAGTTAACCGGTGTGAGGCAGAGTCGGAAAACACTATGGTCTACGTTGCAAGACTTGCCTTGCCGTATGTGAGGAGCGCTGGCACCCACGGCATTCGATGGATGAACTTTTGATGATAAGCGACAGTGTCTAGGTATTCATTGGATGGATGGTGTATGTATGCATGGGCATGCCGTTCCGGGTTGCTTTCATAATGTGGAACGCTAACCTCGATGGAGCAGACGAGAATGTGGGGCTCATGTGGCCCCCATCATGGTGATGGCGAAAGCAAGCAGCAGAGCCGCAGACGGAACGAGCATAAGTAGGCAACGACCGCCCACCAAACCGAGCAGGAGGTTTCTTACAAGTAGGCGACGTGTTGATACCAAAGTCGACGACGCCCTTTGAGGCAGGTATAACGGTGGCGTGCAGGAAATCATGTCCGGTGCCCAGGGACGTTTGCCTTCTTTTGCCTTGTTGCCTAGTAGGCGAACCACAGCAGAGCCGCATCTTATATTGTGTTAATGCCCACCCTGGGGGACACTCCCAAGATTCAATCTCAGTCTTCGAGTTGGAGATCTTACGTCAAACAGCTCCTTTCTTCTATTTCTGCGTTCTGTTGTACGCGAGGTTGCTGTCCCTGTCGTCCCGGACGTCGCATCTAGCCAAACCGGAGGCCTCGCACTACCTCGTCAACGTACGCAGTCCGACCCCTTGAACTTGAGCGCAGAGCATCGGACGCGTATGCGACAGTGTACAAGCTTGCCGGATCTTATTGGAGACTGCGTAGTCCAGGTCATCAGGATACAGTCCACGCTGAGGCTGGGTGTGCGCGCACGAGTGGGTATGTGCGCTCCAAAACTTCATCCAATCAGATCACATCGCTCCCCACGCCAAATACGGAGATCGGAATACGAACGCGAATCCTACACCTGAAACATTCAGCCGCATTATGGACACCGGTGAACTCGTCCAGACCAAATTCGCGCAGGCGCTGAAAACTCAGAGTCCAATCATCAGGGCCCACGCGTGCCCTTACCCCGGTCATGAGGGACGCGTCTTTCCGAGTGCCGACCAGCTGTATGACCACGGCAAGATAGACCATCGCGACGAGTTTGAAGGCTTGTCTCCGCGACAGGCAAGAGAGAAGTTTCGACAGCTAAGCCTGAAATTCAAGTGAGTACAGGCCAAGCTGCTGTACAGGCATTTGCTAGATCAGCGTTTAATATGGTTAGCAGATCTGATCACTCGGCAGCCGCAACTGTTGGAGACCGGTCAGCGCCTGATATCGCGGCTCTTACTATAGATTCTGGAAAGGCTTCCAGGCAGAACTCACCGCCCTCTGGAAGGAAACGACCGGCAGAACATGAGTTCACCAGCCCCAGAGGGAAGGGTCCGTCTCACGTGGAAGTGGCTGGTTCCGAGTTCTCTAGGCAAATTCCACAAACTGTTGTTTCGGAAAGGACACGGTCGAGACCACAGGATGCACGCCTTTTTGATCCTAAACAAAACGCCAAGTCTACCTCGTCTCCATACCAGACGACACCCGAGCCCTCCAGCGAGTGGTCAGCCGAAGCTACGAAGAGCAGTCACTTACAATCACCGCAAACTCAGTCCCCTGCTCATACACAGCAACGAACTACTCCTAAGCCCCAACAATCTCAACGCCAACCAGGTCTTATAGAACTTCAACGCTATGATCCCCGATACCCTGGTTTACTATTGCAGCCTGATAGTCGACCCATCTCGCAAGAGCAACTTGCGTCGGAAGTGAAATCTATTTACGCAGGATTAACCATGGTGGAGACCAAGTGTATACATGTGGATCGCGCACAAGCCGCAGCTGCGCAAGATGGTGATACCAAACTTGCGTCGGATCATTGGCAAGCTTTGATCGCTCTTCACCGGACGCTATTACATGAGCATCATGACTTTTTCTTAGCTAGTCAGCATCCCTCTGCATCGCCGGCTCTCCGACGTCTTGCCGCCAAATACTCGATGCCTGCACGCATGTGGAAACATGGTATCCATTCCTTCTTGGAGTTACTTCGGCGGCGTCTTCCTGACAGTATAGATTATATGCTGGCATTCATCTATTTGGCGTATCAGATGATGGCTTTGTTGTACGAAACCGTTCCAGCTTTCGAGGATACATGGATCGAGTGCCTCGGAGACCTTGGCCGATATCGGATGGCGATTGAGGACGAAGATGTCCGGGACCGTGAGACTTGGGCAGGCGTCGCGCGCTCTTGGTACACCAAGGCTGCCGATAAGAATCCTACTGTGGGTCGTCTATATCACCACCTCGCTATCTTGGCACGACCAAATGCTCTCCAGCAAATGTACTACTACTCTAGGTCTCTGACCTGCGTCAAACCATTCCAGAGCGCGCGAGAGTCAATCTTGACTCTACTGGATCCTATTCTTGGTCGTGCAGGCGCACCTCTCACACATGCCTTAGCGATCGACACCAACTTCATCAAAGCACACGGGCTGCAATTCGAGGAGTCTTGTGTGGACACGGCTCAGGGGCAGAAGCATCAGCATACAACTGAGTTCATGGACGCGAAGGCGGACTTCATCGGAAACCTGGACAATCACATTGGTCGTGTGACAGCAAAATGGAAGGAGCAGGGTGTATACATCGCGGTTACCAATATTGCCGGCTGGTTTGAATACGGGAAAAACGACAATCTTCTTCGCCAGATTTTGCTGCTTCCGATCTGGGGGAGAGCAGAAGATCCTCAAAAGGCGACCGAAGACAAGATTCGGAGTGCATCTCCGGCTGACCAACAGAATCCAATGAAGCCTTTAATTGCCTCGAGCAAGCCCGAAGATATTGAGCAGGATATTAAGAAGGCAATGGACAAGTTCAAAGTCCTTCAGACCTTCATCAACGCAAAATCGATCACGAGGGAGACGTTCGCTCTCGTACTCCGCCGCATCGGCGACAAGAACGTGCTTCCTCACGTACACATTATGCTCGCTTTTCTTTCTAGCTTTGCTTCCAGTACATACGTTTCCGATCTCATTGAGGACGCGCCTTGGGCCGAACTCGTTGCTTTCCTTAATACGTTGGTCAAGACGGAGAACCAGATCCAGAGTCATTCACAAAGCCATACGCCCAACATCGATACAATACTGGCTTCCGGTGTATTTCCTGGGGAGGGCGAGAGGGGCGACGAGCTGCCTTTGCCTGAGGATTATCTTGTGCGAGGCTTGATCTGGGCAGACGATTACTTTCCCATCAAGTGGTTTGAGAGAGAGCATGACGAAGAGGAGCGATATTTGGAGTTGGCGAGTACAGTCAAACATCGCATGGAGAGGGTCTTGAGACTGGGCTATGCAATCGCAAAGGCAAGTACATGTTCTGCTACTTCACCTTCTTTTCTCTAACTTTGCCCTAGCATCAAGAGTGGATCACATACGCTAAGGACTCTCATACATTTTCTGTCCGGACCCAATGACGCCGGGCGCCCCAAATCGGTTTTGTGCCTACGCTTGATTCTATGCAATAGACGGTACATGTCTTTTGGTCACCCAGAGTGAGTCTGATGCTTTTTCTACACCACACCATTCCATGCGTAATTGTGAAGGATCGGACGTGCGCAATATATGGGCGCATTATCTTTTCGAGATTGCATGCGTATGTCCAAGTGTTCGGGGAAAGAGAGAATCACAAACCCAGAAAGAGATATTCGGCGCAATAGCTCTTGATTATTGTTATACGCTCATTATCTGGTAAATCATCGCTCGGTGCAGCACTGGTAGGATACAGCCAAAGGAAGTGCCAAAGCTGGGCCATGATCGTTTGCAAGCAACATAAGTGAAACACACAAATTTTATACGTTCTTCTATTATCTTGTTCGTGATTTTGTAAGGGTGACAAGTGCGCCACGCCCCAAGGATTTTCTAACAAAACTCCATGTTTGCCGGGTGACCCTGAGCTCTTTGGCAGATCTGCATCGGTAATGCCTGCCTCTCACTCCGCTCTGGATATAGAACAACTTCATCAGAACGTCGCCTGTAAGGTAGACGTCGTACAGGCCAGGCACACTACCCCACCCAAGGTCGATGTCGTCTCTGGAGCCCGGGTTTCCGGGCTAAAAGTGTACAACTTCGTAGCTAGTAGTATCACCCTTCCGACTAATTTCATACTTCCCGTACTTGTGTTTTTTTTTTAGGCGTAAAGGTGCCCAGGACGGAGGTTTTCAGCGTTGTACCAGTGTTTCTAAGGACGGGACATGGCAAGTGAAAACAAGGTCCCCCATTGGTTCTGTACATGTCTCGAGTGAATCGCGGTTATGTGCTCAGGTTGGAGTGATTGCGAGATCTCATAGGCAGGGATGCTGAGACAGTCTTATTTCCGTGCTTTTGAGAGGGTGGCATCACGTCCTGCATTTGCGGCCGGTTGTATGCAGCTTATGCATACGCATGGTATTTGATGGCGCAGTGACGATGGAAAGGTGCAGGTGATGGAAGTTGCGATGCGTTGGGAGGTGTTGAGTCGGAGAGAATCGGGATGTGCTGAGATTGGCGTTGGCGGACGGTAACGGCTTAGCGCCAAAGCGGATCCCCGAGCTGGCGGGAGCTGAGCAACTTTTCGAATCAACACCCTCTGAACCTCACGGCATACCCACGGCATACCCACGCCTCCCCCTCGGCTGCTTCCCCCACACCTCACAATGCTGTCCAGGACAATCAGGCGGAGCATTGCGTCGCCCTTCCGCCGCAATGCCGTGGCCCCAGCGGCGCGACCCGCCTTCAGGTTCGTGACGACGGATGCGGCCTCATCGCACACGGACCCGGCCAATGTGCCATCGGTAAGAGGACACGCAGGCAGCCAGCCGTGTGGCTGTGGAGCAAGCAATGGACCGTTGACTGTGTGCAGGAGGACGACAAGCCGTTCGAGATCCGCCTCTCCGACGAGGCCTTTGAGACGTACGAGCTCGACCCGCCGCCGTACACAATGAACGTCACCAAGAAGGAGCTCAAGAAGATGTACTACGACATGGTCGCCGTACGGTAGGAACACCCGCCACGCCGGGATGCGAACACGATCAGCGTCTAACAGGCAACAGACGCATGGAAATGGCCGCCGACAGGCTCTACAAGGAGAAGAAGATTCGGGGTTTCTGCCATCTGTCCACCGGCCAAGAAGCCGTCGCCGTCGGTATCGAACACGCCATCGAGCGCGCCGACCATCTCATCACCGCCTACCGCTGCCACGGCTTCGCTCTGATGCGCGGCGCATCTGTCAAGTCCATCATCGGCGAACTCCTCGGCAGGAGGGAGGGCATCGCGTACGGAAAGGGTGGCTCTATGCACATGTTTGCCCCCGGCTTCTACGGTGGTAACGGTATCGTCGGAGCCCAGGTCCCCGTCGGCGCTGGTATTGCCTTTGCCTGCCAGTACGAGAACAAGAAGAACGTCACCCTGGCTCTGTACGGAGACGGTGCTTCCAACCAGGGCCAGGTCTTTGAGGCATTCAACATGGCCAAGCTCTGGAACTTGCCCGTCATCTTTGGCTGCGAGAGTGCGTACAAACACCACGTGGACATGCGCCGGATTTACTAACACCCCGCAGACAACAAGTACGGTATGGGAACCGCCGCTAACCGCTCATCTGCCCTCACCGACTACTACAAGCGTGGACAGTACATCCCTGGTCTGAAGATCAACGGTATGGATGTCCTCGCCGTCAAGGCCGCTGTCAAGTACGGAAAGGAGTATGCCGCCGCAGGCAAGGGTCCCCTTGTCTACGAATACGTCACCTACCGTTACGGAGGACACTCCATGTCTGACCCTGGAACCACATACCGAGTAAGTCACACCGCTTTACAACATCACAAAGCATGTACTGACGAACAACCAAAGACTCGTGAGGAGATCCAGCGCATGCGCAGTACCAATGACCCCATTGCCGGCCTCAAGCAGAAGCTCCTCGACTGGGGCGTCACTTCTGAGGAGGAGCTCAAGTCGATTGACAAGCAAGCACGTTCTGAGGTCGACGAGGAGGTTGCCATTGCGGAGAAGATGGCTGTCCCCGAGGCTACTGGCAAGGTACTGTACGAGGACATCTACGTCCGTGGTTCCGAGCCTGAGTTCCTGAGGGGACGCATCCCAGAAGAGAACTTCTACTACACTGAACACGACATGGGTGGTGAGAAGAAGCCTGTTGCCAGGACAGCATAAAGCTCTTCGGCTTTTCACGGGGTCATGATTGGAGACACGGTTAGGTGATGAGAGGGATCTGTAATTCTAGGATTTAGAGGCTTCTACATGCGTGTAACAGCTAGGGAGCGCGGTCTTGCATTGAATGACATTTCTTAGAATCCCACTCAGTTTTGCTCTGTGGGGTGCACGTAGAGTGACGTTGACTTCGAGATGTGAGTTTTGAAAAAGGATAGATCATTCGCTTTTGTCCAAAGATGCCACTAGCGCCTCCGTGCGCCGGATCCCCGCAGAGAATGCAGTGGTGACGAGAACAATACTTCACGTGCTGAAGATGCAGTTTGCATAATATCTGGCATAGCGGGAGTAATAGTACATGTTCGTTGGCTATATATCTATACATGTCAAACTCCAACAACCAAGACACGGTCTATGCTGTGGGAGGGTCAATGTGTTGTGTCTGACCAGCGAAGAACTCCTTTTGTGCCAAGCACCTCTCGCTTGTGCACTTTGGACACCTGAGAATCATCTGTGGGCTGCAAGCCTGCCCGCTCTGCAAATGTGCCTTGGCGATGTTCGCGAGCGCTTCGATGAAGACGGGACTGTCGTTCAAGCTGTCGACACGTTTGACACCCTCGTGGCCTTCTGCATCCTCGCCAATGACCTCCTTGTCGAGTTCGTATAGTGTCTCGATATGGTCGCTGGTGAAGGCGATGGGTACGAGGAGCATGTCTGTGTGGCCCTTCTTCATGTACTCCTTGACAGTGTCGGAGGTTTGTGCTCCGAGCCAAGGTTGAGGGCCGACCTGTGACTGCCACACGAGACGATATCTGTACTTCATCTGGAGGCGTTGCATAACGGCGTATACGGTCGCTGCCACTTCAGACGGGTATGGGTCGCCGCGGTTGACAACGGTCATGGGGAGACTGTGTGCGGAGAAGAGAATGACAACGCCGTCTCGTCTCTCGACTGGGTACTCGGCCAGCTTCTTCTCGATGTGTTGGGCAAAGGCTTCAACCAGACCTGGGTGCGCCGGCCAGCGGTCAATCACACTCCACTTGATGGCGCCTTCGGGCTCCACCTCTTGACCAGTCTCTCCGTTCGCACGCTTGCCTTCCAGTCTTGTCCTCCATTTCCAGAGTTCGTTGAGAGAGGAGCCGGTGGTCGAGCAGGAGTATTGGGGGTACTGTGTGAAGGCTACGGCACGGCCGCCCTTTCCTCCTCCAAAGCCGTCTGCTAGCAATTGCTTGTAGGTATCTTCGGTGAGGGGATTTGCGTAGCGGAACGCGACGTAGGGCTTGTGGGGAGCAGTTTCAGGTGAGGTCTTGTCGAGGATCTTGCACATCTCCGCGGCTTGGTATTCCGACCATTTCCTGATGGGCGATCCGCCACCGATCTCCGCATACTGCTTCTGAATTTTTGGTGTTCGTCTCCGCGCAATGTAGGGGCCAATATAGTTTTGGAGGGGTCCGAGGGGAATCAAGTCCTTGTCGGCCTACACTCCGTAAGCTGAGAATCGATGATGCGCTTGGACCGATTACGTACAAACAACATGCTCAGGAAGCCATGCACTTCATCCGTTGTTGACGGCCCGCCCATGTTCATGAAAACCATGGCGGTCGGCCCCTTTGAGCCGGGCGTCATCTGCGTAGGGGCGACTGTCGCGTTGCCTCTCCTCCATTGTGCACTGTACGACGAGATGATGGATGTGGCGGGTGTGGTGGACGTTGCACGCTTTGCAGCGCGGGAACAGGATACGCGGAGAGCCATTGCGAGGTGTGTGACAAGAAAGAGGGCGTCTTCCCGCAGTGATGTGTCGAGGAGAAGATGCCGAGGCCAGAACAACAGCGTGAATAATGCTCGGAAGAGCAAGTCGGAGAAAGCTCTGGCCAATGGCAGCAGTCTTGTTGGCCGTTGATGACGATCGTGGCTGGCGATCGGACGCTAGGGCTTGCCCCACAGCAGCCTCGCAGACACGTGCCGACGTGTTGGAGCTAGTGCGCGTGTTCCGCTCTGCTGCCTAGGCTACTGTCCCGCGTTGCACCGGCCTGTGCTTGACAGCCTGCTGCGGCCCCAATGCCACAGGTGCCATCGCCCAGCTGAGCTGCACTTCGACAATACAGCAAGTAAACCTCACTCGAGCTGAACGCGACGGGCATCATGGCGGCTCCACAGGACAATCGACCACGTGAAGAAGAAGACGAAGAGGAGGAGATTGACGACTCTGTACGTTCCCGTTCCAGTTTTGGCATTGGCAAGCGTCACTGACAGCATGTAGAGCTACAAGACAATCAAAGACGCTGTTCTCTTCGCAATCGACGTCAGTCCTACCATGCTTGAGCCACCGCCCAAGTCGGAAGACAAGAAAGCCGAGCGCGACTCCCCCACGTCTGCTGCGTTGAAATGCGCCTACCAGCTGATGCAGCAGCGCATCATCTCGAACCCAAACGACATGATGGGCATACTGCTTTTCGGTACCGAGAAGACGGACTTGAAGGACGGTGACAAAACGTTTCAAAACTGCTACCTCCTTGCAGACCTTGACGTCCCGTCCGCTCAGGACGTCAAGAGGCTCAGAGATATGGTCGAGAACGAAGACGAGGCCGAAGAGATATTGAAGCCTGCCAGCGACGGTGCCAGCATAGCAACGGTACTGTTCTGTGCAAACCAGATCTTCACTACAAAGGCGCCCAACTTCTCGTCAAGACGCCTGTTCGTGGTGACGGACAACGACTATCCGATCAAAGTCAAGGCAGACAAGAACACGGCAGTCACCCGAGCACGTGATTTGTATGACCTCGGCTGCACCATTGACCTGTTCCCCATCTCACAGCCAGATCATACCTTTGACCGATCGCGCTTCTTCGATGATCTTGTATATCCCACATCACCATCCGATCCCGAAGCCCCCGTTACTTTACCGTCGACCACCAAAGTTGCGAAGAGCGGCGAAGGCATTTCGCTCCTCAAGCAGCTCATATCCTCCATCAATTCCAAAGCCACACCCCGTCGCGCTCTGTTCTCGCTGCCCATGGAGCTCGGTCCTGATCTTCGCATCGGGGTGAAAGGATATATTCTCATCAAGCGCCAGGAACATGTCAAGTCGTGCTACGTTTGGGTTGGAGGTGAAAAGCCACAGATAGCGACTTCGTCAACACAACAACTGGCAGGCGATTCGGCGCGGGCCATGGAGAAGACGGAGATGCGCAAGGCGTACAAGTTTGGCGGCGATGCAATCACCTTTACGCCCGAAGAAATTACACAGATAAGACAATGTTTTGGGGAGCCTGTGATCCGAATCATTGGCTTCAAGCCTCTCTCCAGCGTCCCACTATGGGCCAACACGAACAAATCAACATTCATCTACCCTTCCGACGCAGACTACATTGGCTCCACTCGTGTCTTCTCGGCTTTACAGCAAAAGCTACTCAAGTCCCAAAAGATGGGCTTGGTATGGTTCATTCCACGTCGCAACGCTGCACCTACACTTGCCGCTCTTATACCCGGTGAAGAGAGGCTCAATGAGGAAGGCGACCAGTTGACACCACCGGGCCTTTGGCTTGTACCCCTGCCTTTCGCGGACGACATCCGCCAGTTCCCAACGCCACCAGAGCAGCCCCTCAAAACCACGGATGCGCTGACAGACAAGATGCGCCTCATCATTGAGCAATTGCAACTACCCAAAGGTGTCTACGACCCATCCAAGTATCCCAATCCAGACCTGCAATGGTTCTACCGCATCTTACAAGCGCTAGCCCTGGAAGAAGAACTCCCACTCCAGCCTGATGACAAAACGATTCCTCGCTACAAACAAATCGACAAGCGCTGTGGCGAGTACATTGAAGACTACGGCAGAGAATTTCAAGCAGCATACGAGCAGCAACATAAGTCTGCACTTGCCCACCGCGCTAAACCCACGGCCAAGAAACGCCCTGGCGGCGGCGCAGACAGTGACGACAAGCCAGTGCCCAAAAGGGTAAAAAAAGAGTCAAAAGTCAAAGCCGAAAGTGGAGACGAGGAAGAAGCAATGACTGACCAGCAAATGGCCGACCTGAATAATGGTGGAAAGATTAGCAAGCAAACGGTAGCCGTACTGAAGCAGTGGCTTGGCGCAAGGGGTCAGAGTACTGGGGGTAAGAAGGCTGAGCTTTTGGAGAGGGTGCAGGAATATCTCGACGGCAAGGGTTTATGAGGCCTTCTAATCGAAGGATGTGTGATGATCAAGCGAGGCGTTTCGGTGTCATGCTTCGCTCGCGTTGTCCCGCCAATCGAGTTCAGACTGAATTGCACGGATATGATACAGTAATCTTCACAGACTTGTACCATGGGTATGCAATCTTTGCATGTATGAAATCTTGTGTTCTTCTCATGATGTCATTGGGGAAATTCTTCATGACGCGCGTGTTATGCATAAGAAGGGGGTCGAAAGCGACTCCCAACCTTGCCCATGGCCATGGAGCTTAATAGCCTTCTAGCAATCACGCTGTAGCTCAACCCTCCCCACCACTCGCGTTCTCATCCTCCGAATCCTCCTCGTATTTTTGTTGCGTGGATTTGTCTTCGCGCTTCCTCTTGGTGGCTTCGATACCACCAGAGGTCAGGTAAAGGAACTGTGGGTCCTTGTAATTATCCAGATGTGTGAAGAAGGTGTTGAATCTAGAGCTTGTTAGCGTTCATGTCCGGTGTCGTGGAATCCAGAAAGGAACTCACTGGTTGCCTTCTGCCTCTTCGCGGAAGATACGCTGGTAAATCTCCTTCTCCTTGAAGTCTTCAATCTTGTCGTTGTACTTGTCAAAGTCAATCGTCTCGCGTCCGTGTTGCTTAGCAGACTTTGCGTTGTACGAGTCGAACACCGGCCTCTCGAGTAATAAGCCCAGGCCGGGGGCCTTGGGTATCCGGACAACTTCGTTACCGAAACTCTTGTCCATGATTTCAGGATCGGTACCGCATCGTACTGTCAGGGCGGCCATGCCAACCATTTTGCGGATCTGGTGCATCATGAAGCTCTGGCCGTGTACCTTTAAGCTCAACCATTCTGTATCGTTGATAATGATGGGCTTGGGTGCGACTTTGAAGCTCTTGATGTAGCGCTGGGCGGACTTGTCATTGTACTTCTTGTGCACGGTGTAGTTGTGGTAGCGGTGGGTTCCAAGGTACTTGTCAAGTGCGGCTTGTACACGCGCTTGTCGCTCGGGAGATATGCGATATGCTTTCTTGACGTCCAGGTATGCCTTCTTCAGAGTTTTGATGGCTTCCTCGAGGACTGGTTGGTTGACTACGCCTTCAGGGAGGGGACGAGAACCGTCAGTGGAGCTGTCGAGAGTGATGCTGGGTTCATTTTGTTGTATCGTGTCGATGACTTGCTTGACCTCGTCTGGTGGGTTTCCGCTTGTGTCGAGCCCACCTTCGTCTGGCTTTGCAGTTTGCTCCGCCGCTTCGACGTCCGTAGGCTTCTCTTGCTTGGTCTCATGATCAATCGATGCATCGACTATACGATCTTGTCCAGGCGGTGCATCGATCGCTTCAACGTTGTAAAGCGCTTCTTGTACGAGGGATCGTATCGAATCGTCTAGCGAGTCCAGAATGGGCTTGATGTGCTTCTCTTCCGTCTCGGGCCAGAAGTCGGCTACCTCAGCCTGTCGCTCACGGTATCCCTCCACATCGTTCTCCGCCTCCGCAAACTCCTCCAATTTTTTCCCTAGGTAGCTCGAAGGATGCGGCGGGAGGAACGAGTGGGTCGGGATCAAGTATTCGTACCACCGTGAGTCGCACGCCTGGTAACAGCTGAAGGAGCCAATGGTTCGCTGGATGCCCCACACCCTGATCTGCTCGGGGAGATGGCTGTTGATCTTGTCCACGATATCTTCCTCTTCGATGATCAACTTCAACGACACAATGTTGCCTGCTGCATGGACACCCTTGTCGGTACGCGCGCAACGAACGAGGGAGGATTTCTTGGGGTCGGATGCGTTTGCCTTGGATATGGCGCCAGCGGCGACAAAAGCGTTGAAGAGGTCTCCTTCAATGGTCTTCTGCTTGTAGTCAATCTGCATGCCCTTGTAGCCGGTACCTGAGTAGCCGATCATAACTGCAACTTTGCGCTTCGGCCTGCGCTCTTCTGCCTCGACTTCCTCTGCAGGGAACGCCGCAGGCAGGGCAGGCCGGTCCTCGCCCTTTTCCTCTTGCTCCTTATACTTGGCTTGTTGTTCGGCATTGCGGTCCCGTCGGTCTAGTTGGGTAGAGCTTGCTTAGTTAGAGACGGGCGCGGAGCAGATGGGCAACGGCTCACTGATGTTCCTTACGCCCCATATTTCTTTTCTTATTCGGACGGCTTCCATGCTGGTGCCGTCCACCACCTCCCCGCGAAGCATTTCTGCGGTCTTTGTCGGCCCATTTGCGCTTCTTGTCGCGTTGGTCGCGGCTCGACGAATCATGGTCGCGGCGGGGTCCTTCGTTGTCCGACATGGCCGCTGAAGACGAGTGAGCAGCTTTGTCCGGTAGAGCAAGCTGCGGGTCATAGGTAAGTTGGTGTGGAAGTTTCAGCGAAGTGATTGGCACTAAATTTGGGTGGACTCGGCACGCACGCCTCACCGCCTGCGTCACCGCTTACTGCCGCATGCGTACCTAGGTAGTTCAATCGCGCGTGCCTGCCTGGACTCTTACAACATTTCACCTTCGCTTCGACTCAACCACCCACTGTCTCGTCAGCCCCCCCGGCGCACGCACATCGCACAAGCTAGAGAACGATGCGCCCTTCCCGATCCACATAAGACCGTTGCAAACCGAGTGTCCCGTCTGCAACTTGGGCTGGCGCATGGGAATAAAGCCGTCCGTCCCCCACGCACCTTTCCGGCCGTCATCCGAGCTGAACCCGATTCCGTGCCTGCACCACCGCAATCATGGGCGCGGCAATGAAGGACCCCGTGGAGAAGAGCGGAGGGGATCCCGTACAAGCCGTGAAGCAGTTGCTCAGGACAGTCGTCCGTATGTTCTACGAGACCGAGCACATCGTCATTATGGACGCGCTCTGCTATCACGGCGCGCTGCCCGTGGCCGACATGACCATTATCCTCGACGCAGGCAAGAACTCGAAACATGTCAGCAAGGTTGCGGGTAAGCTTCGGGAGGCAGGGCTGTGTTCATCCTACACTCAGCATGTCCTGCGCCAGGGTGCAAACAAGGCATCAAGCAGAGAGTTCTTTTACATTGACTGGCGCCGCGCCGTCGACTCTGTCAAGTACAAGATTCACAAGATTGATGAGGGCATCAAGAGGGACGCGAAACCCACTACCGAGAAACCCGAGTTCAAATGCCTGAGATGCAAATCCACATACACGACCATGCAGGCGCTTGATCACCCCGATACGAACCCTGGGCCAGACGACAGCGGCTTCATCTGCGCGAGATGCGGATTCCGATTAGACGAGATCGACCAAGATATTCAAGCGGACGACGTCGACGACACCCCAGCCAAGTTCAATAAGCTGTTTGGCCCGCTGATCGAGATGATGTCAAAGATTCAGGACATGGGCAACCTTCCAGCGTTGGAACCGCCAGACATTATCAGCGAAAGGATCGAGCTTCCTCGAGATAGGAATGTCGACCCTGGTACGCAGGTCGAGGTTATCGAGACGACGGCCTCACGCCCAACCGCCGTCAAAGGCATTGACACAGGCCCAGAGAAGATCAATGTGCAGATAGGCTCGAGCGCAGAGCAAAACGAGAAGCAGCGAGCGGCAGACCGGGCTCGTCAAGAGAAGATATCCATGCAGAACCAGCTTCCCACTTGGCATACAAAATCAACTGTCATCAAAGATGCGGCAGGGAATACGACCACTGTGAAGCAAGAGGCGGACGGGATCGACAATGCCAGTATCAAGACGGAGGCAGGGGATACAATGGGCACCAATCAGAACCTTGATGCAGTCTTCGCCCAGATCGAAGCCGAGCGCCGCAGGAAGGAGCAGGAGGACGACGACGAGGACGACGAGGATGACGACGAGGACGAGTTTGAAGATGTCGATGTGGGCACGCCCAGTGCTCTACCGGAAGCGAAGCGTGTCAAGCTGGAATCGTCCGCCGCTCCAACTCCTTCCGCCGCTGCCACACCAGCAGCAGCAACCCCAGCCGCATCCAACGGCGGCGATGAAAGCGAAGAGGATGAATTCGAGGATGTAAACTGATTGATCACATAGCGATGGCGTTTGTTTATCCAGGGTGGTCTCTGAAAGCATTGTCGGATGGCGTGTCTTTTCAATGGCGTTTTCGCATACACTGGGCTATGTTCACCGCTGGAAACATGGAAAGCGTTTATTTAAATTGCATGTACCAAATGAGATGACTTGACACTTTTGCACAAGGAGCCGAGCCATCGAAATAGCTCCAAGCATGCGACGAGGCGGTGTTGGTTGGTGTGGCCATTGAGTACATACAGCCTTAGAATACCAAGGCAGTGGAACGTGCAAGGGTCGTGTCCTAGGCGAGCTTGCACCATGCCACCTCAGATCCCCGCGTACCTTCACTAAGGCCTCCGCAGACCAGACCCCCCGCGAGCACACCAGCGCCCATCGCTGTCGCTTCAACATCTGCGCCGCTGCCCGATGGACCAAGGATAAAGCGCGAATCGACCATGGCCGCATCAACCAAATCCCTCTCGTCGCTGCTTGCGCAAGCCACCATCGCCGACCACGACGAAGTGCTCACGGCCGCCAATGCAGCCCTGGGCAGGTCCAAGGGCGATTTGGATGCGCAGCACACCAAAGCAGTAGCGCTGCTCCATCTGGACCGCTACGCGGATTCATTGCAAGTGTTTGAGGGTGCACACGAGCTGCAGGAGAAGGCGCGGTTCGAGTACGCATACGCCCTCTACAAGACTGGCAATGCAGCCAGGGCTGCCCAGGTAGCCGCAGCGGCAGGGCCAGACGCCGGCCGGGGGATGAAGCACATGCTTGCCCAGGCCGTATGTACTCGACGGCAGCGGGGCCGCAGACATCGCTGACACAGACACGCCAGGCATACCGCTCAGAGAACTTCGCGCACGCCACCAAGATCTACCGGGACCTCGCCGACCAGAACGTGCAAACCGAAGAGTACGATATCCGCATCAATGCGGGCGCCGTCGATGCACAGCTCGAGTGGACAGGCCAAGGCGAGCTTGCCCAGAAGAAGCAGCCCACACGTGAGGACCTCGACGTCTTCGAGACTGCCTTCAACGCAGCATGCGGCAGCATCTCTCGCAATGAGTTTGGCCAGGCCCAGGTGTGTCTGAAGCGCGCCAAGGACCTGTGCAATGCTCTCTCGGACCTCAGTGAGGAAGAGAAGAAGGCCGAGTTGCTGCCAATTACCGTGCAGCAGGTCTATGTGCTCACGCAATTGGGCAAGACGGATGAAGCAGAGGAGCTGGCCACCAAGATCCCCTTCGCTGAGTAAGACGATCATGCCCGGCTCAGAACCAACACTGACAACAGCAGCATCAAGGAGCTCTCAACCCGCTACATCGCCCAGGTCAACACCATCGCCGCCTCGAAGCAGCACTCGAACCCGTACCTTTCACATCGTCTGTTCCACGCATCGCCGCAGCCCCCCGTCACCGACCAGCACTTCTCCTACCAGTCCAACATCCTGCGACAAGACGAATATGTCATGGCCCTGCTATCGCAAAAGGTCGCTGGCGTCGCATCGTCCACCGAGAAAGTCATCTCTGCATCGCCTGCTCCGTCCCTGTCCCCTGCCATCAATATGGCGGCGGTGCTCAACGCAGCAGCCCACGCCAGGAACGCAGACACCGAGAAGGCTGCGCTGAGGGAAATAGTACCATTGCTGGAAAAGAGACCGACCGATGTGGGTCTAATACTAACTATAACACACTTATACGTCATCACCAACAACTACGCTGCGGCAACACATCTCCTAGAATCCTTTTTCAAGCGTTTGGAACAGAGTGCCTCAGCCTCCGATCTCGACGTACGGTTCGCACCAGGCCTGATTGCCGCACTCGTCTCCCTGTACGCACAACAAGGCCGGCCCGGCGCGTCAAAGAACGAGCTAGCAAAAGCAGCCGAATACTGGCGGAAGCCTCATAAGTCGAAAACAGAGGCCCCATCAAAGTCTCTCATGGTCGCTGCCGGTACCGCCCTCCTTGATACTCATAATCCAGATAACGTTAGATCTGCAGGAGAGATCTTCAAGGGCTTGTACAACCAGGATAACGAAGATCGAGCGTCTATCGCTGGTCTTGTAGCCGCATACAGTATCACAGATCCATCGTCAATACCTGCGGATCTTTTGTCTTATCTACCAGAAGCCAACCGACTGGTATCCGACGTGGATGCCGTTGAACTTGAAAATGCAGGCGTCCCACTCGGTAGCCTCACGTCGGTCAATCTTGGAACAGAATCCCGGAAACGTAGCCTTGCACCAGGCAAGGAGGCGCCGGCCAGAGCGAAGAGGTTGCGCAAGTCGAGAATGCCAAAGGACTATGTCGAGAGTAAGAAGATGGACCCCGAAAGATGGCTCCCTATGCGTGATAGGAGCTACTACCGTCCAAAGGGCAAGAAAGGAAAGAAGAGAATGGAAGGTCTTACCCAGGGTGGAGTCGTGGCAGACGACAAGGGAACACCAGCCGCTCAGGAGAAGAAGGGTGGCGCTGAGAAGGGGAAAAACAAGAAGAAGGGCAAGGGTGGCAAGTGGTAGAAAGCAGCCTACGGTGCTTCTCTAGACAAAAAATCACAGATAGATCTGTATCGCAATGCCATCTAAGGCGATACACCATATGCGAGTCATGTATCGCTTGGGGGGGGGGG